>NC_083730.1:17328409-17631439 GCF_028564815.1 Eubalaena glacialis
TCCGGCACCTGCCATACCCTCCATCTTCGCTCACCTTTCACTCCGGTGGTCACCATCCGTCCCCACCTCTCTGAAAAGGCTTCTTTCCCGAGCGCTCATCTTCTCCCTGGACTACTCTCTAGGTCTCCCTGGCCTCAGTCTCACTCACCCCGGTTCAAAACTTCCTTTGAAGCTCTGCCAAGAGGATCTCACCCCCCCGGGCCGAGGACCTGTCCGAGCCGCACAGTGGGAGGTGAGCGGCGGGCCAGCGAGCGAAGCCTCATCTGCGGCTCCCCATCGCTCGCATCACCCCCGAACCACCCCCCCGCCACCCCAGTCCGTGGGAAAGCTGTCCTCCGCGAGACAGGACCCTGGTGCCAAAAAGGCCGGGGACGGCTGCTCCAGAGCACAAATCTGACCGCGGCAGGGTCCCTTCTGCACCATCCCTTAGGCGCTCCCGCCTGGCCGCGGAAGGGACCCGAGTCCCCGCACCAGCAGACTCCCTTTGACTTAACGCGGGTGTCACGCCAGCCTCATCTGCACACCGGCCGTTTGCAACCCCACTGCGCTCCTCTGAACATGATGTCACCTGCACAGCTTCACACACCTGCGCACGCTTTCTCCCTCCTAGAACTGCTCTTCGCTGGGCGTGCCTGGCTAAACCTCACTCATTATTTGGGATCCACCTGAAAAGTCACCCGTTCTACGAGGCTCTTTTGCAGCCTTCTTCCACTGCTGAAGCCCAGACACTCAGCAAGTACTTCTACATAACAACTGGTTCATTCCCCTAAGACAACACTTAAATACCTCCTGGCACTCCCTACCAGAACCTAAGCCCCTTGAAGACCAGGACTGTGTGCTGTTCATCTCCGCGGCCCCCTCTCTACCACTTAACACATTTCCCAGCATGTAGCAGGAGCCTGACTTTTTAAATGACCAAATGAAGCTGATGGCGAAAACAGATTCTTTTTAAAACAGTCTAGGCTTTCAGAACCACATATGGGTCTTGTATGATTACAATAATGATCGATTTTGCACTTAAGAATTATCAACATATGACTGTCGGTGGCCAGTTACCCATTTTGTCCTAAAACTTTTGAATCTAAACTTGCTTTTTGTCTTTGAGACATAATATTTCAAATAAAGGGGCGAGAATGAAGTAGAAGAATAAAAAACTCAGTCCATTTAGCTACTATTAACAGGTTTGGTAAGACTGCTGGCAGGAAAGATTAAAACAGGATCTTACAGCATCCCTGGAGTTTTATTTTCTAGCTTTGTATAAGAACTGCCTGTGGCCAAGTACTCAGTGGCTGGGCATATCGGGTCTTTAAGAAGAACTACGCTATTCCTAAGAAAGGTAGGGATTCAGTTCAAGACCTTCCCATAACCTTTCACACCAGGCTTGAGACACAGGAGCTTTTTGACAAATGTCAATCAAATGAATCTAGAAGTCTAAAGAGCAGATTAGTATTGAGCATTCATGCTCCTCTGAAGTTAAATCTTTAACATTTTTAATCTTGAAAATGTCTCACTTCTCAAGAATTTATGAAGCAGAAAATAAAAAAACCTAATGAATTAGGAGACAGGCGCACTGCTGCCTTTTACATTCAGCGTGCAGTCGCATGCCCCAGCGAAGTGAAGACGGATGACTCTGAGCAGCTTACAAGATGACTGCTCTCACAGCCAAATGGTGTAGTAGGGATGGCCTGGCTTCTGTCCTGCAGGCAGCAGGAGAGCAAAACGAGATGCTGAATTTTGCTAGAAATAAGATTCGGGAAAAATGTTTAGAAGCAGAGACTCGTTCGGAAGGTAAGGAAATTCCAGGTACTGAAACCCATTTTGGAGTGGGTTTGAGTACCTGATAAAAGCGTCTTAAAAAAGATAGATATGCTTCATTTTTCACAGATTGGAATTTGTTTTTAAAAAAAAGGCATATGGGGCTTCCCTGGTGGCGCAGTGGTTAAGAATCTGCCTGCCAATGCAAGGCACACGGGTTCGAGCCCTGGTCTGGGAAGATCCCACATGCCACGGAGCAACTAAGCCTGTGCACCACAACTACTGAGCCTGCGCGTCTGGAGCCTGTGCTCCGCAACAAGAGAGGCCGCGATAGTGAGAGGCCCGCGCACTGCGATGAAGAGTAGCCCCCGTGCACTGAAACTAAAGAAAGCCCGTGCACAGCAACGAAGACCCAACGCAGCCAAAAATAAATAAATAAAATAAATTAAAAAAAAAAAAAAAGGCATATGAATTGAACTGTTTCATTGACTTGTACACTGCTCTATTGCTTTCCATTGAATAAACCTTGACGAATTAGGGAGACATGGCAGAAATGTTACATTGTCAGCTAACGAGGCTCTCCTAAACAGACCTTTTTCTTACACAGTCTTTGGTCATCTAATTTACACTGTATTTGGTTAAGAGAACTTTCCAGTATAGTTGAGCAAAGGCAAATTTTAATCTCCACGTGAAGGATCACAAATCTCACACTGGCATAGCTCAGATCAACAAGGCTCTGTATGTGGTCTACATCCTATCGTTTGATTCCCAGGAGTGAAGAGGGGGAGCCTCCCAAGTGCTGTGTGGTCTGGAAAAGAGGAATGGGGGATGTCTGAGAGGAGCTTGGAGGGACTGATTAGGAATAAAGGAACCACCCAGGCATTTAGCAAGGAACCACCCTTTCCCACCTCCTGGAAAACAGGAGCTGGGCAGGCCTGAGGCTGGAGGCACGGCTGCTGCTGCCTCTCAAGGCAAGTTCTCTCCACTTTCCAACCAAGGGCATCCACTTCCTAACACAACACCAGCACCACTGGCCCTCCGTGAATAGACTACGAGTCACCATTTAACAAGCGTTTACCGCATATTACACTGGGTCTACGCACGCCTCCAGAAAAACAGTCCATGATTTCTCTGATTTCTAATGTACACTAGGATGGCCCTTTGCAATCGTGTTTTTCTTGTTTCTGGGTCCTTATAGTACATCAAGAACATTTCATAAAGTTCTTTTCAGGTTGACGTGACATCAGACCACCAGCCGGAACATGGCCACAACGTTGCGTGAAGTACTCTCCGCGTGGCGGACCAAGGCTGTGTTACCAGTTAAGACCTTGCTTTAATAAAATGCTCATTATTACTCGTACCTCTCTTTGAAAACTGAAATTGTAATGCATGAAAAAACTGAAAAGGAAACTATCTTTTGTTTTTAGTGGGAAAAAGGCAGTGTGACTCCTCTTCTATTTTAGCGAATTCTGCTAAGAGAATTATAACCAGCACAGGAAGGAAATAAGTGGGGGTACCCGCATATGTTAAAGCATTTATGGCAGCAATTTTACGCTCACTGTAAAATTCTGGAACGTAGGCAAGAATCAGCATTTTTACTGGTCGAAGACAAAAACTAGGCCTATGTACTGTGAACTATCTAATTTTAACCAAGGGTAACCCACACCCCTAAATACACCCAGGACTTCTACTTTTGGTTTAATTCTGAATTGTTGGGCTTCTTGCTTACTTCGATTTCTAAAAACCCCTCAATCTCCCGTGCCTGAAAGCGAAGGTCTCTCTACCATGCACTGGTCGCTTAGGAGCCCAGGAAGAGGCCCTGAAACGAAAGACAGAGACAGGCCCCACCCACACGAGGACCCCTCGAGGCCGCGCTTCCCGGTCAGCTCAGCAACGTGCTTAACTAACCAATGCAATCAGTTAAGAAAATGTGAGGCTGGGAAATCTGGTGTAGACTTAACGCTCATGTTTATGAACCAAATGAAAACAAAGATAAATAGCACCAGATCACACGCGTATGTGAACTTTGAATCTACTTGAAGACCTCTTTTCAATATACATTTTCAGAAGTTTTAAGGGATATACTAATATGATCCCATGGAGAAAATGTCACTTCAACAAGGGGGAAAACAAAAAAAAACAACACTGGCTAAAAGCAAACCTTTATTAGTTTAACTTTTAGTTGGCATGAGAAACCACACATTTATTCATAGGAGCTGGAGCAAATGTCTGCAGCAAATATAATTTCAAGAAAAGAACTGCACATGTATTAGTGTGTTGGGTGCAGGGAAACATGCTGTGAATAGAAAATAAGTCAGAATGGGCATCTTGCCCTGAGACCTCTGAAGGCAGCTTTTAAAAAACGTAGCGGCTCCTTCAAGCACTGCTCATACACAGATTTCTGACATAATCATCACTTCTAATCTTATTTTCTATTACCAGAGTGTATTTATTAAAAGCGCAAAAGTCAAGGGGTCATCAATCAAAAAAATTTTTTTTAATTACAAAAAACAGTTAATAGGTCACAAGATCAAACTGGAATGGGCTACTTTAAAGCAAACTTGGGTGAATGCACAGTACCGTACGAGGGCACTGAGTCTCTGGTATCATCCTCGCCACATAACACCTGGCTGCCTAGACAAATGGTAAAATGACACAGCTTTCACTGTCATATCTGACTTACCCTCATCCCCCCTTCACCTGCACCACCTATGCGTCCGTAACAGCACCTACTTACTATGATCAATGTAAAACGTTCGGCCATCCAAGTGAATTCTTTCTTCCCAACCAGGCTGGTATCAGGGGAAGAGAGGAAGAGAAGACAAACATTAGGCAGCAGTTCCAAAATCAAAGGCAAAAGTTAAAGACTCTAGGACACCTTCTTACTCTTCTCCCCTGGGGTACATTTTTACATAAAGAATACACTAAATAGAAACATTTCAAATGAACTCACTCAAATGACAACACCCAGCAACACACTTTAGCACATGTTCTACAGTCTCAGATGCACTCACTGTATGATGAACAAGAAAAACAGGGGTTATTATTTCAAAAGCTTCAAAGGGAAACTCCAGTACACTGTGAAACAGCTGAGCCTGGGGCTGAATAGCTCATTTAATTAAATGAGTATTTATTGAGTACTAAAGGGAGGATGAAGGGTGATATAAAATGTGAGAGACTGACGCTTTACTCATGTCATCAGGTGGTTGAACAATCGAATACTGAAATTCTCTGCTGTGAACTCTCACTACTCAGGAACCAGATTTGGATACTTTTTCCAAGATCAGGCTGGTATGCTTTCATGATCTGAACTGTGCCTACTTGTTATCTGAAAGTCAAGAATCCAACAGATCTAGACAACCTGCAATCTTTCACTTTCTAAACTCTCTCTCCAGTCTCTCCCCAGGCTCTTTCCATCTAAACCCCGGAACCAAACATTTGGAGAGTGCGGGATATTTGTATAACCTGATGAATAAAGACTGCACCCTAATCTTTCTAGCTTCAAATTTTGCTGTAATATACCATACACCAGGCAACAGAAAGGTTCTTGGAAAACCACCACCAAAAAAATTCCCGGCACCCTTCCATTTTTAAAATAGTCTTAGAGTCTCCCCACCTTTCTAGGCCGTAAGGGTTTTTAAAAAACTGGGGGTGGGTCAACACGAAAGCATGGTGAAGGTTTCATTCAAAATCTAACTTGGAGTAAATAGCTCGACTCTCACTCAGGCCCCAAAAGAGAACAAACCAATAAAAAATTAGATTTATAAACAGTCACTGACAAGGGAGAAAAACTTAAAACATCTGCTGGATAAATGACTTACAGAAACCTTCCGTGATTACGTACGTCTTTTTCTCCCACTTTTTAAAGAATTTTTTGTTCCTATGACTAAATCAGCAATATGGACGGAAATTAGTTGGTTGCTAAGTTACAAAATAAATGTGTGCTGCTTAAACTGTCACCTGTAGAGAATGCCTCGTCCATCACCCTACTTGCAAGGTCTACCTTTCACTAGCAGTCAGCCATTCAGAAACCTCTTTCAGAAGAGCTAGGTGGGGTGTGAGCTGTGTGAGCTGTCAGTTCAGTCATACACCCGATTCTATTAAGAAATGACAGACCAAGGGGACTCAAAACGCCCGGAGAAAGAGAAGGTCACAGGGCTCCCCTATCAACATTGGGCCCATGAATGAGTAAACATTTTCAGACTGGTCCATGTGTCTCCAGTGTACTCACAGGAAGAGGGCCAAGGTCATTGGGGTTTAAAGATGCCTTTGACCGCATATGCACTGGAAATTTCAGGCGTGGGTCTTCCTGCAAGAAAAATGTAAGAGGCAGATGTTAGGAGCGATATCTGTGAGCGTTACCGGTCCTCCCCTTCTGGAGGTGTGTGTTCCACAGCAAGCAGGTTGCCTGTGTGGAGGGCTGCTGCAGGGGGGAGGGGAGGACCCCACCTCTGTGTAGGAAGCCTGGCTGACCATCTCTCCAAAAAGATTCTACTCTTCCTCCTTGAACTTGATGAAAGGAGGAGAGTAAGAATGTTTGAGTAAAAGGTTAACCATTTCCCCAAGACCCTGAGCAGGTGAAGAGGAAGAGGGTTCCAGCAGTGATGTTACCATGGAGACCAGAGTAGAGGATGCCAGTGAAGATGAGGAGGTCCTACTCCACAGAGAGGGGGTGGGGACACTGGTTCGTACAGCTCCCTGTGGACCCTGAGCTCCGGGGTGAGGGCAGCTAGCCTGTTAGAAACACCCATTCCATCAGTACTGAGTCTGCTGTTGCTTCCTTCCACCCTCTCTTGAGCTAAAGCCAAAAATCTGAATCTGGTTTGACTGTCCAGGCATGTCCTGCCCGAGTCAGTTGGCAACATCACAGAGTCGCATCCCTGTGAGAGAACTTTACTGGGATTCTTGTTCAAGTTCCACAAATTAGATCTTAAAAGTTTACAAAATATTTTTCTTAAGGGATATGCTTCATAAGATACCACACAGAACCAATGAAACAAAAATACATACTCTGACATCTTGGGTCATGCTTTATAACTTACAAAGAACAGTCAGGTGTATGATCTTGCAACCACCCTGTTAGGAGGTTGGGCACGTAATCTCTGCTCCTTTAGATGAGGAAACGGAGTCTCACAGAGAACGAGAACTTGCCTAGAGGTTCTGGTTTAGAGTATGGCAGCTGTCTTTCACTTATACAGACCCAATTAAAATGCAGTGTAACTTAGAGAATCCCTATTTGAAACTCAAAAGATTAGAAAACAAAATGATAAAACTCAGAATAACACATTATTAACCAAATAAGCCTAAGATAATAAAAAACAAAACAAAAAAACCCCTAAAACCTTAAAAAAAAAACCCTCTTTATTTCATTAATGTTAAAGCTTTTGTTGCTGTCAAACTACTAAAAGGTTTTCTGCCTCAGCATTTTCCCAAGTCAGCAAGAAAATGAAACAGTTGCTATAAAACTGGGAAAATAATAAAACCCATTTTTGTTTGGAGATATGAAATTACATATGATTATATACCAAGACTGTATTAAACATCTCCTAGATTACAGACAGTGACGGCTAATGGGTATGGGGTTTTCTTTGGGGGCGATGCAAACGGCCTGAAACTGATTATGGTGATGGTTGCACACATGTGTGATGGTCTAAAAATCATTCAGTTGTATTATTTTAAATGGGCGAACTGTATGGTATGTGCATTATACCTCGATAAAGCTTTAAAATTATTTTCCCCAAGTTAACAGTCTAAACCATTAGTATCAAGGGATAGTAACAAAGTGATAGATTTTTGGAGCTGGCAGGAACGACAACAAGAATCACACGCGTACAAATCAACCTTTGCTCCTTAGAGGCATAAAATAGTCCAGTATTCTGTAGTATACTGGAACACCTACAGTGTAAAGAGATATGCTAGGTAGATTTAGGATTTAGAAGGTCTAAAAAGCTGATAATCTGGTAAACATCTGTGACCGCTTGGCCATGGACCGAGGAAAACCTTACAGCCCCGAACCCCACTAAAGCTACCCAAGGCCAGCTCTAGGGCTGGCCCAGGCAATGCCGCCACCACAAGGGAAGCTTGGGCAGACCACAGCCACTGCTCACGCTGGGATCAGAGAAAGGCTGAGGCTGCTATTCCATGCGTGAGGACAGGGGCTTCTGCATGCTACGTGTGAGGCCAGCCGTGCCTTGGAATCACACACACAGGCTACTGTGAAAGACAATCGACCCTTTTGGTAAAGAGCTGGTGATTGAAGGGAAAAAAAAAAAAAAAAAAGCTGAAATTAAAGAAAAGTGACAGGGGGTAGGAGAAGGAGCATGAGGCATAAGGTAAATTCACTTTCCCAGGCCTGCTAAAATGGCCTTGCACGGAAACCTGGAATTCACAGAATGTGAGGGCTGGAGGCCCCTAGCGGTCACGTGATTTTTTTATACCAACAAAAATCAAAATAATGGCAGCAGCTGCCATCCACCTAGCTCTGCGGGCTAAGCCTGGGGGGCAGTACGGAACCCACCCTCCCACGGAATCCCCTGAATGACAGAGGGGCAGCCAGACGAGCGGGAGAAGGGCAGCCAAGGCCCCACAGGACTTGGGACAACTTCAGGAATGACAGTCAGCTGGAATCCTAATGAGGTCTCAAACGATACAAATATGAATGAATAAAATACACAACACACTGGGCTGTTTCTCCCTTTCCTCAGCATAGTAGGGGCACTCCTTCGTAATTATGTCAGTATTTCACAACTGCTTCCCTCAATTACAGTTGAAAGCGTTTTTAAACAGAAGGCAAAGATCAACATCTTATTTAATTTAAAAAAAAGGTTTTGGGGACTTCCCTGGTGGTCCTGTGGTTAAGACTCTGAGCTTCCAATGCAGGGGACGCGGGTTCGATCCCTGGTCGGGGAACTAAGATCCGATATGCTGCTCGGCCCAAAAAAAAAAAAGTTTCTTCATGGAATCATTTAAAAATATATAAAATATGGGCATGCTGGCTAGTTGAAAAGACAACTGTGCTTTTTCGATCCTGGAAGGGAACAACCACCAGGGCTAGACTACAGTGAGTTTTATTAGTTTGGACCTGGGTAGAAAACAAACCTGAAAATTAAGGTATAATTTTTTTTTTTTTTTTTTTACGGTATAATCTTTGTTACTAGAAAAATAAGCCAAGGCTTTGTCCTGTAAAAGACATAAATATACTCTTACATGCATGCTTTGAGCTGCTTCTTCAGCAGAAGGAATGCATGAGCCGAAGCCCTCCTGTAATCTCTCCTCAGCTCCCCGGCAGTCTCTACCGTGCAGCCACAGCCCGCCCGATCCAGGTGGGGACAAAGTGATGCTCATTTGCTGTGTCAGACTTTATTCCTGACAGACGGCTGGCACACGGCCTCCAATATTCGTGTGTGCGAGAGGCTGTGTTTTATAAATAGACTTCAAAGGGAATTTTCCTCTATCAATGTATACGAGGGAAATGCTGGCCTGAACCTTTTCCTGCTTCTGGTTAGTGCAGGAATCAAGAGGACACAGGGTGCTGGGGGAAGAAGTACAATTTTCATTATTCTCAACCTGTCTGACCAATTTTTTTTTTTTTTTCCTTTTCCTATGATAATGCTCAAATCTAAGAATAGCTGTTCTCTCTTATTTGTGCTCTCTTTAAAAGACAAACAAAGCAAACCCCAAACAAACTCAACACAGGTTTTAAGCCGAAAATTATCTTTACAGTTCTCTCCATCTTTCCACCTTTTGTCAAAATAAACAAGCAATTCAGAGCCTGCGTCCCACAGCGAGAATTTTGTATGGGCCTTTGTTTAGCAGGGATAACGCGCGGCTGTGTCAGCACATCCGAGTTTAGAGGAGAAGCGTGGCGGTTTGTGGAATTCCCAGTTGTTACCTAAAGGATTTTCAATGACAGCAGCAGCAACAAAATGTTGTTTTAACCAATTAAAATTTTAAATCAGTAAATCAGTGAATCACAAGTATCTGGTGGAAAGGGGCAATTGAAAATTCAAACTGGGTTTCATTCAGCACTGATGCAGGCAATAAATAAAGCTGGTGCTATTTTAAATAAAATCTGCCCAGCTGCAATTACACTGCAGTTGTGGTGTGAAAGGCTGTGAAAAGGTTAGGGGATTTGATTACTAAGCTAGTTCAGATTACTAAAATCATAGCTTATGTTGGCAAGCCACAGTGGCTCCATACACTAATCCATCTACTTTTACAATATTTACCCCCTATTTCTGGAGCTCCCATTTCTGGCTGAGGAACTGAAATCCCAGCTGTGCTGCAGTAAGTAGAAATGGGTACTCTAGCAGGACTGCCACAGGTTCTATGTCCATGAGGGAAAAAAGATTTTCAAACCAATCTCTCTCACTCTATTTCCCAAGGAGCGACCTATCTTTTACTCTCATCTTGCCACAAACCTGTAATCTTATCTTCAAAGCTACATGTTATCATATATGCCTTAGCAGTAGTGACGCATTTACCCAATGAATGTTACCAGATCTGAATGATAAATTCTCTTGGCAGGTTATTCCTTTACTTCAAAATTGGCGTGGTTCTCACTACGAGGTGTTGGGAAATGCGTGGGAGCTTTTTGGGTTGTCACTAGGATAGGGGTCGGGGGGGCGGGGACGACAGTGGCTATTAGGATGCAGTGGCAGAAGCCAAGGATGTTAAACGTCTTGCAAATAACAGGCACAGTCCTGCCCCAAATGCTAAGATTGTCCTTGTGAAGACACACTGTACCACGATCCACGAGGTCTGAGAGAGTCTGCCGGGCCACCGAATCCAATTCTCAAGGGACTGAATTACCATCACACCATGGGCAAAGTGTAAGTGACAGTGCAGACCATTTGGGTCCAGGTCTCTTCCTTAACACGATACTGCTGTTCTTTCAACTGGGTATACTTGGTGTCTACACTAGAAATGGGAATTTAAAGCATGTGTTCACTCTTGGTCCAAGACCACAGAGCTAGGGCCAGTGATGATCACCAAAACTCAACCAGCTTTCACATACCATCAGTTCTGAGCAAGTAGCCCAGAGGACAGAAAGACTTGAGTTACACTCGGTTACCCAGACAATCAGATGGGGATATAAGGGAGAGGAAGGAAAACAAACCTTCGGTAGCATCAGAAATAGAAACATGAGGACGCATTTCAGGTTAATCATCGGTCTAGAGATCATTCAGTAGAAAAATACCACTGACTTTTAAAAGAACTCTATGCTACATTAAATAAGCCACCACTGATTCCCCTGAAGAAATGAAGAGTGAACAGAGGAATATAAAGATATGCATATGTACTTTTCATTAATCTCATTTTTCTCAGGTTAACACAATACACAGATTCTCTCTCACGCATGATTCAGGGGCACATGGAAGAGCCCTGTGGTAAGAAATAACCAACTGTGACAAGATGTTCACAAAAAAAGAGCTATCAAATTTACAAAGTCCTTAGTACACCTCCTGATCCACAATTAAAAGAAAGTAATGTAGCACAGAGTATAAAATACTTATCTGATGTAAACAGTAAAAACTAAAACGGCACATCAAATAAAAATAAAGATGGGTAATGTCAACACAGATGCAAAAAGAAAGTGACAAAGAAACATTATTTCTAAAAAGATTAGAATTCCTAATAAGGTTACAGCATCCTGAGATGGGAAGCAGTAACATCAAAATCCTAGCTATATGTAGCACTACCTTTTTTCCATATATGGTAAATTGTCACAACTGGAGCTTTCCCGGAGTGCTCTGAAGAAAAGGCACCAATACCAAAGATGGCCATTAGCCTGTGCCCGTAAGTCACCTGCTCCCCACCAGCCCCCACGTGCGGAGTCTAGACCAAGCTGAGAAGACCCTCTGGGGACATGCTTCACTGCCAGGAAATTTCTCTGCAAGAACCATGGATACTGGGTAAGGAAATAAAGGAATGAATGCCAGACCTCAGGATGAAAATGGAGCCAAATAAAAGTAGCGACCTTACCCATGTTGTAGTCTTTGTGTTATGGTCAATGAAGAAGGGCCGGCCGTTGGGCGCTATCCTCATTTCCCAGCCGGGTGGCAGGAAGCTCTGTGTGACTTTGTGTTGTGGTTTGGGGGAGTTGTAAGGTGATGGCTGTGGGGACTGTGGATTGGAAAGGGTATCTTTCACAGCCCGACGTATGGGTGAATCCTTGGCACCCTAAGGAATAATAATGAGCATTAGAAGTCTTATCAGGTGCTAGTCCAGAGGGGTCAACATGTACCTGGGGGTCATGGAACGCTCCTCTTTGAAGAGGGACAAGGGGGAAGCTCCTAAAAAACCTGCTTGGTTTACGTTTCAAATTAATCTAACTGTAAGGCTTTTCTACTGGTTAAACACACAACAATATTAAGTACGTATAACCACCATCCTTTGATAGCTACTTGGCACGTACACAAAATACTGTTCCGTAGTGAGCACTATGGATGGAGATTTTACAGAAGGTGGAGAAGAACATGCCCCTGCTCTGAATGAGCTCACAGTCTAACGAAGATGGACTGGCAATTTTTAGAGCAGAAAAGAAAAACCTCCATCAACGGAGACAGCCACCTGGAATTGCACAGTTGTTACCCAGGACATTTACATCACAGTTTGGAGGCGATATCGCCCATTCCCACTTATCAACATCTCAAACCCGGGCATGGAGAAGCCCGCAGCCATCTCTAAGATGCAGTCACGTTTAGAACTTCAAAGGTTTAGTGTCTGGTATTTGTGATGTTAAGGGATGTCCCTAAAACCACACAAACAGGAGGGCGCAAAGCAGATGCCCAGCAGTGACTCAGAGATGCAAACAGGCATCAGAAACACGGAGGCTGATACAATGGAAGACCTTACGGTCGAAAGGAAAAACAGATCGAAGCAACAGCTATGTTTAAAAACTCAACGTAAGCATTGGTATTTGAACCAATACGAGTTATTATGCGAGTCTCATGAGGTAACAGGCAGTAAGGAGCGAAACACAACACGAATGGAGAAAGTTCTGAAAAGAGGAGCCCATGTCCAGTACAAGCCACCATGGCCCCAGCCCAATGAGAATGAGAATCAGGTGAGTCCAGGGATGGGAAGCATGGAGTGAGGCTGCACAAGGACACCCCTCACCACGAACACAGCGACTGATTATCAGAGAGGAAGGTGGCTGCAAAACGCAAGTCCCAGTTCAGAGAGAAGAGAGAATGAGGAGAAGTCACAGGATAGACGTGACCCCAGTTAGATGACGTAGCCTTCTCACCTCCAGTGGGGCAGATAAAGTTACTGTTGGCGAACTGAGGCTACGAGGCCGGCGGATCTGAGGCTCGATTAGATGGTTGTTACTGTTTGTGGCGGATCCGGACGCACCGTCTTCTGCAAGCTACGTTGGAGGCAAACACAAGTTAGCTTCATGTGAGGCTCTCCCTGCGCGCGTGACTGCACTGTGGACCCAACAACACAGCCAGCGGTGATGAGAGGTCCGGCCTGTTTAAAGCACGGAGGAAATGACTACGCATAATAATGGGGGGCAGGACGGGGAAACACACTCCGAGGAAATAAAAATGAATCACCGGCCGGCACAAAAACCAGCCTCAGAAAAAAAGGGGGTTCGGAGGGACGCTACCCATTGTAATAAGCAGGCTCTTATCACATCACATTTTTAAAATGGACCATCTTGGGAGAGACCGAGTCAGGGACCAAATTCTTCCTTAGGCAAATATTATGTTTAAAAGTAATGCATGTGCGAGAAAAATTTTCTTAAACATGGGTTCTTCAGAACAACACATAAACATCAGGAACATGGGGTTCGCGTACGTTTCGGCTTCTACTGCCTGTGACCATAAGCTGTGTGGCGATCTGCATACCTGCATGATAGGTCGAGTCCAAGTTGTGGTTCGATTGTTATGATTGACATAGTATGTGCGTCCCTTAGCATCTTTTCTCTCTTCCCAGCCTGAAGGTAGGCCCGGCGTGGTATGTACATAGGCCACTGATGGCTGTTTATGTAAGAAATCATTATTATTTAATATCTTGCATTTTTCTGATCAACTTAATAAAGTAATACATACCCAGAATTATTTGTGCTAGACAAAGTGAGTTAATTCTAATGGTACCGAAAACATGAGTGCCTGGAAAACAGCAATAGGTTTCCAATAGCTTTAAACCTACTGTGAAATGAACTCCTACACAAGCCATAGGGTCAAAAATCTTACAAAACTCAGTTCCAGGCCATGCAGCCTTCAACATAAAGGGTTGACATAAAGGGCTGCTGCCAACGTGATCATAAGGAAAGAGAATAATGTGACAATTCATTTTAGTTACTGCATTTTACTGTCAAACCACGTAGAGCCTAAAAGGTATTTCAAATTGTTAAATGTTACCGACTCTGAGAGGGATGCCCTGAATATTTTTTCCTCAATCTAGCTGTCACAGGGATGTTCTCCTAGCTTATTCCTAAATTCTTCACCAGCTTAGGGCCCTTACACTATGTAGCTTTTGGCACGGGGGGCGGGGGGACACACACACAGAGTCTGTTCTCTACGAGGCCTGCTTTCACACTAGTGACTGACCAGAACATCTCAACTACCCCAGCCCGGGATGCCACCTGGCAATCTGAGGCCAGAATTCCAAAGAAGCGTGATAACTGAGGCTGTATTTCCCGCTGTCCTCCCATATGGAGTTTGTCTCCTTAAAGGGTGAATGGAGCACAGGTAGCTTCTGGGCTTAGAGATATGTGCAGTACAGAGTGACTATGGTTGGATAGTTCAAAGTAGATCGCAAAAGGTTTCCTGCGACACTTTTGCTTGTAAGAAGCAGTCTGAGAAATGCAGGCGGGGTGGAGAGCTGCTGGAAAGCAGGGTGTCTCAAAGACTCACGGAGGCAAGGGGATGTTTGCTTGAGGCCAGTGCCGTCCAGGACGTCCTGGACGTCTGGGTGCTGCGCATGAGATCTGTAGCTGGGAAAGGGCTGCTACTCTAAGGAAGTGGGTAGGAACAAGAAGCCAACCATGACTACCAAGGCTCTTGGGAGAGCGTAAAAGAAACAAGAGGCCAAACATCAGGAATAATCTCTTACGTGAGGTTACAAAAGGAAACCACTTCTTTTAGGGTACCATCTTCCCTAATTAGGATCTTCTGAAACTCCAGACATTTTACCAGGTGCAGTTTTCTTGATTAGGCTGAAGATGTCAGTCTCTTAGCCCAATCTCTCCTTGTGCTCACCCCATCTTTCGTGTTCTCTACCAACAATGTACCTTGGCAAAGAGGGTCCCCCAGTCCACTGCAAGACCTTGAACTGAAAAGCAAGATCAGGGATGCAGCCATGTAATTTGGGGACTGCAGGCAATGAGGCTTAATATCCTACTTCATGAGCTCAAACAGCACATTCCAGAGAAAAACAGACCAGGAAGCAGCTGCCTTAATGGTTATTTCTAAAACACATTTACCCAGCAGGGCAAGTGTACTTATCTGAAAGACAACTTTCTGCTAAAACTGAAGCAACTATTTCCTTGACATTATTCCAGATAAAGTCCCCAAGGCCCCATAATGGCAATTCCAAGACTCTTGAGTATGTAGAGTCCTGGATCTAGGTGTGGGGCTACAACAAGAGTGGAAGAAACATCAACATGCAGACCTGATCCTTCCATGAGTATTAACGACAGATGAATTTGTCTACAGCTGAAAGCTCTTTCCACCTTCCTCCTCTCGCTGTGACACCAACACAAAGGAGCTATTTCCAGGCTACTTTTTATCTGGGCACTACAGCAATGGATTCTGCTGACCTAATGGACTCTGTAACCTAAGTTCGTGGCTGATTAGTATTTTTGGCCAAGTACATGCTATCAAGCCTTGACATACTGTTTGTTTATATGAGGACCAAAAATGTTTTGGCTGAATGGAATACTAAACACTAAATGCTGCTTTGTGGCCTCCCCGTTGAATTATTTTTTGCGGAGAGGCAATTAGATGTGCCCTCAGAAAACTCCATTTTGGAAACCTTAAGGATAGTTTTACAATTATAGTATCCCTGGAAAGGATATTTACGAGGAGGCTAATAAACTAACATAACTGGGATGTGTCATGGATAATCTCAGGACTGAGTTCCAGCAGAGTATTCGAGCAACCAGGTTACTTTCATAGACCCACAGTTAATAGGACTAATCAGTTTATGGAAAACTAGGAGTGTTGTAGAGAACACTGCATTTGATTAAAATGTTCCTTCTACCTTCTACTGAGAATTGAATTGGCAACCTACGATCTAGTTCCATTTACGCAAGATGGTGTTATTAAAATGGTTCTTTATAGGGTTCTTTCCAAATGACCATGAAGAACAACCTGTGTTGAGGATTCCATCTGTGACTCAAAACACCACCTCCCACAGCTGGGGAGGGGGTGGGGCTCGGCTTCTACGAACAGACCATGGCAGGGGCGCAGCCCTGGAGCCAACGTCAGCCTCCTCCTGCGGTGTGCGTGGAGTGACCGTGCTTCTTGCACACGTGCATTCCTCACCACCTCAAGAACATGTGAATTCATCGGGAGACAAGTTAGAAAATGGCCAGTCAGCTTAATTTAACGCTTCACAGCTTTTCATCTGAATTCTACTGCCGTGTTTCACAAAGCCAAGGAGCCATTTAACTGCAGCTTCATGGCGGCTCCATTTATTTCATTAAAATGAACAACTCAATTACATTGGAGCTGTAAAAGTATCAAAATGCTTTTAAAGATGATAAACGTTTGGCGCTATCACAGATTCTCCACGATTCACTCAAACCCTGCCACACTCTTTCCTCGGTGTATCATTAGGGTATAATATAGCAAAACCCCCAAACTGTGCTATGCCTCTCATTTTCTCTCACAGAGAGGGCTCATGCTTAGCCAGCTGGAAAGTGACACCAGTGCGTATTTATTTGTCATACATCAAAGGGTTGTGGCTCCGCAGATGAGAATCAGGGCTTGTTCATTACACTATAGAAATAAAAGAACTACCATGGAAAGAGAGCAACACCAGGATGGTTAATAAAGCCACATGGCGAGCAGTGCCCAGGGGGTGGAGGCTGAATGTTCATCGATGTGGGAAAATTACATAAACTGCGGTGCATTCACATCACTGACTACTATGTAATAATTAATATGTCCCGAAAAAATGACCACAAGTGAATTAATATCAAGTTGATAACTAATACATATATGAGATCCCACTTGTGTGGGTGGGTGGGTGTGTGTGTGCGCGTATGTGCGCACGCATGCATCCACGTGTATGTTTATGAGAGCACAGAGGAAGGAGTGGGTTGGGGTGTCCCAGGGTAGCTCCAGGATGACACAGCACACTTCAGTGTTGCGGCTGACAGGGAGAAGGTGTAAAAGAGGGGGAAACACATGGTAGGAGATGGAATTGGAAAAGCAAAAGTAAAGGCTATCCGTCACGAGGGATGGTGAGGGTGCAAAAGAAATAGACGTGATAATTTCTAATGCAGCCGTAAGGTAAGTTTGCTTATTCCAGGTGAAAGATTACCAGGTACGTAGACAGCATGAGAGTAGATAAAACATTTAGGAAATATTACTACCCAGTCTTTGAAAATAGAAAACAAAACCAAATTCCTATTTTTAATTCATTGCTGGGGGAGGGGGAGAGCACAGGCAAGAAGAAAAGCACAGTGGCAGGGCCACGGGGAGCTCATTCACATGCATCACTTCGTCCTGCCAGGTGATTCTGACCATGGAACCCAGGACGATCATAATTCAGTTTACCCTGTCATTTAATATCATCAGCTATCGCAACACTGCAACACTCACGACAGGTTCCAAGGCCAACAAAATGCAAAAACGATAGTAGATGCTCATCAGCCCTGCACTCTTATTAAAATCATTTCATGAAGTGATCCTGTCTGCCTCGCAGCTCTACTCCCATGGAAATTACTAGCGCACAATAGGAAATATACTAGTTTATTTGAACTTTCTTGAATTCTACTGGAGGCTGAGCCTGGCCCACCCAACACATGCCCTTCACTGCAGCTCAATACCTTAAACTGGGCTGATTTTTGCTGACTGCCACTTCTATTTTCCAGTGTACAATGCTGAGCAGTAAATTCTAACAATATAACCAAATTGTTCCTTTAAATCAACATCCTGCAGAAAATCAGCAATCGTATATGTATTTAAAGGTGTTCTCGAGTAATAAGCAGTTACAACAAACATACAAAGTTAAAACAGTAAGGACAATTCTTCAAATAGCTACAGCAGCTCCAAGCATAAACTATAAACTAGCCTGCCTTTAGGGATCAAGGAGAAAACAGGCAACTAAAGTACACAGTCATCCAAGTTACCCACAAACATGAATAGTAGAAATTACTTAAAATAATGAGTAATAAGAATAACAGATAACTTGGCTTAAAAACACCATTTTTCTAGATCTTTTCATTTCTTAATTATACTCTTTCCTCTCTCCTCCTAAATTATATGAACACTTGTTCATACTTGTGAACCTGTGAGTAGGGGCCCCTGGTAGCAGAGAAAGGTCACTGGTTCATACTTGTGATACAAAAGATCTAACCCAGCCTTTGAAACGTGGTACAGGAAATGTATAACTGAAAATTCACATGTATAATTGCATGCAATTCCTGTGGCTTCCTTGATTCTCCTCCAACCAAAATATTTTACCCAAGTCTTCTAAACACATGGGAAAAGCTTATCAGGAGTACAAACACTAAAAGGCAGAAATAGACTCTAAATGTTCAGATTAAAATGCACTTTAAACAAAGCTTGACAGTATTCCTCATAAAAGTATACGGGACTAAAAATCAATTCGTTTTACCCAGTACCTTCAAACAACGTGAAAGTGAGAGGTTTAAAATAAGAAGCATGCAGCTCTGTGGCACATAAGAAGCTGCTCTTATCAAAAAAAGAAGAAAAAAGTGTATATTCACCGTTACCCAAAATATTAAAACCAACCCACAGTTTTGCCATTAATGTCTGAACGAGGGTATCATTACCGTTGGTGCCTCACCACCCGTGACAGTTGATGAACGTGCTCTCCCAGCTGGGGCACTGGGCTGTTAAATGATAATTTACATCAGTGAAATGCATTTCGGGAGACCACCCATTGCTTATTGAATCAGGAATCAGTGCTGGTGCAGCCAGTAAGGCAGGTGACATGAATCAAAATCTCTGCAGTCCACCCGGTCCAAATAAAGTTGAGCAACCACTGATGACCAGAAGGAAAAGAGGAACACGATCACCCTACCATCCAGAGAAGGCTCAGGTTGCAGCCCTGATCTGGGTAAACGATGAATTGACAACCTCAACGACGTGAGATGTCTTATGAAAAAAAAAAATGGAAAGCACCACTATTGTGCCCCCACTGTTAAATAATTAGCAGATTCTTAAATCTGTCAAACTCCGAAATTCAAGTAAGAGGCCACTGGTGATCAGTGAGTTCACAGCTTCACAGAGCACAAGGAAAGAGGGAAGAATCATCAGTTTTCAGGGAAGTGAGCTCTTTTGGCCAATAAAACTGACACTGATTTTTGAAAAGGAGAGAAAGCACCATGAATTCATCAAGGAAAATCACAGAATCATCTGAAGAGTGCCCCATTAGTCCATCACAGCTGATTGTTCTGTTTTGGGGGAGGACTGTACTGCATCCCAGAAAGGATGCTCTTGTCAAG
This sequence comes from Eubalaena glacialis, assembly GCF_028564815.1. Taxonomy (NCBI): domain Eukaryota; kingdom Metazoa; phylum Chordata; class Mammalia; order Artiodactyla; family Balaenidae; genus Eubalaena; species Eubalaena glacialis. Next base: position 17,347,818 of record NC_083730.1, read on the forward strand.
CTTCTGACCTACCAGCCCTTTCCATGTATGCCACAACTGCATCTATTATGTTGATTACTCAGTTGACTAATGTACTCATCAATTCATTCTGTAAACATAAAAGACTTAAAGCCTAGGCAAAAAAAGTCCTTCGAAGTTGAGCAAAAATGTACACAATAGGGAAGACACCATGACTGCAAAAACTGTGAAGTGCAATCTTTCTTTCCCTTCAATTTTATATGCAATAAACAATGATCATTTCATTGCAAACAATTTCATACGCAATAAACAAGCGCTAACAGTGATCAAGGATTTGTCGTAATAAAAAAATTGGTCAAGGTCAAACATCAAGTTAAGCATGCTGAAACCACATAATATTTTCTCCTCCAAAACAAGAAACAAATTTACATAAAATTTACTCTTAATGTGTTTATTAAACATCTCCCAAAGCAGTTCTGGTCTGCTTTCCAATCAGAATATTCATTTTTATTTATGTCCTATATTATTAAATACCCTTTACACTTCTGTATTTCCTGCTAGTTATGAAAATTGTGGGAAAGTGGGAACAAATTATAGCCAACTCTTGAGTCAGTAGAGCTGCCTTTAAAGAGATGGTACAGAGGCTTTGCGGGTTAAGGGTTCAGGCCATTAGTAATGGAAAGGACTTCTTGCTGCCCACCCAGAAGAGTTCTTCCTATGTTCTTGAGATACAGGTCACTCAAACACAGCTTTAGGGACCAAATGAAGTTTTTAAAAAAGGAATTGTTAATGTTTAGGCCAAGTAAGCACATCAGAATTGGTATTAATTTGGATGGAAAAGCAAAACAATGGAGTTTTTAGCATTTCAGAGACTTTGGTGACAATAACAACTCTTTGTATTGGAAATTCACTCTCCTTGGGCAATTTGCTAGGAAATTTTAATGTCTTATGTATATGGTAAATGGATTTGCACAGGAAAAACTCTTCCTCAGTAGCCCAGATGATTTTAAATGAAAGCCCAAAGAGCCAGCTGATGGCTGGAAATGAGCATGGGTTACCGGTGGTAGATGGGCCTGCTCTGCGACCGCGTCGGTGACACTGCAGGACCTCAGCCTCGAGGAAGGCTCTCTCTGCTGAAGGGCAGGAAAGGAACACATATTCTGAGAAACGAGTTTCACTGGTTTAAAAAATATATCACTCAAGCCTATTCACTGCTCTTTAATATTAGAAGGTAATTAAATGAAACACCATCTTTTCGGGGTAATGAGAGTAATCTTTTAAGGAGTCAAGTATCTTCCATTGTCATTTTCAAGTGTCTTAAGCAGATGGGATAGAAATAACGTTAAAAATAAGAGGCCAAAACAGGAAAGGGGACTCCACAGATAACATTCGAGTGCTGCTTTAATAATGGAAAAAAGAAGCTAGAAGTCCTGTATTCTGCTTTGAGACGCAACCTCTGGGTAAATTCTAGTGGAACACGAATAGAGGAAGAGATACTGACATAACAGTTTTTAAACATTTATTGACTATTGTGACCAATGACAAAGAATCAGTTGGATTCTATTTCCAGGGGAACTCAAATATAATCTTCGGTGACTTCTGAAGGGTTAGGTATTTATACCTTCAGCTTCTGAATGGAGTTCAGAAGTTGTACAGAACAGGAATGAAGGAAAATAGGTGCGGTTAATCTAAAAAAAAAAAATCTAGAGTGTAATGTATAATATGTTCCTCTCACTTGTTTGTATTAATCTATATGGTTAAAAAAAAAAAAAAAAGACCACAGATCAGCAACAGGTCACACACACACAAGGCAGGGGTCTAATTAGCAACAGTTTTGTACATGGGACAAGTCTGTAGCATTTCCTCACTTTTAATATTTTGCAATCAGGAAAATGGGGTAAGGTCAAAGACAGAGTCTGCGGCAGTAAATGGGAAGCTTTTCAAGTCTTTTCACAACGGTTAGCATGAAGGATTCATCCTTTAGTAAAAGTTCATGCTGTTGTCCTTGAATACAGAGTGACCTTGACAAGCAAAACTGGAGAAGAACCCCCTACTCCCCTACTCCTCTCTTTCCTAGGCACTGTTATTTAATAGTTGAACCGGACTCAACATGAACTTAAAATAATTCTGACACTTGCACTTGGATCTTAAAGATATTTTATGAACCTAGAATAATTAATGCAGAAGCTCCCTATAAAAATAATGAGATGATAGCTTAATATCAGTGCTGCCTAAAATAATGGCTTTTCACTTGGTAGACTAAAGGTATACCACTGCTATGCTTCTGGCAGTACTTACTCCCTTTTATAAAGTTTTAAATATATGGCTTCCTTGCTTATGTTGTTTCCATAGCAACAGTTTTATCAATTCAAATATCCCATATATGCAAACTCTTTTTTTTCCTGCCTCTTTAGTACTAAATTTTCATCTCAGTGATATTTCTCTTTCTGAAGGACATTCACAGAATTTTAATACAAAAGCACATTAACTGAGTAATCAGTGCAACTCATGATACGGGCCAATGGTGTCTTTTAAAACAAAAACACATAACTGAAGGAGTAACAGTTTTGTGAGTACTTACTGGCTTTTACATTTTATGCAGTCCTCCTATTCATTTACATTTGATATGGCTGTAATGATGACTATTTTTCTAGGATGCCATTTTCAGCAGAGGGACTACCATCATTCACTACAGGACATCTGTAGGTTCAATTTCTCGAGAGACACTGAGACTGCATTGCTTCTCAATTTTATGCATGAGCAGGAATTTTCTGTGGGCTTTTTCTGCAAAGCTTTGTGTTGTCAAACACAGGTCTTCATGGTTGATGCTGTTGCTTCTCATTGGGGCTTAGCTCCACCTGAAGCATCTACAATGAATTTCCCTGATGGTTAAGAACCCAAGTTCAAATGCTACCCTGGTGACAGTGTCACAATTTCCCAACCTTTCTCAAGGATTGGTACTCTGGGACTTGGGAGATGTCTTCTATCTCCTGTTCTAACCTTGTCTTGGATGGGTCACTTAAAATCACGTCTTCATCTGTGAAACAAGAATGATAAAGCACACAGAGTATGACGTAAGAGGATTAACCCGGAGACCCAATGTCTCCCAGGTCCCAGTGCGAACACCACCTTTATGACAAAGGTACTCTTTATGAAGCTTTGGCTGGGAAAAGAAATTCTACAAGGTTAAAGCTGATAAAACACAAGTCATAGATTTGAGTTTTTTTGTGAATCGAGGAAGATTTTCACCTGCTTGGGCTAATTTTGGTATAGTCCTGCTTCTCCTAGGCAAGGAGGAACTTTGGAAAATGTCAGAGTTATCTGGGAGCTAGAAGACAAGACTGTTACTTACAATCAAAGAACCAAACTGCTCCCCATTGGAGTCCGGAGTGATCTGAAGTCGTCTGCTCAGCTCCTCAGACAGCTCCTGGGGGCTGGTCCGAGACACAGGCGAGGCTGGTGGCGGGGGCAGCACCAGGCTGAGGGAGTCTCCACTGATGCTCACTTCTTCCGAAATGGTCTCCCAAGGCTAGCAAGGAACAAGACGCTGTGGTAACTGCTAGGACGAGGGACCCTCTCATTCCCTGCCCCAGTAATAACCCTTATGATAACTGTAATTCACATTTACTGAGCACTCAGGAGGCACACAATCTTCTCAGGATCCATAAGGAAATAAAGACGACTACCCTGATTAACAGATGAGGACACTGAAGCAGAGGGAATAACTTGCTCAAGGTAACAGAGCTAGGAAGTGGTGGGGTCAGGACTTGAGCCAAGGAAGCCTGGTCCCAGGGGCTGTGCTCTTAGCCTCTTTGTAATAGCGCCTCTCTGAGCAGTGCTTTGCTTCTAGCACTTGATACTACCTGCATGGGTTACAAAAATATTCTCAGGAATTTGTTTATGATTTTCATGAATTTTCTTTTACTCTAACCGCTGAGGATTCACAATGAAAACAGCAGAGATGCTATAAGCTGTAAGTAAGCCCTGGTATAAAGTAACTTTTAGTGTATTTATTACGGCATCATTCATGTTGCTTTTCTAATTTTGATCACTGGAACATTTTGTGAATGATCTTCCTAACACAATGCTTAAAAAGAACAGATTTCTAATAAGTAAACAGAGTTGTTAAGGCAGCATGGAAGTTATGGTTTGCCGCCTTGCTAATTTGCTGTTCAATTTATATACATTCTTCTCCAGTAATTTACCATGAGCATTTAAGGGTAAACTTATGAACATTTCTATTCACCCAAATTTCTGTTTTCTTGGTAACAAATCTCTTTCACTATGTCAAAACTACTCAGTAAAAACTTGTATTTGGTACCCAAACAAGTTACAGGGCTACTTCAACTGCTCAAAGATGATAACCATGTCGCCATTGAACAAGAGATGGTTAGACTCTGGGGAAAAATAAAGGATAAAGTGAAAACATCTTAAGATTTCCATGCTAAAAATAATGTCATTCCCTTTTGTAGTAATGTAAACTATGTGTACTCATCAAAGATGGCTTTTGTAAGCACTTTCTAAGTTAATAAATATCCCGATGGTCATCAATCAGCTATGAGACCACGATCCTTCCTTTTTACACAGATTTACTGAGACAAGAAATTACGACATAGGATCAACCTGGAGAACATGGAAAGCAGGAGCTCCAGGGAGTGTGCCGGCAGAGCGGGAAGTCCTACCTCAGGGCCGTCTCCGCCCTCGCTGGGCTCCAGCTCCAGATCCTCGCTGATGTGTCTGCGCGAGCGGAAGCGCCGATGCGCTGCCTCCTGGTTGATCTGCCGGATGTTGCTGTCGGACTCGGAGGACACATCCCTGGGAGCGCAGGGTGAGGGTGGGAGTCAGGAGAACCGGTACTGACACCTGGTCCCTCAACACCAGCCAACACCCACCAAGGGCCTGACACCTAATACACTATCAGTGCTCTCACACGCAACACTGACAATCAGCTGGCCGTTCAGCAGGAGAATCTGCCACCATCTCTTGGCTAAAGCATTCTCCTAGGTCCCTTTCATTGAAATACAGTCTTTAAATGCATCTGTCCCAATATTTTTGAGTATCCTTCAGGCATATACTGCAGCACGTACTTTAGTGTTTAAGAAAGAAGAGAAATCAAAGTCCTCCATCCATCTGCCCCAGTGACAAGTGAGGCCTCTTGAAGGAGGTGACAGGAAAGCTCACACTCATGGCCAGTCCGTGGTGACCCCTCTCTAGGAGTCCAGCAATGACAAGGCCGTAACTTTTGGTCACCAACAATTAACCAATGAGTACAAATAGTATAAACTCAAAGCTGGGGTCTGGAGGGAAATGCTCCTGACCCAACGTGAACTTTTTCGGCCTCTGAGGATCTCATTTTGACAGAACCTCGGAAGCATGACACTGCATTTCTCCCCATTAAACTCCTTTTTAAAATTCATAAACATCAGGCAATAACCTCCCAAATCAACTGGGATTTGAGGAATGCTGCAACTTCATAGTCTTTTTTTGGCGGGGGGGGCGGAGGGGGGCGTCATGTAACTCTCTTAATTCAGGATGTGAAAAGCATTGAGTCAATCTTGAAAACTTTTGCACTAAATTACAGGCAATTCTCCTTTGGGAGAAATACTACTTGGAGGCTTTTAGAGTAGAAGTTTAAATGTCAAAATGTTTTTCAGAGAAAACCTTTACAGACTCTTTCAATAAGACACCATATTCAGTTAAAAAATGACATTGCAAATTAATATTTGAAAACATTATTTCAGACTAAATGAAATCCAGAATTAATCAAGGACCCTCATTATAGACTCTTCCTAAAACATAGGTTTTAAAACATTCTAATGAATCTCAAGCTAACTTATACTATTTTCCTATATTCCCCCCAAAGAACGTGCTAGGCCCCTGTAACAGTGAATAGTCTGCAGTAAGCAGCACTGTTTGTAAATAAACAGGTGACTCTTTAATGCCAGTTTCCAAGAGAGTCTGAATATTTTCACCAAAAATCTTTACATTTTTTAGCTTTACTGGTAAAGGGACAGTATGAAGGTTACCTTTCTTTAATCCACATTAAAATAAAAACTCTTGTTATTAAGATCTGAATGAAGCTTTACTGCCCAACATACAAATTTTTAAAACCTAACAGAAATATACATTTTGCATATTTTATAGTTGTATTAAACTATAACTGGACTAAAAATAGTACGTTAAGCAGGACTCCTCAGAAAAAAAATCGCATAAGGCCATAGAGAAACTAATTAAAATCAAGGGACACACAAGTATACTAACACAATTTCTGAAACCACCAAAACAGAATGATAAAAAATAACACTCTCTTGGATATGTTAGAAAATATAATATTGTCTTTGTGATTTTATACTGCTGCCGTGATTTTTATAGGACATTCAATTCAATTTCACTTTATAATGACTGGTCTTACTTAAAAATATTGTATATATAAAAGTTTCATCAAAATTTTAAATCTTCACTTGAAATGGCAGGTGTCACTTAGTCAATACCAAATGTGTGTTCCGGGTTATAACACACACTTGAATTGTTACAGGGATTTCGGAGAGGTTGAAAAGAATAAGGCTTTAATATTGCTATGTTTGCATTTTCTATCTCTCAGAAGTATATAAAAATTCCATTATTCTGCAAGGACTTATTTTAAAAGGGGCATTTAAAATCAATTATGCTAATCCTCCTTATCCAACATGTTTGAATAATTAGTAACCAGTGTGAACCAGAAACAACTAAATAGCATAAAGAAGAAAGATGTCTCTGATTCTGAAATTCCAACCCTGGGCTTTTTTATGGTCTTTAGTGATAAAATGAAAATGTTCATACAAGGGAGGCCTTTTGCCCTTAATTAAGCAATTGAACGAGAGGGCTGTTGAAACTGACAGGAAGTTTAAATGGTCACTAATGGGAAGATGAACATTTAAAAATACGTCTGAGCTGGCAAATTAAAACAGAAACATGATTTTATTGGGTGCAGGGAAAAAATTTAAGAAGGGGCTATTTCAATTTTCTTCAGTCATTAATTTCACATATATATTCTTCATTTGACTTTCATGGGAAATATACAAATTAATAAAGAGAAAAAACCCCATAAATTTATCAAATTCAGTGCCAATTAAGATCAGTGTGTCTGATCATTTACATTCATATACATCAGTGACTAATGATGACCTGAGTCATTAAGATATGATTAAATTACTGCTAAGATGGGAGACGGCAGAAGTACTGAAAAGAGTTAAAGTAAGTGTTTGAGTCTAACAAGTTCATTTATAGTCTTAATGCAATTCCTTCATGTTTTTAAACTTGTGCTTTTAACAGTAAAATGTTTACAGTTTACATTTAAATAGGATAAGGACAATTCTAAAATTAGAGGCATTTTAAAGGCCACTGTCTGACCTGAGAGGGCTGGGGAGTGTTCTGTGGCCGCCTTCCGTCCGGAAGCTCTGCATCCAGGCCTGGACAGTTCACTAAACCATGTGCCTGTACCCATTTTTCAGAAGTGACTCATCTGTAGTCATTCATTCAATTAAAAGCTCCTACCTTGTGCCAGGTGCTAGGGGTTGATCTGTGCGTAGGAAACCACAGTCCCTGCTCATAGAGGCAGTAAGAGTATCATGTGCTCTGTGTCCTGACAGGGAGTCACAGGGCTTTCAGAGAGACCGGGACAGAAGACGTCCGGTGCTCCCAGAGGAAGGGATAGTAGGCTGACATCGGAAGGTTACCAGGGGAAGGGGCACGTTCTGGTTTTATTTTTTTGGGTGGGGATTGGGGGTTAGCACATCCATGGGGCCAAGAAGAAGAGAAAGTAATCAGAAAGCAGCTATGCATGATCAGACCGCTCTGCGTTTCTGACTGTGGCTGGCAAGAGGCAGGGTGAGGAGGACCCTGTAAGAACAGCCTGGGGGCAACGGGATGTCAATGAGGACTTCTCAGGGGCTGAAGTTTGGAGCGCAAGCCTGTAGCAAACTGGGTAAGAAATGAGAGTCTCCACGATAGTCTTAATCCTCTGCGCAGCATGTGATCATCACTTCTCTATCTGACTTCCTCAGATACAGCCTTTTAATAAAGACCCTTCTTAACATCCATTCCCCCCCAACACAAACTTGCAGTATTCTGTGAAAACTGAGTTACACAAAAAATCATTTTTGAATTAAAACAACACATTAAAATAACCTGGAGGGCTTGAGGGCTTCTGGTCAAGCCAAATAAAGTTAAGGAAAAAGAACCCCACATTCTCAAACAGTTCAGACAGGATGAGGAGATTACTGTGAAAACCGAATCTTTTTCCTCATCTAACTTTTCTCTTGCTTTCTAGAAGTCATGCTTCGTGGAAAGGAGGTACCTGGCAGGTCCCACCTGGAGCCCTGCAGACGTCCTTCCTGGCTCAGCTGCCTCACTGATGTGGACCATCATGCCACTGATTTCTGCCTAAACTACAGGTGAACATGAACTCGGAAGAACCACAGTTTCCCTACTGATGAGCCAGCATTTATACAAGTGAGAGCTTGTATAAATTCCCTCATTAGAGTTTCACAACTCTGTGAGGAATCCCTCATTAGAGTTTCACAACTCTGTGAGGCAGAGAAAGTAGCAATTGTCCCCAGTTACCTCCTAAATACAGACTTCGGTTGCATAATTATTAATGAAAGTGAACATTTTTCTATGTATGTACTGGCCATCAGTCTTTCTTTGTGAGTTGCTAGTAGTCACTTTTCTACAGAGGTCATGACACTGTGGTCCCCAGAGAGTGCTGTTTTCAGGTGTTCCTTTCCTATGACCTTTAGCAAAGGTAGATAAAGGTACTTTGTTTACGGTACTGCTACCAAGATTCTTCTGATCACTACACGTAACCAAGCCCAAGGCGGTTACTTTTTTTTTTTTTTAACTACAAATAACTAGAGTAGTCAAATGGCTTACAACAGTTTTAACAGCTATGGTCATTAATCAAAGGGAAATAGTGAAAAAAAAATTGAATAAATTAAAAGAATCAACTAAACCATTTCCATTTCTATGGGAAAAAATTACAACAAAGAAGAGTTCAACATCATCTGGATGTTGGGATATTTATGCTGTCCTGGGAACAATGAACTGGTGCACACACCGTGTGGTCCAAAGCTGACCAAGGACGGCTGATATTCACGAGAACCCACGTAGGGGCTTAGGAAGGACTGGCTATTCACTGCTGCAGATTCTGCAAGCTTTTCCTCTAAACCAAACAAAATCTAGACTATACTTCTTGGCCACCTTTCCTACCTATGCAGGTCATCTTTGCAATTTCTAAAGATAAAAGGGTTACTGACAACACCATCCATCCCATTGCTAATACTTGCTAAAAACCATCAATAGCAAATTTCCTTCAGAGTCTGGGTTAAAGAGAAAATTATCTCACCTCATATACTTGCTTTTATTCATATTGAAAATTATACAATTTAGTGGTAATTACCTCCTTGTCTTGACTGCTAGGGAGGTCATGATTTCTAGGACAATTTTTTCCTTTTCTGTTTTTACTATTTTGTTTTTGCCTTTTATTGTACATTAATAGTTTTAGGTCTTGCTGTATACTATCATTCAAAAAACAAGCTGCTTCAAATCCTTTTTTATAGTAGTTGAGGTTTAACCAGTGTTTATATGCCATCATTAGACCAAAAATGGTCGAGTGAACAAAACAGTAATCAATTCACTGTATCCCTGAGGCTGGCAAGGGATTAGAACCAACCGTAATTACCAGTTGTGAGTTAGCAACCCTCCCATGTGTTTGTAATTATATCAAGGGGGTGATCTATACATTTTCCAAAAAGGAAAAGAAAAATTTTGAGAGAGTTTCCAAATCAAATAATTATGGAATAAAAATCCAGAAACTTAAAGAGCCAATATGTTTGCTATTTTCCATGATGGGTTAGCCAGGAGAGGAAGCTGAAGAAGGGGAAAGTGATGTGATCACCAAACGTAAGATAAACCGAGGAAAAATAACCCCTGCTTTACATCTCACGAATCTACATGAAGAAGTCCTACAAAATAAATGCGTGTTTACAACAGGAGAACCTGATAGGAAGGCAAGAGCTTCTTTACAACCTACAAACTCAGGCTCCCACGCTCTTTAACTCCATGAAGAGGAATCCTGTTGTACTGCACGACCACGTGCTTTCACCGGTACAAGATGTACTTCCCAACCTCGTCCCAAGGCGCTGCCACGTGCGCACCTGACCGCAGAGCGTGGGGACGTGTTCCTGACCATCGACGGTACTCACATTAGGCTGGGTCGGTGCCACTGGGTGGTCCGGTTGTTGTGGTTGACGTAGTAAGTGCGACCCAAGTTGTCCACCTTTTCTTCCCACCCGGGGGGCAGGGGAGGGGGGGGGAGCTCCTCCTGGTGCTGAGACGCCGAGTCATTCGAGTCAACAACTTCCCAGCCGGGCTGTGGAGCACAGAGGGGAGATGGTGAGGCGGCTTTGATGGCTACAGTGCACGTGTGCCCTTCGTCCTCGCTCCTGTGCTCTCCGGCTCTGACGGTGGCTTCCTGCGCCACATTTAAAAAAATTCCCAAAATAGGGCAAAAAAAAAAAAAAAAAAAAATCAATTCTAGGAGCGTCTCAAAAATATTCTGAGCCGTGGCCAGTGAACTGCGCTGTCCTCTAAGAAGATGACACTGCAGGGTGCCACTCGGATGGGGATCTGCACAGGCTGTCACGTTACCTAAGTCACATTACACTCTTTTCACATTTCGTGTTTGTTATTTTGACCTGAAGGCCTCCGGGGCCGTACAAAAGCCTTGCCAACGATACGGGTCACACTACAGCTGTCGTCTTTTCAACACCTCCGTAAGGTAAGAGGGAGCTGGGAAGACGAGCCCTGCAGCACGTGTGTTCTCGCAGAATCCGTGGCCTGCCCGGGCATCAGGAGGCCCGGGGCGCTCTCGCTCCCCAGGGAGGAGGGGAAGCTCCTGGGCTGCAGGGAGGACGGGCAGCCAGGTAGCCAGGAGCAGCCTGGAAGCTACGGCTTCCTACTCAGCCCTTCCCCACCTGCTGCTGCTGCATCAACAGGCCTCCTGGTACCAGAGTCAGAGGTGCTTTTTTTGCAACACATATTTTCGGCATTAAGTATTCCTTCCTGACACTCCCTAGTAAAGTCACTGGAAAATTAAGTGATTCACTGATTACTACAGTTGGAAGGTTGGAAGAGTGTGAAGGAAAAAAAAAAAAAATCCTTGGATTTGAGATAAAAATCTGTGGATGTGCTTATGAAATCTTAACATTCAAGACTGCCTACCACCCACTTCAGTCCTCACAGAGAAAGATGAAAGCTTGCACATGAAATACTGCCTGGTAATATGACCTCTGGGTCTGAGTGGGGTTCGGTTAACTTGCCCATAATGCATTATTCACACATCATGTATATGCAACAGCTGCAAACAGATGTGCAAATAAGCCACAGAGAGGTCTTGTAAACGGGCGTTTTCAGAACAATACGAGAATTTGTCTAACAAAACAGCACCATCCGAAGCCTGAACTGAGAAGGTACCCATGGTAGAGGTACGTGACTGGAGAGTTAAAAGGTGGCCTTGCCAGGAAGGAACAAAAGAAAATTCCTCTGGACAGCTAATTCCAAAACAGCATTTCTACCTAATGCACGCTCTCACCTGTGGGCCAAATGAGTAAGAAACTTGGATGAGTCCCTAAATTATTTTAGCCACTTGAAGCAATTCCAAGTGCTAAAAGGAATTTACAAAGAGCTGCAAGTCCAAAGAAATAAGAGAATTAAATATGTGGGGAGAATTTCACATGGCGGTGGGCTGTTAATAAAACAGGGGTATAGCAGTTTAGAAAGAGACACCTCTTCAATTATTAGTGTTATAACATGAAATGAAAAGTTTATCTTTTTTGCTAAAAACCAACACATCGGTAGATCTGTCAAAGACGTAGATTCATGGACACATTGAAGTGTCTTCATATTTAAGCTTTATAAACTTTTATTTCCTTAAATTATAAAGTCTTAAAGTAAAACATCAATATGCTCTTAGGCAAGGAAAACAGACCGAGGCCCGAAGCCCTGTAGCTTACCTCCATCTCATCCCTCGGCTCACTGTTTTCTTCATCTTGACCTCCGTTTTTGGGCATATAGGCCATTTTCAATCGCAAAAATCCCTTAACTCGAGATTTATGACTGCATGATGGAAGAAAATTGGTTATAAAGGATGTGACTTAGTTACATCTTTATGATGGTTCATATTTACGATGCTTTAAAAAAAAAATGCAATAGGAAAAGAAGTTGGAATTTTCCTCAGAGAAAACCAAGAGCCAAAGCATAAGAAACGGCTGCAGCCCAAAGCCTCACCTTCTTGGTCTGAGGAGAAAATCCTTAAATGTATAGGGTCGCTCCATCGTTGGATCTTCTGTCTAAGGGAAGAAAACGTAAGTTTCAATACTCCTGATAGTTTCGTATTTCAGATACACCCAGGTGGATTACAGAGAATACATTTTCATGTTTTAGAACGTGAGCCTGGCGAAAACAGAGTTGGTTCCTTACCCAGTACTTGACAATTAATTACACATTTCGTAGGTCACAAAGCTTTACTCAAGAGCCACTAGATGTCACTATCAACACCCATTCTTAGGAGCCAACCTCAGCCTTAGACAAATTACAAAATTAGAGTCGTCATTGCCAAGTGTAATTTCTAACTGCTGGGTGCAGGGCTCAATCTCACGCTGCTGATTAATTCTGGAGAACCAGGGGTCACTGGTGCCTGCCTGCTTGTCCCTGTGATTCAAGAAACCTAAAAATGCAGTTAATAGGAAAATATGCAAGATCAATCTATGAATGCAATTTGACTTTACTTTTAACATTAAAATATCATGTCATCTGAAAGACGGTTGCCTCCACAGAGACTGTCCTAGGTGGCGTCATCCATCAGCCTTTTGCTGGTGCTTATTTCAAGAAGCTATGAATGTAGTGGTGGTATTTATTCATTTTTGAAAGAAATCAGTATTTCATTGTGCAAAATCAGATGGTCAAAGTAAGCAGGCAACTGGAAAAATAAATGTTACTATTTCATTAATTTAAAAATACTATGTGCAGTAAAACTTCAAATACCTAGACTCTTTAATTAAACACAATTAAAAACATTTACTTCTGTAGCAAGAGAGACAAACCACAAAATGATTTATTACGTATCAGAAGGGTATGTGTGTGTATATGCATTTATATTTGTAACATTATCCGTTTATGTCACTCTCTGCTTTAAACTCGCGATGGCTTCCTACTCTGCTTATAATATGCTGAAAATTCTTTCCTACGGACCTATGAGGTTAAACATGATGTGGTTCTTAATTACCTATAACCTCACTGGGAACCAGTCTCTCCACCGACCCCATACTCCACCCGTCCTGACCTCCTCTGTCCTGCGTGCACATCACATCTAATCCTGCCCTAGCAGGTCCTTCTGCTGAACAGCTCCGGCTCCAGATGGCCACAGCGGTCTCCACTTTGTCATCCAGGTCTGGGATCCCAAGTCACATCTTCAGACACCACATCCTAAATCGCCACCATAGCCTCCCTTTATTATCCTCTGTCACAACATCCTGATTTATACCCCCCTTTCCACCATCTGAAATTATCTTGCTCATTTATTTATTAACTAGTTTATTAACATCCATCACCTGTAGAATATAACCTCATGAGATCAGAGACTTGGATTTGCTCGCCACTGTGTTCTTAGTGCCAAGAGCATTGCCTGACATGAAGTAAGTACCTGTACAAGTAGCTAATTAACCCACCTGATCTACAGTAAAGTACCGAGGCCACAAAAATTCACCGTCACTCAAGAAAGTCAGTTATATTCTCTAGACTTTTTTCTAAATTCAGACAAAAAAAAAAAAAAAATCAGAGAACTTACCAGGACTCTAAAAATGGAACTGTCCGTACACTACATAGTTTAAATGACAGACACCACACAAATCAAGAGGCAGACGTCTTAGGTCTGTGTCTTGGCTTTGTTACCGACAGAGCCATGTGGCCAAGGACAAGTTCCTTAGCCCTCTGTGTCTCAGTGTCCTCATCTACAGAGTAGGGCAGTAACAGGATCTTACAGAGTTGTGACGATTAAACCAATCATTTGAGCTGGTATCAATACATAGCAAGTTCTCAGAAGGGTTCCTGGCACATTTAACAAATGTTGGCCATTGTCATCATCAGCCAGTTCTACATTTTCATGTCACTTGTGAGCACTGCCAACTCAACACTCTGCAGAAAGGCAGGGCATTAAAAAATGAAATTTCACCTCCATGTAAATTCTCCAGGGTGAACAAGACGGTGATCTTGCAGATAACAACAGGATTCTTCCTGGCACCACTCAGGCTCCTGCTGGATCCTGTTCCCTGGAGAAAAGCCCAGGGGAGACTCCCAGGACAGCACTGAGATGGTAGAAAGCCATCTCAAACAGGTTGATGCTAACAATATTATTGGCCAAAATAGATGCTGCAACCTCCTGTTCCGGGCCGTGAGCATTCCAAAGAAAATCTTCTGGTTACACAGCAATTTCATCTTAAAAAGATTTGTTGCTTCCAACAGAACTGCAGTTACTTTGACATACATGTAATGAGGTAAATAACTCTGTGGGCAAGTGGAAGGGAATGGCCTTATGAGGACCTTAGACTCAAAAGAGGGATGCAACAGCTAAAAGCACCCAGGCCTTAGACGGAGCCCCTCCTGCCCCCTCGGCCCTTGTCTGCACCGCAGATCAAGGCTGAAGACCCAAGGTCCGGTCAGCCTTCTGATCACTGGGCAGGTCACCTCCCTCTCTGGGCCCAGGTGTTCTCACCTGTAAAATACAGGGAGTGGATAAATGGTCTTTAAAGTCCCTCTAAAGTCTATGATACTGAATTTTGTACACGTGAGAGGGAACCATTACCCTGGTACCAGCTGGAATTACAAAAGGGGTGTTCATCATCTGAGTTACCTTCAAGCACAATTAAGGTGCCAAATAATATCACCACCACCCCAAAAATGCCTCATTGTAGGAAAACTGAAATTCAAGTTAACCCTGGTTACCTTGAGTGGCACTTGACTAAAATAGGAGAAATTAATGTTTTTAAAATAGTTCTCTCAACCCCAGCACGTTTCCCATAGATACAGAGATTTTGCATCTGGTAGGGGTGATGCGCTGGGACTCAAAGGGCAGGGGAGACACAACTGACAGACGAGGCAAGGAAAGTTTCCGAGGCATAAAAGGCAAACACCCACCAGAAATGTCACTCTGTTGTTAACACAAGTCTTGGAGTTATTTTTGTCTCTAAGTAATTATTAAAGACAAGTCATAAAATCCTGTATGAACTTCTGGGCAATGACACACAGGATTTAAAAGACAGATGTAAAAATGATAGTGTTCTTTAAAAAAAATCAGTAAGAATAGGACAGTTACAGGGACTTCACCCGTGGTCCAGTGGTTAGGACTCCACGCTTCCACTGCAGGGGCACAGGTTTGATCCCTGGTCGGGGAACTAAGATCCTGCGTGCCGCGCGACGCGGCCAAAAACAGAGTAGATCCTGAAATAGGAGAAGAAAATGCTACAAGAACAGGACAGTTACAGCTAAGTTCACTCCTGGTGCCACACTGTAAAAGAATAAAATAGAGGCGCTCAGTTTGAGCTGCACTACAGACGTCAGGCTGGTAGGACTACCTTGCTGAAATACAGTCTCCATCTCCGCTCTCCTCCACGTGCCTCCAGCTCGTCACACTGCCCAAGTCTCCCAGGTAACAACGTATGTCATCACAGTCGCCGTGCCTCTGCTTACAGCCAAGGTGCACTTTCACAGAGCTGGATGGAAACTATGTGTATGCCCTCATTTTATAGGTGAGAAAAACAGGCCCAAAAAGGACTGCTAACTTATTAAGGTTACCAAGGCAACCTGCCCATCTCCAAGCGCGGAGTCAACTATTCCTGAGAGATCTTTTAAAGCTTGACATTTGGAGACTTCTGTGAATATGAATCTATGTTTTCTTAATTCTCAGATCTGCATAAAAGGTCAGATGACGAACCTTATTTACTGTCCCTCTTCCCGCCTCGTCTTTTACTCACTCCTACCCACACTCAATAATAAATAAAATGGAAACAAATATTAAAGACGGGTGGCATATTTGGAATAGAAGCAAAGGAAATAGATCCCTACCATTCTAAATTCCTTGGGTCCAATTTCCTATCCTTTTTCTTCCACAAATAAAACTGGAAGAACTGGTCTGAGAGCCAAGAATGAAAGTGAATGACAAGTCAAAACTATTTTCTTTCATCTGGAAGCATCTGATAAAGCACCGAGGAATCCATGATCAAAGGGGAAAAAATAAGTTTCTTTTCTTTCTCATTATCACTCTTTACTCTTTCCTGTTTCAGGGACAAAAACCTAGCCAACACTGGCCTCCTTGGTAGTCGAGGTAGTGAGGCTCTAACATGCAGAGCACACCGCAGCTTCACACAACCCTCCCGGCCCCGTCTCTCTATTTCAAGTGGCCTCCTTCACTCATCTCCCTGGCAGAACTCCAACCCAGACTGTCCCAATGCTCACAAGGGCACACAATTATCCAGAGACCCAACAGTGGGCAGTGGGCCGAGGAGGACCCGTGGTGCCCCAGTCTGAGATGTTCAAGTGCCCTGACCCTCTGGCTCTTCCTGGTAGGCTTCTCGGGATCAGGAATTTATAGCTGCAAGTAAGGACAGCTTAGGAGAGCCATTCCTAAGAATTTAAAAACATGGTTTTATACTGCAAATGCCACTTTCCACCAGCAACTGCACCCAGAGGCCTCTAGGACTGTAGCAAGGGAAGAAGGTTCTTTAGCGAACAACAGTTACTAAGTCTAAACTATGTTTTTCAAAAAGCACACCAAAACCCCACAAAGTAGGATATTTAAACGATTAAAAATAATTTCCTAACAATCGTGAGAGGTTACATTAACTTCAGTTTTGTGGCCTTGAATCTTCTCCATCAAGTTCCTGATTTAGAAAAGAGCTTCATTCAAATGTTGCAACTTCTTAGACCAGAATCAAGGCAGAGATGATTCTTTTCTAAATGTAGAAAGGTTCATGCTATCTTGGGGCAACAAGATAAAGCTTAAAATGCCTTGTAGTAAATAAGTGTGTATATATGCCAAGATGGAAGTGTATGCAATTAGGTATTTTGCTAATATAGATTTTAAAAATAATAACAAAAGATTACTTCTCTTCTTTATCTTAATATCTATGATTCCAAATTTCTGGGCCTTTTCTCTACCTAAATTAAATACTCTTGGTATATTAAATATGTAGAACTATAGAGAAACAGCCTCAGGTAGGGGAAAAAAGCTGAATGAAAAAATCACCACGTAAAACTTGGTGTGGGAATCCCTCCACCCCCAGTTCCCTCCAACAGCCAGAATTATTATCTTAGGAAAAGGGCATCCAGAATCATGTATTTTTCACCTAAGCCAGAGAACTCTGGTCTGATCTCACC
Source organism: Eubalaena glacialis (assembly GCF_028564815.1). Lineage (NCBI taxonomy): Eukaryota > Metazoa > Chordata > Mammalia > Artiodactyla > Balaenidae > Eubalaena > Eubalaena glacialis. The sequence continues at coordinate 17,365,242 of NC_083730.1, forward strand.
TGAGCCATCTAATAGGGTGCCATTTGCCACGTGTGGCTTTTTAAATATAAATTTTAATTAATTAGAATGAAATAAAATAGATAAATTCCGTTCTTCAGTCACATTAGCTACATTTCAAATGCTCGGCTACCACATGTGGCTACCGCGATGGTGGCCCTGCTAAGCCACATGAGTGAGGAACCTGCCTCACTGATTCTTCATCAGAGGGTAGAATTATGTCTATCAGCAAACATCTGTTAAAGGAATAAATTCTCTATCAGCTAATGGGGCTGTAAAGAATTAATTAATAACCAAATACCCAGTCGGATTTGTTAAACCTTGAGAAGGCTTGGAAGGGTGGGCAACAGCAACTTCACCGCCACATGACTGCTCTCCACTACCTTCTCTCATTATTAGTAAGACCTAAGTTCTTTAATCTAAAATTTGATGACATCAAACAATACTGAATCCACAGGCCACATAGCCATACATACATAAACTGCCTTGACAGTGGTCATATAGCTATCCAGAAAAGAGCATCCATTATTTATCCACAAAATATATTCAAATGCTAACATCCCTTTTACATGCCCACACTTGTGTTATCATACAAAATTAACCGTGCTATTTTCCCATGAGTGTCCTACACATATGATCAAATATACATATGAGAGCACCTCAAATCTTGGGACCAAAGCCATATATCCACTCAGAATATGCCGGTTGGGTTCTACTACCACTTAGAGGATAAAGAATGCACCTTCACCTCTCCTGCTCCCTTTGTGGTCCATCTTGGAGACTGTAGTGGGCTCCACAAAGCCAGTCAATTTTAAGGAGGAGATATAGCACTCCAGTGTAAGCTCATCTTGGGACAGACTGAAAACTGGGAGGCTCCATTCCTCAACTGGCTCAGCTCCTGTGGAAGTCCTCAGTCCTCTCTGGTCTCTCCCTCTTCCACTCTTTAACCGGCTGGCTTCTATTCCAGCCTGGAGCCTTGGCACCGCTTCCTTCTCTGAAAGCTCACTCTTGCCTCCACCGAAATCCAAAGGTAAAATGTTCCCTCTACTGATGTGGTCTCTGAAGAGGAACACTCTTCTATTCTCTGGGAGTTCCACTCAACTGTTCAAAACCAATCTGCACTCAATCACTCAAGGGATTGTTGGAGCAAGTTGTTTAAAAATTTCACCTACACCTCTTAGAGTTAATACATAATTTGCCTTGACTGTGATGTGGTTTTTATGTTGGGGAAAAGGGAGGTTGGGGACACCCATGAAAGAACTGGCCAACCAACCAACACTGCCTAAAAATGTGAGGCGGTTACAGCTTTAACCTGAAGAGCACGAAGAGAAGACCCACTGATGTAGAAATACGTGAACAGTCTTTCTGCACAAAGGCTGAGACATCCATAGGCTCTCAATGTGACTTTAAAAGAACAATCAGGGTTCTGATGGCTTATGCCATCAAGCACAAGCCCACCTTCCACAAGCACCTTGGAGCTTCAGGTTTTTATACAGAAACAAACAAAAATATTCTAATGATATTACTTTTGCTTCCGATCTTTCGGAAGGGAAGGCGCTTGAAACCTTTCTTCCTTAACAGCTCCCCTGAGTAAGCAAGAACACAGTGCTTGCCATCGTGTTCCTTCCCAACAGAGCTTCACAGCGTCCTGGGTGAGACACAGTCTTTCTTGGTCTTTAACAGCCAGCCATAGCTAGAGTTTCAACACAGCAGGAGGCTCACACTAGGTGGTTTGAGTCCTTTTAGCGTGTAGACTACTTATACTATTTGCTCACATAAAGCATTTAAAAACGTAATAAAATGCCCTTGGAAGGCAGAAACGTTTGACTCATCCTCTCTCAGGTGCTACTTTAGGCACTTTGTGCTGCCCCGGGGAAGGAGGGCCGGGAGCTGGAACACGAGACCATCTACCTCCCACCAAGGAGGTCTTGGACCCCTCATTCTATCGATGCTGGAACGTGCGAGCGTCACCTTCAAGCTCAGTTAATGTCAACAGCCCCAACTGTTTTGCTGCTCATCTGAGTGGAGAGGAACGGCAGCACCGCCACACACGCTAACCCAGTACAACTTCTGAAGCCAGAGTGGGTGTTTCCAGCTGACAAGTTCACTCAGTACCAATAGCATCTTTTCTTTTGTCTCTGTGCTGACTGAGAAAGCCATGGAAACACTAGCTTGTATAGATGTAGCCCAAGAGAAACAGCATGGACAATTCTAGACAAAGGGAACAGATGTTTGATTAGACCCAAGAGGTGAACTTGAAAGCAGGGACATTCCAGTGACAAGGAGGAGGGGTTTGACAGAAGCAGGTAGCTGTTTTGTATGATGTGACAAAGGAAGACAAACTAAGGAGCAGACGAGGAAGCAGCCAGTGACGCTGCCAGGCATCCGTGGGTGGTTCAGAGGCACTTGATTTTTACAGTTAAGCTATCTCCTATCCCCTTGAAAGGACCACCTTCTAGAAAGGGCCAGGGCCAGAGTACACACGCTTCTCCACTGTGTTGAGGAAATGCCGCCCTGAAAATACACCCGAACTGCAGACGGTTAGAAACTGCTGCTCAGAGCACGCGCTATAAGGCAGGTGACCGTTCTTACCGGGAGATGACTAAGGGGTATGTCCACCTGTCCCAGGAAGTCGTCTCGTGTCTGTTGAGAAGAGAGAAAAGAATTAATGTTTCCATCTATCTGCTGAGTGTCAGCATTCTTAAAAGTGTTTCTTTACAAATAGAGAAAGGTCCAGGGCCTGACATGGGAGAGCAGGGGGGATGGGTTGAAGGCAGAGACCCCGGTGAGGCACAGACAGCCGTCGCCTCGGAGACCAGTGAGCCCAAGCCCTCACACACCTGACCTTTAGCTGCCTGAGACTCTGCAGGGCATCTACCACCCAACACATTGGAGACAAATCCTCTCTCGGACCTGGGGAGCATGCGATCAGTCAGGGAAGGGACACCTGGGACCCCAGAGGGTTTGGGGGCACAGCTGGCCCAGTTTAAAGAGAAGATTGTAAAGAAATGTTGGGACCATTTTCACGAATATTTATTAAGTGCTATAAACAAAAGAGCTCCTTGAGAGCTGAGAGTCTTGGGAAAGAGTACAGAGTCCAGTTATTAATATATCTTATACATTACTTATTAAAAAATGGCACTGAACTTTCAATCTAGTAAGTACACTGCTTCAGAATCCAAGATCACGCATGAGCTACTGGTTACATGTTTGGACACACTGTGCTTCTTCCCCTCTCCATCTCCCACACAGACCTCGATGAAATGCATGTGGAGAAGCTCACAGGTGCCCTTTCAGACTCTGGGAAGCACAGGAAGTCATAACTCAGGGTCAGGGGTCCCTGGTCTGGACCATGGGGTGTCCAGTAGGTCATGCTGACACAATGTCCTGCTGTAGGAGGGCTTGTGTCAGAGCCTCTGATGCTTAGATGACCTGCGATGTGAACCAGAAGGAACACGACGACTTCTGTTACCCGTAAAAACACACAGTTGCTTCTACCACATTCAAAATGCCTATTATAGCTGGAAAGTTCTTCAGACATAATCAGACTTGTCCTACTGCTAGCTTGGGGAAAAGCCCAAGAGACAATCCAGACCTCCTAACTCTGAATCCTGGGCTCTTATTTTCACTCTTTACTGGTTTCCTATGAAATTTTCTAATTTATAAAACATGCTTTTGAAGCGCACTTGAAAACATTCTCTTCTTGCATTTAAAAAGCAGCAGCAGATAAATGTGAACAAGATTTACTGAAATGATTTGCTCCACGCTTAGAATTTCCTTTTATGTGATTAACTAGAAAACTATCTGTCTCCTCTAAACAGTACATGAAGGATAATGAAAAATCAGTTACTACTGGCTGAGCGTGCACAAAGCAGGAGAAGAGCCCCCATCCTTCTGATAAGACTCTGCTTTCTTTTATTTTCTCAGCTATGTCTGCCTCAGCCCACCATGGATACCTCACCGAGGACATGGCCGTCAGGTGCCGATGCTGTATATCTTAACAAGCAGCAGTCAGCACAAGGCCCAGAAAAGTAGACATCTTCACTGTCCAAAGAATTAGGGAGCAGTCCCATTCTGAATTTGTCTGATTTAACTATAAAGCCAGTGTAAATGTCAGTTAATTCCACCATCAAAAACATAGAAATGGGGACTTCCCTGGTAGCACAGTGGTTAAGAATCCGCCTCCCAATGCCGGGGACACGGGTTCGAGCCCTGGTCCAGGAAGATCCCATATGCCGTGGAGCAACTAAGCCCGTGCGCCACAACTCCTGAGCCTGAGCTCTAGAGCCCACATGCTGCAATTACTGAAGCCTGTGTGCCTAGAGGCTATGCTCCACAACGAAAGAAGCCACCGCAATGAGAAGCCTGCGCACCACAACGAAGAGTAGCCCCTACTCGCCGCAACTGGAGAAAGCCCGCGTGCAGCAACGAAGACCCAACACAGCCAAAAAAAAAAAACACACACACACACACAGAAATGTCTGATTCCTGACCATAAATTGTGTGTCTACCTAATGAGAGTAGTGAGGTTCTACCACTTGTCCCCTCTCCCCTCCTGCTACTGGTACTGATGCTGTGAAGGAAAAGGACACGGGGATGCAACCATCAGAAGAAGACAGTCTTACCTGAAGCTCTGTTTCATAATCTGCTCTCTTTGAATAGCTATCTATCGATCGTTAACCTAAGTGCATTTTAACAAAAATTCACAAAACATCCACGTGCCCATGTTGTTTTGCCTGGGAGATGTTAGAGTTCTAAACCCATCAGATGAGTTCACCGTCTGAACCAAGAGACAGGCACCTGCCACTCAGGGCTACAGTAGCAAAGCAAGTGCTGTGGCAAGGCCTCATCTAATCCTCACAGCAGCTGTAGTAGGTGGGCACCGTTATTATACCCATTTTACAGATGGGGAACCTAGAGACCAGAGAGGTTTCTAGCTGGGTAGACTGGTTCCAGAGTCTGGGCTCTTAACTAATACACTGTCCCCCATCTCAATAATGGGCAGGAAAGCGCGGCTGTGCACCAGCTTTGGGCTTCTCATCGGGATGCTGGCTCTCAACAGTGTGGATGAGAAGGGACTCTGATGAGAGCACAGTTTATGAGACTTCGGGGAAGGGAGTTCTGCTAAAACGCCCATCTGGGATGTTATCTTTAACACAACCTCCTGTTCCGACCCTGCTCCTTTCCTCAAAGGAGCAGTTTATGGGATCCTAGCGGTACTCACTGCAAAGCTAGGCGGCTTCACTTGTACCTTAACAAGTTTTCTCATTACATTGAAAAAACAATTCCTAAAACAGACGAAGACGGAGCAACCTCACCATTTAAGTAAACAAGTAAATAAGAAGGCTCTTATTTTCTGGTTTACATCAAGGGCGACTGTAATAAAATCATTTTAAAAATAAAATAGGGATCAAGTGTATAGAGCAGCACATGGTCAAGAGGAACTGGCTTAAACAAGTGATTCACCGGTCAGTGGAACATGTTGGTGAGATCTAGGTTTCAAAACATCCCACTGTTGCCAAAAGTACAGACACTTCAGGCAATGTAAAATATTTAGGTTAGTGACACTACACCAACATTAAATGTGTCTTCAATACCACAGAGGAGATCTAGGAGGGACCAGAGAGCCTACTAGTGGCCTTTACACCAAAAGGAGAAGCAGGAGTACTTCAAGGACACCTGGGTGTGCTGATATGGCAGGATCCCCACCTGCGGGCCCTGGAGAGCCAAGGTTTGAGGTCAGCAGAGCACCGTTAGGTCATCACTGCCACAGGATGACACCTTGCACCAGTGTTATAAAAATACAGTAATCAAATCACGTAAATAATTTCCGTTACGAAATTATTTCCATCAGGCATCATGTTAACCCTAAGAGCTTACAAAAAACCAAATTAGTTTCAACTCACACAGTACATATTAGCATGTCTTGTGCTTATTTTTAAGTGGTAAATGTTGTCAATTTCAACCTCAATTACCTGTCACACTATCCTAGAGGCTGAAAATGTGCAGGTTAGTAACACAATTATAAATGTTCCCTTCTGACAAGCCATCAAATATTTTCCCAACATAATGACAATGCAAAATGGAGCCCTTGAAATGTGTCACATAAGGTGAAACAAAAATCTATATTCCATTACTGGAAAAGTGAAATAAATATACCAAACAGTCTCTCTCTTAGAGTTTGTGTCCCAAATGACGATTAACTACTTTCAAGACCATTCCTCCGAAGGAAAGGGACAAGCGTCTGCCACGGCCATGGAGAGGTGTGTGAATATCACTGGACCCCAAAGCCTGGGGACGATCACAATAGCTCCAGTGAAACCCTAACACAGCCCTTGGGCATTTCTCATTGTGCACACCGGGCCAGAGATGCCAGCACTGAAGTGGACACCAGGCTCAGCTGTCCTCACAAAATAAACGAGAGGCAATTTCTCAAAGAACACATCCATTCAAGAAACACCACAGACTTTTGATCTTTAGGTTAGAATTGCACTCGAAGGATATGATCTGAATCTTACTACTTACTGATGACCACAGAGGTCACCGTGCAAGAGCCAGGCTAGGACTCTGTGCATTTCACATCGAAGCTGCAGGGGAGGAGGGGGCTATGTGGGGAGGACACCACCAGAAGTAAGGGGTGCTGGCACGTAAAGCTGGGGTTGTAAAGGCTCTTTAGGAAAGGTGGATCAGAAAGGACTGGCGATTCTTGGAAGGTAAAATGACCCGCGTGTAATATAGGAGCTATACGTTAAAGCAGTGCTTTTTAAACTGTGAGTTGCAATCCCACTAGTAGTTCACAAGAAGCATTAAACTAGATATAATGGAATAAAAAATATTAGAGCCTCACATGAAATATAAGTAAGTACTGTTTCGAGGAATTTGTTTCAATTACATACACAGGTGAGTGCGTGTACTAAGTTGTGATGTCAAAATAATTTCTTTTTGCGTGCCACCATCACAAGTTTAAAAGCCACTTAACTCCATCAAATGATAACTATCCAGTGCAACCCATGCCCTAGAAAGCATTAAGGAGCAACTTCCAAGAAAATTATATTGAGAATTTCTCAAGACAAATGGAAGAGAAGTACAGAGGCATTCGAACATAAGCCACAGAAAAAGAATTTAAGAGTAAAGACATGGAACGATTAGATCTTCATATATTACAAATCAAGGTAAATCTCCCAACTCTAAACAGAGAGACAGAAAAATAACCTTTGTTTTGCTGCTAAACCAGTAAATGCTTCTTCCTTGCGAGGCACGCAGCCCACACTCCGGCACCAGCACCGACCAGACAGGGGAAACGGGTTCTATTTTTAGAGTGACTTTGGAAGCATGCACTCTGAATTATCTAAATAATGAATGGCTTGAGAAACTTCTGCAAAAGCTTTTAGACAAAATGTTATAAACACAGTGACTCTTCAACAGTCTACTGTCTGGAGAGTCACCTGGATGTCGAGATGCACTTAGTTCTAGGTGCTGTCTCATTCCTCAAGAGAGCACGAAGGCAGCTTTACCGTCACACACAAAAGGGCGGAGGAATATTCTTTCTTCTCCGTCCATACACTCCAGCCTGCCCTCCGACAGCAGAGCTGCTGCGGTTTAGGAGGAGAGCATGAGTCTGGCCTCCACCCACACCCCCCATTGCATAATCCAACGTTGTACCACCTGGTGCCTCTGGCTTTTCAAGGTGCATTGTTTCAAAACACAATGTCAAAGTTACCTTAATGAAACAGCCAAGTGGAATTCCACTAAAAATAAAGAAAAAGGTCCAGTGATGACATCCTCTGAACGCACACGCTCTTACCGAAATCCACTTGATAAGCGCCAGAACACAAAACCCAAACAAAATTCAGATACTTTTTTGGCAAAACACAAAGAACTTTTTCACTCCGCCAGCCTCTCTGCCATTTAGTTTAGAGGTTAGGGCTGAAACCTCCCATTCACTAAAACGGAATAAGGTGTGTCCTGGAGACATTGGCTGCTATTTCTAACAACAAATAAGACCTCCCTGTCAACAAGATGTCAGAGCAAACTCAAAGGACTTTTACAGGCTCTGTAAAATCACGCTGGGTAGGCGGGCAGAATGAAACCATGCTGGCTGGATGTGTGATCATGAAGGCCTCTATTTTAAGGGACACTTTGCTTGAAATACAGAAGACAAAACAGAAGGGGCAGACAGAGCAAAGAACCATCCTGCTGGCAAAGACTACAGTAGCTCGGCAGTAGCCGCCAGGCTTTAACCAGGAGCATAAGTAGACCAGTTCAAACTGGGCTGTGAGAAGCCAGTGCTCGTTAGGTTCCGGGGGAGTCCCCACTGCTCCAGGTGTCCTGCTACCACATCAGGCATGAGATGCGCTTGACGTCCCCTCCTCCCCCCGGGTGGGTGGAGGAGGCTCCAGGGCACAGTCCAGTCCTCTCCCCCCTCCAAATGTAAGCATCTTCCAGGCCAGGGGTCAACTGAGGACCACAGGAATTACAGCCTTCTGCCAAGCTTGATACTCTGAACTTAAGATCCAATAAACTCCGGGAATGCAGATACTGGGAAAGAGATTTAGGAACCAGATGCACAAAATGTGAGCAGCGCTGCTGAGGTCATTGGCTCCTTCAGGCAGGGGGTCACCCGTAGCTAGACGATGCTACACTGTGCCCGGCCTGAAAGGCACAGAGACTAGGTGCCCTCACCTCCTAGGGACAGAAGCTAACTGGCCCTGTTCTAGATAGAGAAATGTAACATGAGCCACATCTAGAACTTGAAAATTTCTAAGTCCCATAAGAAAAATAAACAGGCGGAATTCTAATAATATATTTTAGTTGACCCAATATATCCAAAATATTATCATTTCAACATGTAATCAATATGCAGATTATTACTAAAAGTGTCTTACATTCTTATTTTTGTGCTAAGTCTTTGACATCTGGTGTGTGTTTCTCGCCTACAGCATACCTCGCTTTGGACCACCTGCATTTCAAGTGCTCGATAGCCACAGGTGGTGGATCTCTCTGTACAGACACTGACCATGACTGCCACATCTCAGAGGCATGAAGAGAATGCTGCAGGGATACAGCGGGGGAAGTGACTAATTCTGCCCAGGGTCAAGGGCAGGCATGACTTTATGAAGGATGAAATCTTCATGCAGGGTCAGAAGTAGGAGGTTGCCAGGAGGACGGACAGGGGTGGAAAGAGAATGGTATGAAGCCGATCAGGCAAGAGGTGCAAGGGCCTGAAGAGAGGGCCGGTGGGGGGATCTGGTGGCGGCTGGGGTGGTGGTGGAAGGGAGAGACGGTGAGGCTGGGTCTGAGGGGCCCTGTGCGGTTATGTGGGAGGACAGCACCCTGCGGGATGAGAGGATACATGAGGACACCAAGGAGGGAAAACTGGCAAGGACTGCATTTAGAAAGGTCCCCGGACAGTGGGAGGGAGAACGTATTGGAGAGGAAGACTTTGGAGACAGAGTGTGCTCAGGACAGCGTCAAGTGGCTCAGATGAGGCTCCATGAGGGGCTGGACCACGGGGGGAACCGGAAGGCGGGGTGGTGGTTCAGAGCATCCTGCTCCTGGACCCTCCTTGTCAGCCTCGAGGCTGCTCACGGTGTGACGAGGGAGTAAGTACTGTTATGCACGCGAGGTCCTGACCACCGTGCCCAGCAGGCGCCCACAGGAGCCACTGCCACGGTCAGTACAACAGCACAAGGGCAGCCATGGCGCTGACGACATAAAGCAAAGGCCCGGGAAGGGAACAGGCATGGCCCAGGGCTGCCTGCAGGATGCGGAGTGTCATCAGCCCCAGGGTGTCATCCCAACGTTCATCTCTTTATTTCCCTGTTTGTAAAGAAGTTCCCCCTTCAGCCTAGACGCGCTTGGTGACACAGACTGTGGTCTACAGCTGTGTATCATTTCAGAGAAGGGAGGAGCCCACAGCTTGTCACCCCTACAGGGTCTGGGGCATGGCCTGGCGTCACAATGCCGTCTTACATCTGCTTCAAAGCTGTCCAGCTGCACAAAAGCTGCCCCCACGAACAACCCTGACAGTTTCTTATAAGGCTAATTTATCTTTGTAAAAAATGCATATGTAGAAAAACCTTAGGCGTCACTGTCATTCCTTGTGAAAGGCATGGTAAATTTGCTGAATAAACTCTAAGTTTTTAATGACTACAATCTGCTACAATAAGGTAAACATTCACATATATTCTACTTGTTACAAAGCAAACTGGCCTGAGATTAAACTTCAAGGTTAAAAGGAAAATGTGTCACTGGGTTCATTTAATGACACAGTATTGTTTAACTCTGTGCTTCTGATTTTATCATACCAAGCTGTTTTAATTTCTCAAGGTCTCAGGATACAGTGATTCTTCTCAGGATAAGTGTCTCATTTCTTCTCTGGAGAAGTTTTACAATCAATTTTTCTGCAAGCAATTTTAATGATAGATTAAATGTATAAAGAACAAAAGAAAGTAAAGATACCTCTAGATTCTATTGTTTATCTGTGAACTCAGCTACCAATAAATAGACTTTAACAATCTGAAAGAAATGATTCACGACAGACACGTTTAGTAACCAAAGCAGGGTAAAAGAATGATCGAAGGATGGGGAAAAGGGCACCTAGGGACACCATGGGTTCAACGTCATTTTTATAGTTTGATTTCATGAACAGGTGTACTGCTGAAAGCTCTTCCTCATACTTCAAGGCATTTGAAACTAGCAGCCCATCTCCTTGTCTGGCTGGACAGTAGTTTGGGTGTGCGGAATATCATCCTCAAGCAAAAACAGATCACATGTAACATAAGTGCAGTATGGTATCATTCTTGGAACTTTAATGAGTGACGACTCTGAGCTACAAGAGGACGCTGACTGACTTTTCAGAGGAGCTTTGGCATCCCAGGTAGGTCCTGATAAGTCTTTTTCTGCAATGGCTGTGTTTTGGCTGAAGCCACAACTCTGGCCAATGGACTCTATCAGAGTTTGCTGGGGGGAGAGCTCCATCCAGCCATACTCTGGTAAGAACTTCAAGACCGCAAAGAATAATAAGCTTACGTGCAGCTCACCAATCATGTATCAGACACCTGTTATTAGCAGGTTAAGAAACTTGCCCAGGGTCACTGAGTTAGTAAATAGCAGCCAGAATGTGAACGCAGGCAGGCTGGCTCCAGGGTCCATGCTGTCACCACCACCAGAGTAACTTCACACTCCATGGACTTAAAAACAAACATTAACAGGCCCCCCCCCACCCCCCAAAGACTCTAGTTTGATGTGCTGCAGCCCCCAACTCCACATCCCCTCAGGGGACGCTTGCCAGATACAGTTCTTGCAATCTGCAAACTCCCATGGAACATAATCTCAGCACTGTCTGTCCTGTCCATATTCTTACATGTGTCCTTCCTTCCTTACCTGTATATTAATACAAAAATGAAATGAGTGACGTATACGTTTGAAAGAGAAATGAAATGGAGCTAAATACTTCTTATTCTTTGATTAATCCCCTCCCCCTGCCCCAATATCTTTTAAAGCTGAGCTCTTCAAACTGCAGCAGGCAGACCCCTGAGGATAAACAAAGACTTTCCAGGGAACTTGGGCATGGGAAGTTTTAAAGAAATCATTTTCTAGACCCCTCCATATGTCCTCTTCCCTAAACTCGATCTGCCTGAGAACAGAGTCTGTCTTCTGCTCGCTCGCCTTTCCTAAATCACAACCCCCTTCTCCCGCTTTCCAAAGAAAGGCGTACTTCTCACCCTTCCTAATCTTACCACGGTGCAGTTTGCTGGGTATAAAAACCTCTGAAACACAAAACGAAGGGACAGTTTGAAAAGGCACAGCTCCCGAGCTGAGGGGACATGAGAGAGACTCTTGCTTCCCCTGGACGACAGGCTCATGGAATGACAATGGCTTGCATATTTACCATCCATCCAACTAATTTTCTTGTTTATTTGATTTAAAAAATGAAGTCAGATTTTTAAATGACAGAAAATAAGCCTGATATGGCTGACTTGTTTTTAGCAATAAGGATTGATTTGGTTAATTCAATTTTATGGCAGATATCTTCCATAAAATGAGCTGTATCTGCGATGACAAGATAAAAGAACCAAAATACTGGATATGTTACGAAATATATTTAAAGCACACACAAAATACTCAATACATTAAAAATTACATCTTTTGCAACTACTGGACTAATAACTTATCAAGTTACTGATAAATTATGGATGTCATCTTAAAAAAATGTGTGAGAAATAGTTCTTCAAAATTCTTTATAAGGTTTACTGAGCACAGACGTTTGGAGACCAGAGTTTAAAGCATACAATCGATCATCAAGTCAGGTCATTAACTGGGTTGTTAATAAAAAGGTTCCCTCAAAACTCATTAAGTATTTAAAGCTTCCCCCTCCAGGGGACAGGATTGCAGCCATAAAAAGGAAAGGCTTCTCCCTTCCACATACTATGCTGGTGAGAAAAACAGCCTGGAGAGGAAACCTTCAAAGCTTTCAAAAATTAAGCAAATGTATTTGTTTTTCTCTTTCTGACTTACTTCACTCTGTATGACAGACTCTAACTCCATCCACCTCACTACAAATAACTCCATTTCGTTTCTTTTCATGGCTAACACATACATATGGAATCTAAGGGAAAAAAAAAAGGTCATGAAGAACCTAGGGGCAAGACGGGAATAAAGACACAGACCTACTGGAGAATGGACTTGAGGATATGGGGAGGGGGAAGGGTAAGATGTGACAAAATGAGAGAGTGGCATGGACATATATACACTACCAAACATAAAATAGCTAGTGGGAAGCAACCGCACAGCACAGGGAGATCAGCTCTGTGCTTTGTGACCACCTAGAGGGGTGGGATAGGGAGGGTGGGAGGGAGATGCAAGAGGGAAGAGACATGGGAACATATGTATATGTATAACTGATTCACTTTGTTATAAAGCAGAAACTAACACACCATTGTAAAGCAATTATACTCCAATAAAGATGTTAAAAAAAAATTAAGCAAATGATTACATGCACCTTCAGATTATACCATTTAAAATAAGGAATTTGAAGGACGAAGAGAAATGTCAGTTTCAGATTCCAGCAGGTGCAAATTTAAGAGCAGCTGCGTGCGGGTACTCCTCCACTCCGCCACCTACAAAGGACACCCTGGGAAACGATGGCCCAACACCACCTCCTTCTGGGCTCTTCAGGACAGATTAACATCCACGGGTACCTGAGTGCAGTCCTTCTGAACAGAACCAGCAGGACTCAAGTGTGGAGGTAACCAGGGGCTCCTGGCCTGCCTGGACGTTACGATCTCCTGGGAAGCTCGCAAAGCGCTGCTACCCAGGCCTCAACCTGAGACAATTAAATTTCTGGTAGAGGGGCCCAGACCCAGGTATGTTTTAGAAGCTCTGCAGCTCATGCTTGTCTGAGGCCCGGGTTGACAGCCAGTGAGTAAACCTCTGGGTTTTCCTTCTTCACGAAAGAGCAACTGTGATTACCTGTTAAACTGGTAGAATTATACTGATTAGCAAACTAATATTAAATCGCAGCCTCTAAAGGTATAAAATAGTTCGTGTTCCCTGTGTCCCAACCCCAGAGCTCCCCTCCTTTGTGCCTCTACTGTCCTCCCAGAGGAGAACTAGCTGGACCCATTTACACGTGTTGGTAAAAATAACTGCCTGGGCCCGGAATGTGGATGAGATGGGGGAGGGGGATGATTTTTGGCCGCCCCTGTTTGGAACCCTAGCCCTCTGGCCTGATAGGGCTGGGATATTAATAGGAATAAGACTCACAGGTGCACAGACAAAGCACAGAGATTTCACTGGTCATGGCCAAGGGCTATCTGCTTGCCATTCTAATACCAGGGCTAAAAAGACAAATCCCATTTCAAAATAGAATCAGAGAATGTGATCTTTAGGAGGGACCTCAAAAGTCATTCAGTGCAAAATATCTGAGACTCCTCTCTCTGTCCATCCTTCAAGTGGTTGCTCACCCCGCCTAGTTTTAAGCACCATCAGTGATGGGGAGCTCACTACCTACTGGGTCGGGAGAAAGAGTATAGGCTTTGGACGCATATATGCCTAGTTTAAAAGTCCCATGTCTATTTAGAAATAGCTGAATAGCCAAAGGCAAGTTTCTTAATCACCACCCAAGGTTGATCTTCTCATCTGTAAAATGGGGATAGAAACAACTTTATTTTGCACGGTCACTGGGTATTAAATGGGACAATTGGATTCAATAAGCATAATTCCTAACCCAGGGCTTTTTACCCTCAGCACCACTGGCATCCGGGGCTAGATAATACTTTGTTGCAGGTGACTGTCTATGCTACGCATTATAGGGTTTTAGAAACATCCGGCTTTTATCCACAAGATGCAAAAGCAACCCCTGCCCCTCAGTTATGATAACCAAAAATAGCTCCAAATACTGTCAAATGTCTTGGGGGGGGGTCGTGGATGGGACGAAACTGCCCCCAGTTGAGAACCGCTGTCCAAGTCCACTCCCCTCCCTGCACTCCGTACGGCGTTCATGGCATCTTTGGGCAATTCTGTAAGAACGTTCTCATGATCTGGTGTTCGTTTTTCTTTAACTCCCACCCCCTGAAGCACCAGGGAAGAAGGAAGCGTAAGTTAAGTTTCTGTACCTCGAAAGTGGCAAAGCTGAGACCTGGAAAAGAGTCCCCCTGACTGCAGCACTTACATTTGTTTCTAACACACCACGTTCTCTTAGGGGCTAGCTCATCTCTCACAGGGGGATGTGACGGCTTAATCGCTCATTTGAAGAAAGTTCCGTCCTTATCAGTTCTAGCTGGTTTCCCTCTCCCCCTCCCCCCACCCCGAGGAATTTCAAATGAGAAATCTGCAAGCAAAGCTTCATGCACTGGACTATTTCCTAATTAATGGGTAAAACAGAAAGTGGGACAGAGTTTACTAGATAGCTGCCAGGAAAATCTCTGAGAAGCTGAGACTGATGGCTGAGCTCCTTGTCTGAGTGAGCTGTGTTTCAGATCAACAGCAAGAGCCCTGCAGTTATCAGGAAGGAACTGAAGCTCTGGGCCAGAAACATTTCCAGAACAAGGAACCGTGTTGTAAAGAGCTGTAACTGAAAGCATACAGTTGGGCTGGCGTCCAAGCCAGGAAGGCCCAGGAACATGGGAGAGAGAATGTGCGCGTACTTTAGATAAAAATCACAGGGGAGAAAAATGCCCCCAATACTCCCTTCCATGTCACATCACAAGTCTTGAACAATCAAACCAACGAAGACGGAAGTTAGCATCACGGGCATCAAACCTTAAGTCTTCAACTGATGTCTCAAAACACAAGGCAAACCTGGGAGAAGAAAGCTGTGACTTTTTCTAAGAATCACTGGGGACTAATACTCAAATGCCCACATGCCGGGCAAGAAGTGGTCGAATATCCACGTCATTTGTAAAACCCACTAGCACTGGAACCAGGTTGAGGCCAGCGAGGCCCCGAGAGCAGGGCTGCTCATGCTGATTTAAGTGCTTACTTAAATGCTGAGCCCCAGATGCCTCTCTTGCTCCCCCTTAGTCCCTGCCCTGAAACCCACATCTGTTGCACTGTATGCCCTGCACCAATGACTCAAAGGAAGGGGAGGTACTGCCTTTGAGAAGCACACAGCCTAGATGCACAGGTTCTGAATTACAGGCGTGGATGTGAAGTGCGCCAGGGAAAAGAATCCCAGAGACTGGCCCCTTGGGTGCTAATCCTGGCTCAGGAACTAACTAGCTGCATGACCTTGGGCACTAAGCCTTCCCTGGACCAGGTTCCTCATCTGGAAAATGGGGCAATGACCACCTGTACTTCCTGTTTCATAAACCATCACACACCTCAAACGTCAGTGTGTGTGGAAGACTTGTGCAAGTTACTATGGAATGTGATTAAGCTGCCTTATTAATGAATACTTTGAGAGTTGAGAAATGGGAGGAGTCGGGGAGGATCCCTGCCAATAACCAGCCAACTGTAAAGCACACAGCTATTTTTAGAAACTTGATGGTTCAATCAGTCTGGTCTTCAATCAAAAAACTTCTTGTATTGCCAAGAGCTCAGCACAGACAGTTTGAGAAACCCTGTTCCATCCTGAGGGCAAACCACATGAAAGAGCTTTAAAAATGAAATGAACTGTTGTAAAGTTAATTATCCCTTAAAAAATAAATACATGAAATGTAATGTCAAGGACTGAAGGAAGACTAAATAAGCATAAAAAGGTTAGTCTAAGCTTAGAAATGACTTCTTTTTTTTAAAGATGATCTGCAGTGAGGCTATTCAACAACTTTTAAGAAGTTACACAAAAGAATCCACTTATGTATATGTTGGTTGTTCGGAACATTAAACCTATAATCCTGAAGAAAACTGTACCATAAATAGTAATCCCGAGGCTAGACTACAAAGGCTCAGGACATCTACGAAGTAACTGGAGCGTGAAGCAGCACTCACCTGGGGGCTTCAATTACCCTCTACCTCCACCCCGAGCTTCTCAGCTAACATCCCTCACTAGCTGGGGCAACATGGGGCCAGGACGAGCCCCTATCGACATCATCCCACTGTCACCCCTCCAACTGCACACTGGTGGGCACTTCGTAAGTCACCTGCAGGGAATGGCAGGGCATGGGGGCAATGACTCTGACAGCAGAGGTGAGTCACCTCCGGAGCTGGGTTTGGGGCCAGGGCAACGTTCTAGGTCATCCTAAATGTTAATGAGGACTCTGCATTACCCCCCATCATATTTCCATGGCTTATTTTAATAGGAGTTAAAATTTCCCTACAAAAATCTTTAAGTAAAACTAAGGTCATTACTTTACCTTGGGATGTGCAGGTACCAGCTTGAAAAAGCACAGGCTGCACCAGTGACTGCAGAGACCCAGGCAGAACTGTGGAGCAGTGCTCTCTGACCTTGAGCAGGCTCCTTAGCTACTGGAGTGGTGAAAACAGTACGTGCAAAACTAGCACCAGACACTGATAAAGGAGATGCCTGACAAATAAATTAAATCGTTGTTATTCTACAGTATACTTCCTTTCCCAGAAAGAAAACCAGGAAGAGTCACAAATTGGAGACTGTCTTTATGAGCTGGTCTATGTGTTCATAGCCATAAACTGTACAGAGGTCTATACAAAAAAGGCACATAAAAATATAATTACATTCCCATGTAATTCCTAACCTTCTCATTGATCAGTGCAACCGACTGCATCAAAATTAAACTTCCAGTGACTACCTTCCTGGGCTAAACATTAATTACTGGAACACTGAAGTGGGTGTCAATCTACAGCAATGGCCCCGGGAATTTGAACACTCTCAGGTAAACAGATGTAAGGTAAACACTTAAATGAGCTTTAAACTGTCATTCCTTTTTATTATTTTAATTAATTAATTAATTTATTTATTTTTGGCTGCTTTGGGTCTTTGTTGCTGCACGCAGGCTTTCTCTAGTTGCGGCGAGCGGGGGCTACTCTTTGTTGCGGTGCGTGGGCTTCTCACTGCAGTGGTTTCTCTTGTTGCGGAGCACGGGCTCTAGGTGCGCGGGCTTCAGCAGTTGTGGCACGTGGGCTCAGCAGTTGTGGCTCGCGGGTTCTAGAGCGCAGGCTCAGTAGTTGTGGCGCACGGGCTTAGTCGCTCCGTGGCATGTGGGATCTTCCCAGATCAGGGCTCGAACCCGTGTCCCCTGCATTGGCAGGTGGATTCTTAACCACTGTGCCACCAGGGGATTCCCCAAATTGTCATTCTTTTATCTATTTTCTTATTTGAGCTTTTCTCCACACTTCAAAGGAAAAAGTATTGAAGGAGTTACCTGGGGCCCTAACTCATCATGGATCTAAGGAGAATTCTTAGATTTCTATGCCTTATTATCTCCATTATAAAATAGAGTAATTCTAAGGCTCTTTATGTGTGTACAAGTCCCAGAACTTAACAAGATAAACTTACTGTATCAGTCTGTCTTGCCCTTAGTGTCAATTTTGGATACAATATTAACTTGAAAGTTTCTACAGTAATCTGTAAATCAAGCAATATGCACCTACTTTCAATTTAGAAACTGATAGAAAAACCTAGAACAGTAGAGAGAGTGGCACATAGCACAAACCTTGCCCACTGGAACCTCACACTGAATCATGGTGAAGCCCCTCCCACCCAGCAGAGCCCAAAATACACTGGAATTCAATCGTGTTTATTACACTGAGTGGAGCAGGGGCTGTTTTGACTACCATGTCCAAAGAAACTACAAGCATGACTTCCACAGACCGAATTCCTTTCTTCTCCTTCTGGGATGACTCTGAGGACCAGACACCTGTGCACGGCGGCACTGAGAGAGGGTGGCAGTGGCTCTGTCTCTGACTTTCACTCTACTCCCAGCCCTGCATCTTATTTTGATGGTGACTTGATGCAGTTACTTAATCTCTCTAAGCCTCAGTTTCCTCATCCGCAAAGTGGGGATGATAATAGCAACACTGAGACGTGGTGTGAGAACCAGCAGTAACTTTCATACGGAAAGAACCCAGAGAGCGTTAGCTGCATCAGGACCAATAGACGGAAGGGAGTATTAAACCTGAAAATATTTTTTCAGGTACAAAGCACAGCAAAAACTTCTTTTAAGCTGGGGGCAGTAACCCTCCCGAATGTGTGCATGACACAATTCCTTTGAAGCTGTAAACCAACAACAACAATTAGCACATATGGGACACTCACTCTGTGCCCAGCGCATTCTAAGTGCTTCACGTAACTCAACCTCCCTCAATCCTCCTGACAAGCACATTACGGACACGCAGACTAAAGCATGGAAAGGCTAAGTAATCTGTCCAAGGTCAGACAGCTGGTAAGTAGCTCAGCCCAGATCTGAACTCTCACCCAACACGTACAGTCTCTGAAGAGTCACGCAGGCTTAGCTGCCTGTATTCACAGTATAATCCCCAATTCTTATGTCCTTTGTTTTTTTGCTGGATAAAAAAGTCTTCTTACCCAGGCTCTAGCTCATCCTTGCCTGTTCCTTCAGGAGCTCGTCTGTGGGACATGTGGCAGATCATTAAGGGACCACTTCATTACATTTTGAGAAGAAATTACAAAGTTGAGCCTTACTTTGGATGCCATTCTGAGAAAAACTGAGAAGAGTTACCTATGACTCTTAAAATCGTATAAACGCCCAAGAGTCTTTTCTAAGCTCTCCACGACCCTCATCCCAATTCATCTCCAAGAGGGGCCAGTGGAGGCGAGGAGACTGCTTTTCTAAGCAATGTATTTATGAAATACGTATAACCTAATTATAACTGTTTCAGACCCTGTCTGTAAAAGCTGTCCACGTTTTCTCTACCCACCCAGAGAAAACAATCTCAGGCGTTTCAAAGCCACAGTAATGGAGACTAGCTCTATGGTTAAATTTTCAAAAAGAAAACAAAATATATCCAATTTATACAAAGGCACTGAAAAATGTTTTTGATTCACTAGTACATATTGCGTTTTTCTTTTTAGGCATCAATGTGTCAAAAAAAATCTTGGTATCTTGCAGTCAAGAAATCTAACAGCTTTTCATATCAGTCTATGCTCTCTCCCTGCAAAGGGGACAAAAAATGGTAACTGAACAAAGGCACTGATGTGGCACCTTCCCCAGTCGCTTATCATGCAGGGTGCACACGGTGTGTGAACAATCAGTGCCTCTGTGTGGGAGGAATCTTTTTATTCTGAAAATTCAGGTAAGAACTTTAATAGAATGATCAACTCCAGAACGATTTCGTTCAAAACAGACCAAACTGTGCCCAGCCACATGCTTTCTTCAACCTGATCACGTACAGAGGGGGGTGCACGTGCGCACACACACATTTTAGAAGCAAAAGTACACGCACACCTTCCAGAGACTTGATTAAAGATAATGCTTAGAAGACAACTGTCATTGACTGTAACGGCTATCCAATCTGCAGTCATGGTACGAATCACTCTTAGACACAGGCTGCAACGGAACCATTTATTTATTTAATTTTGATTTTTACTGGAAGAAACATGCTACGTTGCAATTCAAGAAGCCCAGGGAACAAAAATACGGGGAGACGTTGCCGTATAAAATGTAATTTAGGGACTTCCCTGGCGGTCCAGTGGTTAAGACTTCACCTTCCAATGCAGGGGGTGCCAGTTCAATCCCTGGTCAGGGAGCTAAGATCCCACATGCTTTGCAGCCAAAAAACCAAACACATAAACAACAGAAGCAATCCTGTAACAAATTCAATAAAGACTTTAAAATGGTCCACATCAAAAAAATCTTTAAAAAAAAAAAAGTAATTTAGAAGCCTGGTTGACATCCAAGGTGAAACGGTATCCCAAGAAATGTTCCATTTGTCATCATGTGCCTGTTGGAAGGGACCAGATGGGACAGTGTTTCATTACTTAGGGCAGTGCGCTAATCAGAACCAGTAAACTCACCCAGCCCACAGACATTTTTTGGAAAGGAAAAAAGGGGAGAGAGATGGAAAAGACAGACTTTAAGGACATGTTTTAAGCACTTTATATGCATTATCTCATTTAATCATCCTAATAACCCTGTGGGAGGTACCATCATTAGCCCCGTTTTGAAGATGCGAGACCTGTGCTTTAGGAAAGTTCAGTGACCTGCTCATACCATCCGGTCCACTAAGCAGGGCCAGGATCCAGGTAGTGATGGACCCAGGATTCAAACTCGGGCTTGGCTCATCTCTCCATGTTTTGTCTCTGTGGATCTAGTTAAGATAACCAGGGTCCCAGAGATAAACTCAACAGCAGATAGCCCTGGACTCTTATCAAAATCATGCATTACAACTCAGAGACATGCAGCTTCTCTTAAAACATATATACAGAAAAGATAATCACTTTTCTTTTTAAAGGGATATTATCATAGTTTTCACCAAGATACGTGACATTCTTGTAGACAGATTGAGCTAGGGCAAATTCCAATTACCCCAAATGACAGAACATGATACTGTAAGAGATTGATTCTACTGTAAATTTAAGTTTCCTCGATTTTATTCTTCTGTATCACTGATTTACAGAAGTGATTCTATTTGTGTTTGCTAGCACAGAGGCATTACCTTCAAGAATCTGAACTGCTATTTTATTGGAGAAAGAGATACTGAAGCCTAGGTAATGGCACCATCAAAGTACAACAGGAAAGAATAAGACACCCAGGAAGGCACACTTGCAGGAGGCAGCTCTTGGGAAAAGACCTGGAGACAGCAGAAAACAATGCAACGGGGAACAGTCAAGTGGTGAGTTGGACGTGATCATTTAAATCTCTCCTAGGTCTAATGTTCCAGCGCACAGAGCCATCCACGCCAAGCACACAGGCTCAGGGGCTCGAACAACCCCTGTTGGTACGACTCCCTGGCTCTCTGGATCTAACGTGACCTTTTTCTTATGGCTCATTTTACACGTACGTCTTCCCTTCCAGCACAACCACGAGCAGCCTCAGGACAGACACAGTCTTGTACATCTTTGTATCTGTCTCCCACCGTGCCTACGAACAGCAACAACACACAGTACCTCCTCAATAACTGCTTGATTTAACTTCAAGAGTAAAACGACCCCTGCAGGATAGAATCTGAATCCTTTGGCTTTCTCTGTAAACTGTCCCAGGTGTTGAAAATGGGGTGTAGTAGGCTGGGTAATGGCTTACAAAGATATCAGGTCCTAAATTCCTGGAACCTGTAAATGTCAGCTTATCTAAAAAATGATCTTTGCGGCTATGACTAAGTTAAGGCAGATTATCCTGGATTATCCAGGTGGGCACTAAATGGAATTACAAGTGTCCTTATAGGAGAAGTACAGAGGGAGACTGAAGACAGAAGAGGAGGTGGCAATGTGACCTTGGAGGCAGAGACTGGAGTGATGTGGCCACAACTTCAGGGACGCTGGCAGTCACCAGAAGCCGGACGTGGTAAAGGACTGATTCTCTCCTCGAGCCTCTGGAGGAGCACAGACCTGCTGACATCTTGATTTTAGTCCAGTGATTCTGATTTTGAACTTCCGGCCTCCAGAACTGTGAGAGAATTCATCTCTGCGTTTTTAGGCTAAGTCTGCGAGTAAGTTGTTACGGCAGCCATAGGAAACTCATACGTGGGCCAAGACCAGTCCAAAAACCTGTTTTAGGAGAAGAGAACCGGAGGGCTGGGAGGATGCCTCACCCTTGGACCGACAGGGATGTTTTCTGTGAAACCAGCAGAGACTGAATTGCCAGGGGAATCCTGTTTGAACCCAAAGAACTTCCTGACCAACAGCTCTGTGAGGTTCCATTCAAACCTTTACCCCGGGCACCACCAGAAATAAAAATGCTATTCATAGGCTAAACTCAGATTCCGTGAGAGCGATCAGGGGACCACCTGAAGGTTGCCCCCCAACATTATTTTACAACTGACTCATTAATCGGGTTGAGATGCACACACAATACATTTCCCCTGCCCTGCCCAACGCTTCCGGTCTGTGCTCACACACCAGGAGGTACTTTCTTCCTGGAAACACGAAGACGACACAGGCAAAAAGGAAATACCTTTCTATTCCAAACCCCTTCAAAGTCTGCTTAAAACAACTATTTCCCCCCATAAAACCTAAAGGATTCTGAACAGAATCTCTACTACCTGCCAGTAATTTCCTCTCTCAACATCCAAAATCCTCCTCCATTTTTATGTGCCTGCCCTGAGAGCCCAGGCACAGCTTGGCTGATTGTACATCTATTCACACACATGTCTGCTGCAATCGTCTTTCTTCACAGTGTTATACAAAAGCACGAAGCAAAATGCTGTAATATCCCTCACTTTTCTGAGTTCATTAAACTGTCGTTTCTGAGGCCACACGATTAAGTGAGATATTTAAAATACTGAAGTATTTAAATTTTATTTGAACTATGGTTTCTTTTAAAATAAAGCTCCACTGGCTATCCGAATGCTTGAAGGTTTTGTTGTGGCTGCTTTTACTGTTGTAGTTTTAATACTATTTAATAATTAGTTTAAAATGGAAGACAAGTACACAATGTGAAACCTCTCAACTGCTTTTACCTCTGACCTCAAAAGTTGAAAGGAAAAATGAAGCTGGTCGGGCAGTTTAATCAAATGTCTCACAATGAGAATACCTAAGAAAGACCAGCACTTGTGGCACAGAAATCGCATGCTGGCAGCTGCTAGTTTTTGACAGAGCAACCGTTTCTGTTCATTTCAGAACTGCCATATTTTTATTTAGCCACTTGCTAAGAAATCTGTGTCAACAGCTGCTTGGTTGAAAATAAAGACTATCAACTATACTTCAATTTTTTTAAAAAAGCAGGGAGATAAAAAAAATTCAAGAGATTGAATTTGGAGCCATTCAGTGAAAGTGCTTTCCCCCCCAATCCCAGATGCAACTTGTTCTTAAAAAAAGGTGAAACCAAAATGAACCCACGTCAAACCAAATTCAACAGGCTTGATAAGACATCCCACCAAGGATTACAAAAGCTTCCTGGTTATCCTGGTTATTTAAATTAAATGAGAAAATATTACCAGACGGTGGCAGGAAGGAGGCTCTTTCAGTTTATTTTGGGAAAAAGCAGAAAGTGTGGTGTGCATTTCCAAGATATTGATTCATGATCAGATTTCCCACGTGCTAATGTGAAGGTTGGTATAAAGGTTATAAAGGTCGGTATAAAATGGGAATTCATGTCACTGAACACAAATAGTACATGAAATATTTCCTAATTCCCAAACCCTTACTCAGAGTAAGGAGATCTTAAAAACAATTCATGAGAACCCATTATTACACATCAGAGAATACATGAGTCAGAAGCAATAAGATGTTTTGTGCAGATTAGGTTATGTTAATTAAAACTTTAAATAAATAACAGCATAAATAAAAGCAGTTTATCATTACATGATCATAGCACACAGCTGATGTATGCTTAAAAAGCAAGAGCTTTATTGTACACAACCTGGGTTATTAAAATTACTGTGCTTTCTAATGACATCTAAGCACACAATAATAACCCCATATCAACAGCTGACATCTTCTTGCTATTCCAAAGGGGTATCTATTACTCTTTTAAAAGATAATTTGTTCTTTAAATTAAAACCCAGCTAGGCTGGTGCATTAACTACACTGGCACTGATTCTGCCAGGAACAGAACAAGCCATTTCTCATCTTAGCTTCATAAAATAATTTTATTACAAAACATGACTCAACAGTTAAGCAAGAATCCAAGGATGCAATTATCCTCCGAATGAAAAACAAACCCATGCACAGCATGTACCAGGTAACCATCAACTAATTTTTCTCTGGCTAAGTACAATTTTTCTTGTCTTGTCTGACAAGTTTGTCTGAACCACTAGTCTCAAATTCCTGGACATCACCCAGTTGGATATGAAATAACCCAGCAAAATGATTTCAGAGAAGAATATTACTTTAGGTACACCCTTCTCCAAAGTCAGTGTTACTTTCAGGCTCCCAGTACACTAAACTTATAAAAGAGAATAAAAAATTACACGAGGATCAATTCATTTGTTTTTAAGATAAATATTCTATGGCTCAAAAGATCTCACTTTTCAGATTAAATTCTATTGGGTTGGCCAAAAAGTTCGTTCGGATTTTTCTGTAACATCTTACCAAAAACCCGAACGAACTTTTTGGCCAGCCCAACATTTTGTAAGCATTCATTTACTAAGTACATTGTACATAATCTAAGCATGCAAAGAATATTAATATTGGGGAACTAACATTCCATACACTTGTTTGTACTAAAAACTAACATATAATAAATTCATTCAACACTTAGTGAGCATTTAATCATATATCAAGCACTATACTAGACAATAAGGGTATAAGAAAATGCATAAAAAAAAAATCCTTGACCTCATAAGACCTTAGAGAAAGGGATGTTAAGGGAGAAATATATAGAGAAATATCTATGACTGCAAGATAGAGTGTAATATGAGCCACGAGCAAGGCAAGAATAAAGCACTGACTTGGGTGGGGATGGCCACACGGGGTGCTGAGGGAGCCCCTAGGATGGGAAGAGGGACTGGAGAGGAGCCCAGCCCTGAGGGATAAGGCGGCGGGGGAGGAGAGAGCAGGAGGGAGGCCCCCTCTCGGGCAGAGCCAGAGGAGGGTTCTGCAGAACGGGGAAAACCCAGGAGAGCCCAAGGGAAAGTGCTACCCCCAGACACGGTGACCTGACGGAGGAAGGCCTGGAGCACCCAAGGCATCTGGAGTCCAACTGGAGGGAAATGCGGAGTCACCGAGGCAGCAGTGAGAACGCAGGACGAGGTTCAGAAAACCACCCAAGGGCAGCTCTCCTGAGGAGTCCCGGCGGACCCTTGGCACTGAGGGGGATACACTCAGTTTAATTTTCTGTGTGCCTTCACGGGTGAAGGCCACCGGGATGCGCTGGTCGGCACCCAACAACTATGAGTTCAAGTTCTAACTCTGCTTTAGAGCTGTGAACTGAGGTGCCTCCGGTGAACCCCCAGACCTGTGATCTTTCACGTTACTTTCTGCACTTGAAGATGATAGGCAATTAATGGCTACATGGCTTATTCAATCTAGCTTCTTAAATTGGTTATATCCCAGGTAGAAGAAGACAACTTGGATTGCTTCATTCTAAATAAGCAGGTCGCGTGTGTGCATGTGTGTGTGCGTGCGTGCTGTGGTTTGAAGGAGAGGAGGGAAGGGGAAAATTAAATACACTTTATCTTGGTTACAACCAGCTGCTGGCCATGTTCACCGTATCCATGGGGGCAAAAAAAACCCCTGAATATTCTTGTTTCACTTACCAACAATCGTTTGCGGCAATTTTTGTTTGGTCCTTAGTTTCACCCAGCTACACTTTAGCTTTAAAAATTGATATATCAAGTTAGCTTACTGGAAAATACCAAACAAAAATGAGTGCTGCCTTTCTTAGGCAAAGATTCTACCACAGGCCAAATTCCATGCACTGTATGCCAATTAAGTTGGTACAGTGGGAAAATGAACCAGACTCCATTATTCTCAGGGCTCAGAAAATAGCCACTTGACATGGACTTAGACAAATTAAATTAGTCCATTTAAATCTGAAAAACATGGTGGTGGATTTATTATACCACACTCTCACTAACTGATTTTAACATGAGAATGTTACTCACCAATTGCAAGAATCGCTCAGCACTGACCAGTTCTCTCTCCTTCCTCGACACAGAGAAGACTACGTTTCCCAGCCTCAGGCAGAGCCATATTACTAGTTTTGGCCAGTGCACTCTGAGAAGAGGTGACAAGTGGCACCTCCGAGTTGGGCTCCTGTGCAACCTTCTGTCTGTCTGGGTCTCCGAGTGACCACGTGGATGGGCATGCCTGCTGACCCATGTTGGCATGTAGCATGAGTGAGAAATAACTTTTAGTGTGTTAAGCCAGTAAGATTTGGGGGTATCCTAATATACCTCTCTTTTTCAAGGACCGTCACCACCAGTGTGTTTCTCAGTGGACATCCAGTGGAAAAACAGGGTGCCACTTTGTGGGCAAGGGACAAGTCTCCATGGGGCAGAATATTACATGTCTGCATAAACAAACAGTTTTTCATCAAAGAGAAACTGGCTACAACTCTGCTCCACATTCCAGCAGTACTAATCCTGTGCTTCAAAGTCACATTAATATATTTTCTCGCTCTAAATTGTAAAAGACATGGCCAGGATTCTTTTCTCACACATCATTTCTAATAATGTTGCCTTAATATAAACACTATTTTCATATGCAACAAGATAAGGGATTATCTATCTACTTTTAGATGCTCTACCAGCTCTGAGCCTGGCCAAGGTTGTTTATATACATGTGGAGGAACCTCCAAGCTTTCATGCTGGTTATTGTTTCACATTTGCCAAGGGTGGGATTTCGTCAGCAATAGCAGTGCATCATGCAGATGACGGGAAGTATAATCTATTTTATCCTGCGTTTATGAAGCCTAGTCAAACAATGGGTTTGGATCTATTTTAGACTATCCAGTCAAACAATGAAGGTGGATCTATATTTAATAACAAATCCTTTGCACTAATAAGATTTGCAAAAGAAATCTGTTCACTGTACTTCCCTATTGAACTTCCTGATTACTAAACTGTACGACAAATGGTTGGCCCGTTAGTCATTTCTTTGCTTCTTCATTCAATCATTTATTCATTCAACAAATATTTATTTAGTGCCTGCTTTGTGCCAAGCATGTAACAGGCTCCAAGCAACCAGAGTCTAACGCCAATCTATGGGTTTATAATAGTATTAATTTATTAAAATATCTAGCTAGCTAGCAGGATAGCTAGCAGTTATGGATGTTTTGTTTTAATAGTACAGAGGGATGCATATTAAACATGCTACTTTTAATTGTTACGTGGGAATAAGTAATGAAGTGCCTGAAAGTCAATTAACTTTATTACGGAAATCATGAGTATCATTGGGATACAGTGCTGGGGTAAGACCTCAGGTTCAGGAGAGCAAATTTAGGTAATTTAAGGGAGAACCTGAAAACTTGCCAAGAGCTGTACAGATATTCACACTTAGCACATACAGATTTCAGGGGATTTTACAACTCTGGCAACCCTAAAACGTGTAAAATCCATAGAAGACATTCTCCTGCCTTGGACACTGAGGACACTCAATAAAGACTTGGTGGTCATGAGGTGTCAAGTGGAGGCTTCCTCCCCTCCTCACTAAAGGCTTCTCTTGCTTCAGTTGCTGTCACCATCAGCGGCTACCGGAGCTGAAGGAACAGGCTCTGAGTGTGCGCGACCGATTCATCTTATACCTCGAGAGGCGTGCTCACACCTCGAGAGTGTGTGCAAAGCACACTTCTGCCCGGAAACTTATTTAAAAGCACTCGGAAAAGCAGATTCTAGTCATCAAAATATTAAGAATTCAATAAATGGCATGCTTAGGCTCACTGGTTCCCAACCTTTTTGCCTCTCCAGACCTGACGTCTTACTGGCCAGGCCTCCCAGGGACGCAAGCCAGGAGCACCCAGAGTCATCAGCAATTCCCGGAGACAGAAAGCTGCTCCTTCCCCCCCGCTGCTCCTCAGCCTCTCTCCAGCAGAGCCTTCCGAGACGCAACTGAGAGTGAAGTGACTAGGCCCAAAGCCTTGAATCGGAGCTAGTTTATACACAAAGCAATCACCTGTAAACATTAGCAATTTGGTATATTTACTTGGGAAAACATTCACAGCCGATCTAGCACTCATCGCTGCAGCAACGTGGGCCACTCATTCATTTATTTTTACACGTAATCTAGATAAAGGAATATGCAGATTAACTTAGTGATACTGCAGTAGGAATGTTTCAATTGTCAGAATAAAATAGCAAACATTTCTGATTATAACTATACCTAAACCCAGGATATGGTGCCTAATCATGGGTCCGGTCTTTTGTGTGGTTACTTACATTTGTACCTCTAGATGCGTGGTGCAAGGAATCAAGCTGAATCTACACTGAGAACACGGCATAACTGGAACACTCTTTATCTGATACTCCGATTTTATAACTGGACAGGGTACAAGCCAGTCATCAGCTGAGCCTTTCAGTTATTTTGGTGGCAAGTTAGTAATATTTATCTAGACTGCAGAGAAAGTGATGCAGCGAATGTTCAAGATTTAAAACACATTTTCACTGGGACCTCAATATTAAAAAGCCCTCAACGGTGCTGTTGGTATATATTTGGTTAGCATCTATCATAGGGTTTTGGAAATAAAAATCAATATTTAACCAAAACATTTTATTTTGCAAGCAGCAAACCAAAGGTCTAAGTAGACAATACACTAAACTGTACCACACAGTTAAGTCTCTCACTTTTCTTTCCTTCCTTATAAAACAAAATTCTGTCATAAAACTAGTACTAAATCATGTTAATGCCCACCTCACGGCCTTACATAAACTGATACTTCTCTCCATAGTTTAGTGCTTTTAAAATTTTACGGTACAAGGACTTCCCTGGCGGTCTAGTGGTTGAGACTTTGCCTTCCAGTGCAGGGGGTGCGGGTTCAATCCCTGATCGGGGAGCTAAGATCCCACATGCCTCGTGGCCAGAAAACCAAGACATAAAACTGAAGCAATATTGTAACAAATTCAACAAAGACTTTTAAAAAAATTTTATAAATAAATAAAATTTTACTGTACAATATGAAATTTTATGGTAGGTTTTCTTAAACTAGGAGACTACTCACAATTACTCACGCTTCTATTTTGTGCATTAAAAAAAAAATCAAAAATAAGGAAGAAAATCGAATCCAAGCCTTTCAGCAGATGTTCTCCCTCTCTTGAGGGTTTGGCAGATAGATGTATATTCTCTTTTATTTGTTTACGATACCTTAAGGTATATCACTACATTTTCCACAATGAACCCGGAAATAAGAAGTAACAGGAGGGACTTCCCTGGTGGCACAGTGGTTAAGAATCCGCCTGCCAATGCAGGGGACACGGGTTCAAGCCCTGGTCCAGGAAGATCCCACATGCCGCGGAGCAACTAAGCCCGTGCGCCACAACCAGTGAACCTGCGCTCTGGATCCCACTAGCCACAACTACTGAGCCCGCGAGCCACAACTACTGAAGCCCACGTGCCTAGAACCTGTGCTCCACAATGAGAGAAGCCACCGCAATGAGACGCCTGCACAGCGCAGCGAAAAGTAGCCCCCACTCGCCGCAACTAGAGAAAGCCCACGTGCAGCAACGAAGACCCAACACAGCCCAAAATAAACAAACTAGTTATACAAAAAACAAAACAAAAAAAACCCCAGAAGTAACAGGAGCCTTCTCCACAGCCTACTATCAAATTTTTCTCAGAGTCACAGAAGATCAGCAAGACTTCAGTGAGAACTACTGGGGTGGGCAAATTAGTCAAGCATGAATTAGCAAAGTTTTACAGTAATCTGATTTTAAAGCTTATTTCCTTGTAACATTCAAGATGATGCTCAGCTGTAAATGAATCTGGAATATGAACTAGGCACATGATTATTGCCTTTTTCTTGCGTTATTTTGTTTTGTTAATGGTTGTAAGAGTATTCTTCCCACCATCTGTGTTAAGAAGAGCAAACGGGTTTTGCCCTTAGCTTACTCATCGTTCTTCCAAGCAAAACACAGACATGGGCACACACACACAACTTACATAAAAGGACACTCACCACAATTAAAACCCCAACACAATGAGTCAACTGTCTACCAAGTCTGATGTTTTCTATTGGACAAAACACAATGCATAAGGAAGCAAATGGAAATTTGCCCTACAAAACTCTGTTAGACCTCATTCTGCAAAACTATATATCAAATATTTATGTATAGCCTAAGAACATGAAAAGCAGTGTGAACAGAGCTTTAGATTCTGCTATGTAAAGTCAGAACTTAATTACTTCAATTTATTCAGATGCCTTGTAGTATAGACGTGAACTCATGATGATGAGGGTAAATGTCACCTTGCAGGGCTGATGGCCCCTGTAGGACCCCTACCCCCAATTCCACACAGCGGACTCCATGGCAGGAAGCACATACTAGAGGAGATACGTATATTCCACTTTCTTTCTTCTTGTGGATTTATTTTACATAAACTTATTTCCACTCCATATTTTAAACACAATTGCTGATCAACGCTTTGTCCTCTATTTGTAAGTCAAGCATGCAGTTGTCTGAATTCTTTGGCAGAGGGCAAGCAAAAATAAATGAGACTGGAATTTCATGCTGGGTTAAGAGCTGCCTTTTCGATCATATAGACCTTTATTAAGCTCCTTAGCATTTGTACAGGATAAAGTTAAATGAGGACAAAGTTAAACCTGAACAATGTCAAACTAGAAGTGTCCAGTAAAAAAGTCATAGAAGGAAATGTTTTAAAATAGCTCTTCTAGTTCTTCAATTAAATATTATCGGCACATTAAATTCCTTTTGTGTGAATGTTAGCCTGCAGTTGCTCATTCTGGGCCAATAACAAGGTTATATCATTGTGGTCACAGAACAATCCCATGTTCTCATATATGCCTGGCCTTCTGGGAAAACTTCTATTGGCCCCCATACATGACCCTCAAACCATGGAAATTTCCAAATGCAGGTGATGCACATGAGAACCAGCTCACGTTTTCATCACGGCAGCTCCAATGTCCAGCAGAGCCCTTAGTGGTGCCCCATGTTCGACTGCGTACCCAAACTGACCTGTCTCAATTAGCACTACCGTATGCGATGCATCACCAAGTCAACGTTCCAAGCTGCTGGGATTATCATTACCTTTAGGAAATCCTCAGTGTGCTGGGCTTCACTCTTCCACACACTGAAACATGTTGTTTTCTGCTAGGGGCCACTATGTCCACGAGATAAAGAGTATAGACTACATAAGGACTGTTAATTATTTTCACAGGATGCCTTTCTCTTTAAGACACCATCCACTGACAGAAGTCTGTGACAAAATTAAGTGCAAACAAGTTAACAAAATTAAAATTAATTAATTTTATATGAAGTATATAAAGTATTTTTAAAATACTTTATATAAAACTTATTTTTCAGAAAAGGACAGCACTTTTTGCAGATGTCAAATGAATGCCTCAAATATGGCACCTTTACTGGAATGTTGACCACATTGTTGAAACATTGAGGAACAGGGTGTATCTCCTTACAGTCTGCAGAATAGAGTACTTCTATAGGCATATACTCAGTAAATGTTAGTAGAGTTCATTATATATAAATTATGACTATATAATATTTTTAAAACTTCAGAATTGGATATGTAAAGATTCTGATGAATACAATTTCTGTTCTTTACCACCTTATACTTAAATATACCTGTGGTGACTGTAAGCACAGACCCTGTATGGGTAAGAATGTGCACCTAACATGCAAAATATTCCAGTATT
This sequence comes from Eubalaena glacialis, assembly GCF_028564815.1. Lineage (NCBI taxonomy): Eukaryota > Metazoa > Chordata > Mammalia > Artiodactyla > Balaenidae > Eubalaena > Eubalaena glacialis. The sequence continues at coordinate 17,397,032 of NC_083730.1, forward strand.
TCTGAAATATCGTATAAATAATTAAGAACGTAAGGTATGGAAATTGTGTATAGCTACTTATAAAAGAAGTTAAATTTTTTCATAGGTGAGGAGACTGCACCTTAATAAATAATGTTCTGTTTATTGTGTAAGCAGGAAAACAGCTTATTAAAACATGTTGTTTGAATAAGATTTAAAGGGTAAAGTGCTGAAAGAATGAGGTACCAACCCACTAGAAATACAGTTCTTCTAATATTTAATTTCTATATTCTGCTTTCATAAAATTGCTTCATTAAAAATATTTGATTCTTGGAAAGAATCGTTTGAAAAAGGAGGGCAGGTTTTAATATCTATGCAAAACTGACTTCCCCACTTCCAGAAAAAACTGGACTGATCTAGAACTTCTCCTAAATAGGAGTTAGAAACATCCAGTATGACTGAATGGGACGGAATGAGAGCTGACTATGCATTCCATCAATTTTACAGGTAATCTATTATCAATTTCTATCTTAATTGAGCCTGGTCTCAGGGAAAGGCCTCATTGAAGGGGTGGGAATTAACCATAGGTTAGAAAAATCTAGAAGGCAAAACATGTAAATTTGTCTAGTGGACTTTTGTCCCAACAATCCGGACAATTGGGATTGTCCAAACATTCCCAACAGACAACTCAGAATACCGAGCCCCATCTAGCCAAGGAGGTGCACCTACTCCTGACCTTCCTGAAAACAAAACAATAGTAACAACTATATTAAGTCCTATAACATGGCAAAATTTAGGCATTCGCAGAAAAACTTGATAATATACAAGGCCATCTTCCCTGGAACTGACAAATAATAAGAGTTGAGTTTTTCTATTAAGTACTTCAGGCATATTTAACTCTTTCATTCAGTCAACAAGCATTTATTGTCTATTACCTTCAATACATAATACTAGGTGGTAAGTGATGTTAAGTCTGAGCAAATGAGTGAAAATGAGGCAACGTAAAGGCGAGAAAGAACCAACATATAACTCAGAAAGTCACCCAGCATCTTCACAAACACCCTTTCCATTTACAAACTTCTTTCAAGGTGTGGGCAGAATAATGAAAACAGAAATATGTCTAATGTTTCTAACAAGAAGAAAGCTAATTGGAGTTCACCAAAATGACTCTGCCATGTCTAATAATGCGATCAGAGCTGGATTAAGGAGATTTAAAGGGGCCCAGAATTAGATGGAAAAGAAAAAGCAGCAGTGTTAAGAATCATTACAAAATTGAGATAAATCTAAAGAAATCTGGTGCGCCTGAAAGCTGTTACCCAGGAAGTAAGAATGGAAGTTGATGAGCAATTCGGGTAACTAGAAATTAATTCAAGGAGCCCCAAGTACCTATCCTCTTATGACTTCTCCTTTAGACCAAAAAAATTAATGGGAAGAAAACTACAGAGGGGAGGGTGGGGATTTAATACATCCATAGGCCAACCAAACAAGGATATCATCTTGAGGATATTTCTGCACATGACCAAAAATGACACAGGAACTCTGCTACAATCAATCGGATTTGAAAGAGATGTCCACAGGCTTATTGGAAAGGGAAAATATAATAAATCAGTATAAACTCAAAAAACCAAAAACTTACAGCTGTCAGGAGAGCTGTTTATAAAGCTTTGGTAACTTATTATACTATGAATTGAGTTTCTGTATTTTTTCCTCATTTATTTTAAGTAAACAAGAAGGCTCAGAGTAGATTTAAGAGCACTAATTTACTCTCATCATTGAGGCAAAACTTTTTCAGGATACGTCTTAACCTGTTTTTCAACACAGGTATATACATATATTCAGCCTTAATTTTAATAAAATTCCAAAAACAAAGACTTATTATCTAATGTTTGGCAGGCAAGTCTTATCTTTTCAAACAGCATGTGCATTTCTTTATTGCAGAGGCCATTTATTCAACTTAAATTCCCCCCATCACAGCCATTAGCAGAGCCAGACACACGGAAGGATGTTTAGAAATACTTCATGTTAGTAAATTGCTAATGACTTCTCTGCTATGAAAAATGCAGCGAGCCACTCAAAGCTAGAATCCACTGTGTCCAAAACAGTCTTTCCAATGGCTTAAGTTTCATATTTTGCTTTCCTTACTATATTGTTATCCAGCTCAATTCAGAGAATTTCTAAACAAAATAAAAGTGAAACTTAACGAACAAATCACAGTTCTCTGAATCAGCGTCTAGAGTAAAGTAAGAACGCTGATGAAGAGAGCTGCTCAGTATAACTGAAGTAAAAGTCTTCCCCTGTGAGCATGCGCAGTGCTACTTGAGCAGAGCAGCTTAGTAACAGGGAGATGGCGCTACTGGTTGGCTATATAATGGGAACAAACAGAGAGAAAACGGAAAAGCAAGTCAACAATAAACCCAAGCAGTCATCTGGTTAAAGAAGAGAAAAAATTCTACAATCTTTGGTACATAATAATCCACTAGAGATACATGAGGCAGAAGCAGGGCCTCCCTGGAAACCGACATGATGATATTGGGGCAATGGTCCAAGTTCACTGTAAACAAAGAGGATGATTTTGCAGGATCAGTCATGGACACACGTGCCCAGGGGCAACCACTACGTAGTGCCAAAAGAAGTATGCGAAAACTGTTTAAATAGAATTCCAAACAATACTACAATATCCGGAGGAAATGCTGCAACAGTGTAAGAACAGAAAGTTCTCTATTTCTCAAAGCAAACAAATGTTAGAATCCCTAAATTAAATCGGGGTAGAATGAGAAAGGGCCCATCAGTCCTTTCGCTGAGATTTTGTGTTGAAAACCACCCAGCCACAGACCTGCAGATCAATTTTCATATTCGCTGTCAAGAGAAACTCTTAAGAGATGATCCCAAATTACAAATAAATGGCTCTCTGATTCTTTCCAGTTATTATTTTGCCACTTCCAATCTCGAACTGAATCTTTAAGTCAATTTTTGCAACATTACAGCCAAGAGATGCTTTGCAATTAAGTTTCAAAAGCAGGAGAATTATGTTTGCCAAAACGGCTCCCTCCCAATGTGTTCAAGTTCTGTTCTTACCACTCTTTAGCAAAAGATGAACCAACTTGTAGCATTTATTTAACCCCTGAATAAGAACATTTTTCAAAAAGTATTCTTGCTTTATATTCATTTCTTTGGTGGCTATAACTAAAGTCTGAAGTATTCAGTCAATTAGAACAAAGTATTTCAACAACAGTGTGGGCAGCATATAATTTCAGGATAACGCATGTATCCGCAAACAAGACTAGAATTTACTAACTTTACTAACTTTAAAACAGTTAAAGGATTTACTAACAGAACAGCATTTACTAACTTGGAAAAGCACTTATGATGGTGGTTATGCAAACATAAACAGATATGACTTGCCTTTTTTAAAAGATCCAGTAAAATAAAGAAAGAAACACAAATCTTCAGAAAAAAAGCAAGGCGTCATTGGAACACATGTAGACTTGAATATGAATTCTACCATTTTGAAATTTTAAATTTCACGGAACAACCAATCTGTGCATAGAAGGGCATCAAGAATGCATTAGACTGATGTGGATGTTCCGTGCTTCAAAACACACCGGTGTACATCATTTCACTGGTGAGTTGGCTTCTCAGGGACTCTCTGAATGGGTCTGTTTACTGGAGACATAAACCACTTTACCACCCGTCCACAGGCCTCAGCACCAGAAGCATGTGGTAAGCACACACACAAAATCTGGGGTTCACAAGCAGTAGGAAGGGGGAAACTGCAAAAGGATATCTTGGTAACCGTTTAGCACCTTCTTTTCTAGCACTGATCAATTAAGAAATCCTTTGCTTAAAGCATCTACTCAGAATTTTTTAAATTATATAGTTGGTTTTCTTTTTTTTTGGGCTGCATCCAGTCTTAGTTGTGGCGTGCGGGCTCAGTAGTTGCGGTGCGCGGGCTTAGCTGCCCCGAGGCATGTGGGATCTTAGTTCTCCGACCAGGGATTGAACCAGCGTCCCCTGCGTTGCAAGACGGATTCTCAACCACTGGACCACCAGGGAAGTCCCTAAAATTATATAGCTCTTGACCCTGGAATATAGTAGCATGTGTGCAAGGGACAGTGTGTGTGGGTGCACGCGTGCACACGCGTGTAGTGCATGTACAGAAGGGAGAGCGAGCACAAGAATGCCCCACAACAACACACACGCGGACAAGCACAGCAGATCACCAGCGCCTACAAGTCCAAGTACCAGGCTGGTACCCAGCCATGCAGCAGTACCAATCACTCACTGAGTTACCCATAACTGGACAACGTCCACGGCATTATTCTCTATGGCAACAGTGAAAAAGCAGGTTCACAATTAAATAAAATATCCAGACATATGGTTTAGCAAAATAGTTTAAATTGGAAGCATCAATTATATAAAAGTTTTTCAAAGCAATAAAATCAAGTATTTGACAAACCATCTTTACTGAGAATAACAAGATGATGCAAAATCACCCTGTCCAAAAGACCAGATGTTGCCACAACAATGGAGATAATCACGGATGGAAGCTACCGGCACGTCTGCGGATATACAATTCTCCCTTCCCCCATCACTGACAAAAGCAATTCCAGTCCCCAAAGCTTTTCATCCCAAAGGAACTTTTTCTACATTGATAACCACCGGCCATGGTATGATAAAGATAGATTATTCATATTGCTACTATCATCCCTAAATTCCTCTTCTTCTTATTAATAGGGAGTTCCTGCTAACATATTTTACTCTTTGCTTCCAGGGCTGAGACATGAGAAACATCTGCTAAAAGTTACTTCCGAGATGGGGGATCAAGATTATGCAAACAGAATTTCTCCGTAAGCAGCTTCACACATCATCTTGGCTAGAATTCATCAAACTTTCCCAAGGTGGCCCTTGTTTTGATTTCCCCAGTAGGTCTGCTTGCCAGGCCCAGGAAGACTTTTTTTTTTAGTATATTGATTAGTGAATTAGTTTGCTAAGGTTGCCGTAACAAAGTACCACAAACTGGGTGGCTTAACCAACAGAAATTTATTGTCTCATCGTCACAGAGGCTGGAAGGCCAAGATCAAGGTGTCAGCAGGGTGGGTTCTTTCTGAGGGCTCCGTTTCAGGCCTCTCCCCAAGCTTCAGGTGGTCTGCTGACAATCTCTGGTGTTCCTTGGCTCCTGCTGCATCACCCTGATCTCTGCCTTCATCTTCACATGGCATTTCTCCCCGTTTGTATCCAAATTTCCCTTTGTTATAAAGATACCAGGCATACTGAATCAGCGCCCACCCGATTCAACCTTAACTATGTCTGCCAAGACCCTATTTCCAAATAAGGTCACATTTTTATATTCTTGGGGTTAGGACCTCAACCTATCTTTTTGGGGGGACACAATTCAGCCCATAACAATTAATAATGGTGAACAATTAATAATGGGGAAGCTACTTTCTCAAAAGGGATTTCTCACAAGTCAAGCGTATGGTGCACAGCATCAGCAGCTGGCTGGGGGACTGACTGCTGGGACCTTTGTAAGAGGAAGGATTTTGCTATTGCCCCAAAGCCTCATGATCATTAAGGTGGATAAAAGGGTAGCAGTTGAGTCCTAAAGGCTCTTCTCCAATATCCCACTTCTCCTCCTTCTGGGCAATGGCAGACACGCATTGCTTCAATCTGAAGTTAGGCACAGCCAACACGACTTGCTTTAGCCAACGAAGTGATGTCTGTGGCTTCTAGGCAGAGCCTTTAAGAGCAACGTGCAATCCGCCATGCTCCTTTCCCCCATGGCAGGGGTGGTGGAAGCACACCATCCCTGGGATTACCTGTCATCATCCTGGGGACTCTTGGTGACCACACTGAGCACCGCTCCCCTGCTAACAAATGCTGGACATCTATCATGAGCAAAAATAAATAAATAAACCTTCGTGGTCTAAGCCACTGAGATTTTGTTTCTGCAGTACAACCCAACCTGAGACAGATGGGAATTTCCTACTTTGAATTCATGCTCTCCATAGTCCCTTGGGTTTCTCTTTTTTATATGTAACCAGGAGAGGGAAATCCATTTCATGAGCCCATATAAAGTAACAGGCCTAACTGCAGCATGTTACACCAGTCTGAGCTACTGTGCCCCACCCACTGGGAGCGTTCAAACTCAACTGAGACATCAAAGCCTGCAAGAGAGCTAAATAGACCCAGCCCCAGTCGGGTCAGCTCATTGAGATAAGCTGCACAGAGCAAAGTTCACTTGTTCATTCCTCTGACCTTTCAGTAGGTATAACTTTTTAATTTAAATCCACTGGACTGATCCAAAATGGACTGACTGACCTTTTATTTAATTTCAATAACTGCAATTAATATTCTGCAAACCTTTTTTTTTTTTTTTGCAATTAATAACCATGTTCATTTAAATTTCTTGGAGTATAAACTTCAGTGGCATTTTATTTTTTTTCAGTGCCATTTTAAAATCAGATAGATGAATCATGGGCCACATAAGATAATGAGAAGTAGTTCAAGCCTCCTTTTTAAGAAAGAGTTCCTTCCTGCCTCTCCTCTGAGGTGGCAGCACTAGATTTACCAGCTAATGGACAGCATTTTAACCAAGTTAGAAAATACTCCTTGTTGCCAGAAATGAGAGGATCAGATGGAAAAATAAGCAAGCAGAAACTATGTACTACTCACATGGGTATACTGTTGGAATTGGAAAATAGACAGGTCTATCAACTTTACCTTTTAATTAAAGATTATGTTTCTTAAAATTCTTAATTTTAATATTGCTCCAATAGGTCAGTTGTAATATACTAAGGGGGAAAAAGGCTTTTTTTATTCCTCTAAAACAATTTTCCAAAGGTTAGGGGAAATTTTTATTGACTTGTTTATGAAACATGGCTTATCTATAACATTGTTTGTAGGCATGGAGAGCAGGAGGAGGACTCATTACCTAGTGATGAAAAGAGACTGTATAATATAAAGAAGGGAAACATGAGGTAGAAGTTGAGAGAAAAACATGATGAAAAATGTGCCACAGAGTGGGCGAGTCACAGAACAAGAAACAAAAGCCACTTCAGAAGGTTTTAACATTCTGCATTGCACAGCCATGCTAACGTATTCCACTGTTAAGTCTCACCATTTCCATCGGGGCTATTCCTTCCCGATTAAAAAAAAAAAAAAAAGAATTGAATTATAGCAGAGTTCAGGAAGTGGCACATAAGTGGAAAGCAGTTAATTATGAAAGAAGTCATTTTTTGATTATCCTTTTACCAAACTCCTCTGTTCACCTTTTCAATGCCTCTCACGTAGGTAGCCGAGAATAAACAGTGACTATCTCTGGGTGATGGGACTACGAGTGATTTCTGTGGGTTTTTTGTTAACTTTTGAATGTTTCCATGATTAACATATATTAATTGTGGTTGAATACAGGAAAAAGCAATGTACCTACAATAATTTGAAAGGACTGTTTCTCAGCTTCAGCCCTCATTTCCAATTCCCTCTGCCACCCCCCGCTCCCCATCCCTGCCACTGGTAAGTTCCTAGTGAAAACACACCAGCAACTTTCTGGAAAGGCTCCAGAAGTCAGCCTGTCTTAAAGAAAAGTCTACATGATTTACCAGCCCCCAGAGACCTATCTTATTTGTGCCTCCTCAATCCTTGCCATATCAGGTCCTCCCACCCAGCCTACCTCTCTGCAGTGCCCGCCAGCTTTTCACTGTTTATTCAGATTAAACTATCAACGCTACAGCCCAGCTCAAACCTTCCCCCTTTCTCTCCACGGTACCCTCCCCACTGCCCCTGCCAGGAAAGCTTTCCTAACCAGGCCAGCCCCACAGGTCCTCTTTTCATTACCCAGGAGAACAGGCAAACAACCACACTGTAAACACAGAGGCATACCTAGTACATTGCAGACTCCGAGTTGGAGGAGTTGGAACGGGAGGCCTGTTTGCAGAGCAGGCTTCAGGGATGGAGGGTGCGGAATCCTGCCAGGAACACTTCGCCCAGCTTAAAGCAGAGACCAAGAAATTCAGAGGCTTTCTCTCCACTCGAAATGTGTGTACTTCACAACTAACAGTGTATAATGCGGTCTGTTCTAAACAGGCTCTAAATAGAGGCTTAACATATTTACTATCTGGCCCTTTACAGAAAAAGTTTGCTGACTCCTGATTTAGAGCATAAAACAAATTCTTATTAAATCAAGCAGAGTCAACCATGTCATGTGTCACAGCAACAATGCAAAATCCCAGCCCTCAAATGGCAGAGACGTTCCCCCAGACCCTGCACGAATGAGAAAAGCCTACTGACACCTTAGCAAATAGCATCTACACACCTGCTTCAACTCACCCCTCCAGCCCCACTTCCTCTCTACTCAACCACTCACCTAACCACTAACACAGGCCCATTTGCCTGAGATTTTTCTCTCCTCCAAGCCTTCTTGCTAGAAATGCCCTCTCTGCCTGGCGCCTCAGCCCCATGCATTCTTCAAGACCCCATTCACCCCTCTCTTCCTTTGCAGCCTTCAGGCTTTCTCGATTGTGAGAAGCAGTAGCTTTCATCCATTTCTGTCTTCCTCTTGGTTTGAACTCTTACTTCCATAATTGGCACATACTGTCTCGCATGTATCTTTTCCATACCTGTCTCTCTCCCTAGACTGTAAGCTCTCTGACAGCAGGGGCCAGATTACTTTGGACTCCCTCACGTTAATAAACATTTTTAAAGTAAAAGAAGCCAAGTATATAATCACTGTGTGAACAGATTATTCTGAAAATCTGTCTTCGAATGTAAAAATTTTCAACCTTGCTTGAGAGCAGACAGATCTGCAGACACATGCAGGTACGATGGCGGGGGTAGAGGAAACAGAGCGAGGGAGTAAAAGACTTGTTAGCAAGGGACTGTCAGGAAGGGGAGGGAGGGCATCCTCGAGGGGCAACGGGGAATAAAGGTCTAGAAAAGTGCCCTGTACCAGGGGATGTTTGAGGGGGGTGGGGCGATGGAGCCAAGAGATACGTAAGGTGAGAAATGCGAGTAGGTGGATCGTAGCGGTAAGAGAGCCACCAGCGGGTTTTAGCAGAACGTGACAGGATACGATTTGAAGTTCACGAGATAGTACTTTGGGGCGGCAATTAGGAAGACAGACTAGAAGAGTCAGTCTGGAGGCGGTTAACCATCTAACCAGTTAGGACACTACTGCCCTGGATAAGAAGTTGGCCACAGCAGTGGTGGGAGGACAAGAGGGGAGGGGTCACCGCAGGAGGCCGAAGGGGCAGGGCCTGGTCACCGGGTGGATGTGGAAAAGAGTACAAGGTGCCTCCAAAGTTTTTGATCTTCAAATGGCTTTGGCCATACGGAGAGGTCAGACCTCCAACTCCAGAACGAGCTGCATTATACACTGTTAGTTGCAAAATACATAGATTTCCAGTGTATATAATGGAGAGAATGCCTCTCTGAATTTCACAGGCCTATCTGAGGTTCAGTGCTCTCAAAGAACTAGACAGGATTATGAACACACTTCAGCATTTTTTTGGTTATGAAAAAGAAAGCATGTTTGATATTTCTCAAACAATGGCTTTGCAGATGAAAATAACTAAGCTAGGGAGAAAGTATTTCCAAGGTTGTCAGTTCGGAGTGAGGCATCATTCAACATCTCTCAGCCTAAGGTTTCTCGAAGCGGGTCATGGACCACCTGAATTGGCATCATCCGTGACGCTTATAAAAACTGAAGTTTTTGACCATAACCTGCCTAGCCAATTCAACCAGTTAAGATATAACAATAATCCAGAAGTGGTTAAAAATAAGCCAGCAGAATATGCCAATGGATTTCACACAGCACATAATCTCAAAATATAAAACATACTGATAAGATATCTTCTCTCACACATTTTGTATGTTTGAATTTATGATCACATTTTCAGAGTTGTAAAAAGTTAAAAATAATAAAAATGACATTTAGGTGAATGTTTGCAGAACCTCAGAAGCAGCCTTGGGAACAAAGTTTAAAAGCCATAGGTTTGAATTATCTCCTTTATACCCACCAAGAAACAAGCCACAAATGCAAATGTAACCAATGATCTAGCCAGCAATTAACATCTAGCAACTACCTACTGGAGGAGAACGAACTGTCACAACTCCAACTCAAGAGCTACCATGTGAACAAGAGGCCTGGTCAACAACCTTTCCTTTCCCTGCTGCCAGGCTTCCCAAACCAACCCGACATGCCCAGAGTATAGGACCCCAGCCAAGTGCGCCCACCCCCAGGAACCGAGCTCTTGACACGCAGCCTAGAGCCTGCCTTTCTCTGCTGCCTCAGGGATCACGCCAGAATTACCATCCTCTATTTTATTTGTTGCTTCTGTTTTCACCAAAGCATTTTTTCTTTCCCCTTCTTAATGCTCCTTCCCCTCCCCCCTGGAGGGAACCCACAGGATCCAGTGTTCAAATCCAAGCCCCCAGGGCAAAGTGGGCCCAGAGATGCCAAGGCTAACATGCTTCCCTTTCAACAGCCAAGTCCCTTTTCTTCTCCTCGTCTAGTGTTCTTACCCAGACCTGCCATAAATTCCCCCTTATGACCTGGCTGCACGTCTGCCAAGCAAAAAGCCGAGGGTAGTACAGCCAACCTGGAGCCTGGCACTAAGAAATAAATCCTCTCCAAGGAAAAAAAAAACAATTCTCTCTACACAGAAATGTTTAATAAACAGCAGGACATGGTCTACTCCAGCAAAATGCCTGAGCACAGTGGCATCAGAATTGGTGACCGTGGACACCCAACACGTTCCAACAATCCTGCAGCCAGCGCCCAGCCCTATACACAGTTCAAACCAAAGAGGTTGTTCGTTACATCGTGGGGCCTTCCTTAATCACTTAAGTCTGAAATCCTTCTCAAGCCATCTTAAGGGAGAAAAAAGGACTACTGTACTTTTTCTAGTAAGCATTTTACCATTAATAATAATATAATCAACCACATTTATACAGCACGTTAGCATCGCCAGAGCTCTTAAAGTTACCTCATTTATTCCTCACAGAAACTCTAATGCAGGTGCTATCATTTAACAAATAAGGAAGTGGGTTCAGAAAAGTGACATGACCAGGGGTCACAGAAACTGTCAGCAGCAGAAAAAAGGGCCTTAGGACTTCCCTGGTGGTGCAGTGGTTAAGAATCCACCTGCCAATGCAGGGGACACGGGTTCGAGCCCTGGTCCGGGAAGGTCCCACATGTCGCAGAGCAACTAAGCCCGCGAGCCACAACTACTGAGCCCCCGAGCCACAACTACTGAGCCCACGTGCCACAACTACCGAAGCCAGGCGCCTAGAGCCCGTGCTCCGCAACAAGAGAAGCCACCGTGGCGTGAGGCCCGCGCGCAGCAACGAAGACCCAACGCAGCCAAAAATAAATAAATAAATAAGTAAATTTATAAAATAAATAAATAAATAAAGGTCCTGTCCTCACCGGCTCCATCCTTCTCGAGATGAGGTCCCTCTGCCCCACAGTCTGGGGCAGGGAATGGGTGAGGGGTGTGGCCTAAGGCTGCTGAGGCTGCAGTGGCAGAAACGCTGGCGGTCATCAGCAGCCCCCATAACGTGTAGGTGATTCAGGCCACGGCAAGGGGAGGGGCTGACACGACTGCCAGGCTGTGGTTTCCCTCGAAATGAGGACTCACGCACCTTCGTGCTCGGGATGGTTAACTTGGGCTTTGTATCTTTTCAAATTACTCAAGAACCATGAAATTCTTTGCATGTCAAATCTGTTTTTTAGTCTGAGGGTGTGTTTGTGTGTGTGGTCGCACACGCGCGTGTGTGTGTAGTGGTTAATCACACGACACAGAGAAAAATCCACCAAAGTGCGCAGGTGTGCTTTGTAACTGACATAATTTGTTGTGATTTTAAACATAGCAACAGATTTTGCTTTAGAGCAAACTGAGCTAAATTACATGTAACGTGAATCAAATTCCTATGGAAACGAAATTGATCCCACTTACTGAGCACCTGCTACAGAAAAAAACAAAAACATTTTACCAACTGCTACAACCACAAGGGCCTACAGGACAAGGTAAATGAAATTTTTCTGGACCCTGAAATTCACCAGCAATTCAGAGGGGAGAAAATTAAGACTATCATCCTATATTAAACCATTCTTTATTATTTGGAAGAAGTCCTTCACCACCCACCTACTAAACTAGATTTTAACAAATAACTGGATCTTGGCGCAGGGCCTAGGCTAAGAATGCTTCTCTTAGTGCAACTTCTAAAAACGTGATGGATTTCTTTAAACTATACATCTTCTTCCCTTCAAGTTGAATAACTCCATTCCTGACAGCAAAACACCCACTCTCCCCACTCCTTTGGGCCACTGCAGTTGTTTCTCAGCTGTCTAAGCCAAGTGCATCCCTGAGCTATTTGGTCTGCCCGTCCTGTGCGAGGCGGCCCTCCTCCAGCTTCCGGGAAAACAGCTGTCCGAGCACTCCATCACCCCACGCCCCGCCGAGCTCACCTACAGGAGGCGGCTCTGACAAACAAGCAAGGTTTAAATTCCCCACGACTGAATATTAAGTAAGGACCCTGTCTCTTTGGGTTATCTATTGATAACAAACCACCCTGAAATTTAGGGGCTAAAAACCACCAGAGCCATTTAGATGGGGACTGGGGCTGGAACGTCCAAGGCTTCACTCACCTGTTGGGCACTTTGGTGGGGATGGTAGAAAGCCGGAACTTTTCTATATGTGGCTAACTGAAGCTTCTTTACACGGCAGCCGGATCCTGAAGGCACACACTCCCAAAAAGGCAGGAAGCGAAAGCTGCCAGGTCTTTTAAAGACTAAGTGTAGAAGGACCCCAGCCTCACTGCCACCGCATTCACAGGGCCAGCCCCGATTCAAGGGGAGGGGAAATACACGCTACCTCTTGATGGGGGAGGGATGAAAACATCTGCAGCCAGCCTTACTCCGCCACACTGTCTTCCCATGTTTACTCTAAGAAGGATATGCTGATATAATCTCTATGGTCTTAGGGCCAGACCTAAAATCTGTGCTTTAAGGTCGCACAGCCTACCTAACATTTTGGTCTGAAACAGAGCACCGTGCCAGGAGCTCACTGAACGGATACATACATTAGCCCAACTTGTTACGAGGTCACAAAGCCCTGTCTGCAACACCCAACTGTCAACAACCACACAGCGTCTGATGAATCAAAACCAAACAAAACCAGCTCACACTTCTCTGTCAAACATTTCAAAAGTGAAGATGGAATCTAAAGACACGTAAGGAAACCTTTACGTCCTCACCCATTCCTGTCTGTCCTGTCTTTATATCTCAGCAGAGGCAAAATATGTGGCACAGAATTTTGAAAAGGAAACAAAAAGTGCCTTCTGGGGGTGCGGGGGAGGGATGGAGTGGGAGGCTGGGGTCAGCAGATGCACACTATTATATGCAGAATGGATACACAACAAGGTCCTGCTGTATAGCACAGGCAACTACAGTCAATATCCTGTGATCAACCACAATGGCAAAGAATAGGGAAAAGAATGTATATACGTGTATAACTGAATCACTCTGCTGTACAGCAGAAATTAACACAACACCGCAAATCAACTATACTTCAGCAAAAGAAAATTTTTTTAAAGGTGCCTTCCTATCTCATCTGTGAGAGGAGCAACTGAAGGAGGGACCCTTCATAAATCTCAAAGGTGATATTAGATGCTAATTGTTTTTCCTCTAGAAAATCAGATGATTTGTATTTTTAAAAATAGCGACTTTATTTTCCTAGGCTCCAGGGAAGCTGGGTTAATTCAAGTTTTGTAACTACCAAGGTGCCTCCATGTGATTTACAAACAGGACATATTCTCTGATGTGAAAGACCTGGGGTCCTGGCATGTCTTGCGACTCCCCCTGGGCCACTACCCCCTTCATTCTCTATACTCCAGCCTCATCATGATCCCTCTTAGTTCCTCCAATGCACCCAACTCCCTTCCCCATGCAGGACCTCCGTGTGCACGGGCGCAAGGTTCCTTCCTCCTGGACTCCCTTCCACCCACGCAGCCCACACCTCACACATCAGGCCTCGGTCATAGCTGGCTCTTGAGAGGGGGTTCTCCTGGTCGCCCTTCTTCACGTAGGCCTCCCTATTACTTTCTCTGTCTCAGACTCCTGTTTACGTCCTTTGGCATATTTATGGAAATACTCTATTTAGTAGTGTCTTTTTACTATTTATAATAAGCACAGTAGCTAGAACATAAGCCTCCCAGAGCAGTGGCCGTGTCTCTCTTATTCAACACTTGCATCTCTAGAACAGCACTTGGAATGTGAAAGGAATTCAGAAGGGTCACCTATCCTTGCTGACCTTCATGTTTATAAAGGAAGCAACAGCAGGTAGATCACACAACCTCTCTGGAGTTAATTATTTTTTTGTTAAAGCGGGGGAGGCTGCATCAAATAATATGAATTCCCAGCCAGCTTTACCACTGAACTGTAGCTTATTCCACAGCTGTCACCGAGAGACTTGGGCTTAGTAAATAAATAGCTACTATTTCATCAGTAAAGATTTGTTTTCTAGTCTCTAATTTCCAATAAATTTAACATTGCAAAACCTTAACACAAATAAAATGTCTGGGGTGAAAAACTATCCATGATATTATGTTAGACTTTAAGTATCTTAAAGGCATATAAGAAAAGTCTAATATACGAAAAAAATATCAGAAGTAATGAAGTTTTTATATCTTTCATACGTTTGGAATTTATCTTCTACACCAGGGATGATGTCCAATCTATAACAAACCACAGTCCTAGGTTTGAAGTTGTAATTTGCTGACAATCTCATTTCAAGCACATCCAAAATTAGCAACTAATTCTTTACACATACTTATTAATAGACTCCTGAAATTCAGAGATTAGATTAGAGAGAAGCACACTCAGTGTGAAGCACGGAAAATATACAAAAAGAAAAATAAAGACTGATTTTAATATAATTGTTATCAAACAAACATGGTAATCAATGAGGGAAACTACTCAATTCCTACATTTTTATTCTACTCAATAGCAAAATACACAATTAATATGTGCAACTACATAACTGTTGATAAAATTACTGATCTATAATCAACTGTACATTTTGGTTTATAATTTGGTTTTCATAATTTACAGATCTAAAGGGTAACTTTTAAATTATGACAACTCTGCTTGGGTTTAATGAGAATCAGAAAGAACTCTTCCAGAAATACATCTAGGGGAAAGGTAGCCACTGTCATAAAGTGATCTTGCTTTGGCCTTTAAGAAAGAGAATAAATCACTTTGCTATACACCAGAAAGTAACACAACACTGTAAATTAACTACACTTCAATTAAAAAAAAAAAGGCGAATAAACCACTAAAGCCTTGAAAGTCCTTTTAACTTAAAATCTAAAGTTGGCTGACACCTGGTAGTTTAGTGAATCATAAAATCTTTTTTAAGAATACTTTTTATTGATTTTTTTTCATAGTTCTTCCATACAGTCCAGTAGAAAATTCATTAACTCTAAAAGGATAAGGACAAGACCCAGGCAGCAATAATAATTAAGATGAACCACAAACGTGTTTGCCAATATAAATTCAGCTGACAGGTTTGCTGGGTATCCAATCCTTAAACATTTGTGAAGAACTTTCATCTTCTTCAGAGGGAATAATAATAAAAACACCTAACATTTATTAACCACTAAGTGCCAGGAGCTATGCTAAACAGCTGGCATAGATTCTATCCCACTGAATTCTTAAACTTAAATCTTAAAATAATCTATCTGATTCCAAACATGCTCCAAGGACAAAGAAGAATAAAACAGGCAAAGGGATTGGGGAGAAAGACAAAAGACAGACCACATGCCCTTTATTCAAAAAGAACAGCTCAAATCCTTGCTCTCAGTCTATTTAGTCTCACTTCATAAACAATCCTAACAAACTTCCCTAAACACCTTCTAAGTCCTTAGCAGGTAAGAGGGAGGCGGGCTACTATACTCACAGCTCTAAGAAGTGGTAACTGATGAGCAAGAGGGATGAGAAATCAACAATAAGCAGCAAACTCATCTCAGAGATGATGGACGTCTTGAGAACTTTAATGACGAAGCAAAGTGTATTATATACCTTATTAAGCCCTGATAGCAACATTAATAAAACATTTCCATAAAGAATGACTAGATTATACGATAATCCATGGCTGTGAGGGTAACAGTGAGTCCAAAAAAAAAAACAAAAAACCACTGAGATATGCTTAGAATGTTCTACTTAAGAGGCATGAAAAGGAGTAAGAGAATCATGTGAACCACCCCTGGACAGTTCGTTTGCAAAAGACCCTTAAGACGTAGCTGGAGTGTAGCAGGAAGAAGAGCGGTTCCGGCATCAAGCCGCCTGGTAATGAAGTTCTGCTACCCTCTTCCTGTGTGCCTCTGGACAAGCCACACACTTTCCTGTTTAAAAAAATGAGACACTGGCCCAGGTAACCTTTAAAGTCCTTTGCACTTCTGCTTTTAAACACTACAGGGAAGAAAGCACGTATTACCACTTCTCTGAAATTCATGAAGGTTTGACGCCCGGTCAACACTTTCAAGAAGCGGAGTTTTCAAAAGCCACAAAAATGCGCTCAGTTAATATTTACAGAAGGAAGATAACTTCTGTTACCTGGAGAAAAGTCATATTTGCAGGTAAGATACAACAGGACAGACCGGTCTTGCCGGTCTAGAATTAGAATCCCACTCTCACTTGCTTCTTGCAGTTGGAAACTGAGGAGAAAACTATTGCTTTCATTTCTAAGCTATTTTGGGAGAGAAGCTTTTCTCCATATACATTGCAAATATCCAACTGGAACACTCTATTGCTCTTAACATAGGTATTGCACAGCCTCCTTTGCACGGAAACTTACCTTGTGGGCTGGCCACAGAAGAACACCCCACCTCCAGAAAGAGCCACCACAGGAACAAACAAAAGTGAAAGAACATGTGAGAATAAACGTACTAAATCAGTATTTACACCAGGGGTTATTAACCAACTCAAAACCCAGGTTTAGGCTGTCACTAGCATTAACTTCTTAAACTAGTTGTTTTCAACCCTGACTGCGCGTCAGAGTTACTGGGGTGCCACCCTCCCCCGAACAGTCAATCCACTCCTAGCCAAGGGGTCCTGGAATGAGCTGGAAAATCAGAATCAGTGAAACTCTCCTTACCCAGTCTGCATCATCCTCGGAAGATTCCATTCCATTAAGAGTCAACCGATTAATAAGCAGAAAGAGCAATACATTAAAATAAAATTAAAAATCTGATAACCAGTGGCTTGAGCTGGGCAGAAGGTTAATACTTAATTCTTCCTGCTGTACTGAACCATTTAGACCCCATTCTGAATGCAGGGTGGGAAATAAAAAAGAGGCCTTCAATAGGCCTGGAAATGCTTGCATGAACCTAGGATGATTTTCTGAGAGTTGTGAAGCAATGACTTTTTAAACCTGTGTTAGACCCTCTATTCTGCAGATAAACACCATTTAGTCCTGCCCCGCCCTGCCCCCAATACAACTGACCTTCCCTGCCCCCCCTTCCCCCCACTTCAGGCAAATCTTCCTGCATCTGTTTTGCTTGGCAACACACACCAGCATTCCAGCACAGGCCACCTGGCCACTGAGAGAAGATTGCAACATATTCAGCAAAATAAGAAACCTGTTCAAAAGGAAAAACTATCTGGAGGGAGGGTTCTGGGAGCAAAGATCAGCGGATCGCAGGGCTCCACTTAGTAAGGGAGGCACCTCTGAACCACTTCGCATCCTGCCCCTGCCCCTGCCCCTTTCCTGGTTGTAAGGTTGAGAGACTGTTCCCAGGCCCGCTCTCTCCAATGAAACTTTCCACTCTCCGAGGACTCCACGGGCTTCTCCAAATCCAGAACCTCTGCACAGGCCTTAGTAGGTCAGTTCAAAGAAATGAGGATAAATTGGCTGTGGCCACCTTCTGATGCCCACAGGAAGGACATCAGTACAAAGCACGACATCTGGTATTTCCCTTTGTCTCAATCCACATTATCAGGGAAATTGCCAGTGGCTGAGACAAAGGAGCATCAATTTCCTTAGCAGTGACTTAAGAATTCTCTCCCCGTCTCATGTCTTCTCCATGAACTGAGACTGTGGCTGTGTTTCAAGGCCTCAGCCCGTCAAGGAAACACAAGATGAACCAGAGGGCAAAAACAATGACCTTAGGAATCGGGGGAAAAGACGCAGAAACCCCTGCTCCCGGACGCCACTTCTGAAGGGACTGCCTGTCTCTGGGGGTGAGGCTTGCAGAATAAATGAGCTATTTTAAAAGCTGCATATCTGCTTTGTAGCCCACACATTATTCATCAATGGACAATATGCCTTATAATAAATGCAATCTGCAAATCAGAAGCAGACTCCCTGGTGCAAACCTGCAAAAATAAATCCACCCACATCCTGCCATGACACAGGCAGCAGAAAGCATCTTGAAATAACACTTGCTTAAGGAGAATAAATGCTTCCCATTTTCTAGGCACTGCAACATGAACATGACAGTCTAAGTACTAAGGTTTGACAGTCTAAGAATTGAGGTTAGACTAACTCCTGAGAAAAGTGATGACTGTTCCTAGGATCTGGAAGAATAAATGTGTGGAACGGGCACAAGAGCCAAGGCCAGGGCTCGGGCTCTGCCACCCTCTAAGGTGACATTTACGACTACTGTGGCCTCCCTCTTCCTACTCTGCAGTCCCCGTACAGGAGCCAGTGTGGGCCATGACGATATAAATGGGATCACGTCCATCACTCCTGTGCTCACTGCCTTCTGTGGCCTGCCAGCCTCGCATCCTCACAGCAGCCTTCTCCCTCCATGCCATACCCACTCCATCACCACTGGCTTCAAAGCCTACACATCCCATCCCACTGCGCCCATTTTAGCCACGTTCACCTCCACGCTGGTCCTCCTACTCTCCCAGCAGGTGCTCAAAGAATAGCTCTGTGGAAGGCAGGCAGGCAGGCAAGGAAGGAATTCATTCAACTCCACATTTGATGGGAAAGAAAGGAATTACTCAGCCAATAACCATACCCCCAAATTCTTCAGCAACATTTCACATTAAAAAACAATTTGTTGAAACCTGCTAATCACGATCAAGGAAATTCTTGGGCAAATATAGAAACCACATCACTGGTGGTTTCTACCTTCAGTCTTTCAAAACACGGTCCCTCTCACTGACCCACTAGGACAAATCCTAGTCATCTTTCCAGACCCGGTTCCAATCTTCCCCTTGCATGACATCACTCCTCTCCATCATGACCCACGGTATCCTGTCCTGTGTGTAAGCATGCCTTAATGCTGGAATATAAAAGGTTGGGAAACCTGGTTTGTATCAATAGAACTTTCTGTTCAGGGGACAGGACAGCTCCGATGAGGCATGCATATCCAGCAGAAGCACTGATTTCACGAGAACAGGCACCGTGCAAGTGCTGATACCCAGCAAAGGCAGCGGGTGACAGGTTGCTGACAGCGCTTCACATGCTGTATATTCAAAAATAATTATTGCACACTTGTGAGATAAAAAGAATATTCTCTGTAAGTGTGAAAATAATGCCCTCCATTTCCTCATCTTTAAACTGGAAAGGAATTGGTCTACATAATTCCTAAGGAAGCTCACAGCTCTTTAAGTTTACGAATGTAAAATAAAAAATGGCTCCTGCATACATTCGTCGGAGAAGAGTGCCATACTGCAGAATACAGGAGCATCTCTTGCTAGTATAATTTCACCCTAGGGTGCAGGCAGGCCCTTAGGCACGCTGTGTTTATATAAAACTATTTTCATTGCTTTGTCCTTTGCTGCAACATCTGGGCATCCTCACAATATATGCTAACGTGGAGAATATTATATCAGGATTTTAAAAAACAGCTTCTACTATAAGAGATTAAATAAACTTAAATATTAAAATTGCATTAAAATGTTTAAAGTTACACTACAATTTAGTATCTCTTTCTTCAAGTGGAGAAGCATAATTGGTAAGTACATAATGAATACATACTAAGCTTAAGGCACTTTTACTCATGAGAGAGATAATATAAAGAACCAAGAGCCAGGCTGTTAGCATGCAGTGCTTAACTCAGCCTAACTCCTTCGGAAAGTTAAAGAAAGCTGTTAGTCCTACAACAGAACTCCCGGCCTGAAAAACTCCCCACTTTGAAGAAGTGCTAGGTTCTCTGGTTGGAGCTTAGTGT
The DNA here is from genome assembly GCF_028564815.1 of Eubalaena glacialis. Taxonomy (NCBI): domain Eukaryota; kingdom Metazoa; phylum Chordata; class Mammalia; order Artiodactyla; family Balaenidae; genus Eubalaena; species Eubalaena glacialis. The sequence continues at coordinate 17,417,171 of NC_083730.1, forward strand.
ACGTGTTTCAGTATTTCAGCTCCACCTCAACTCTTCTATTCAACTCAATTTTTAAACAACTGGACCACAGCAGCTTTTCTGTCCTCCTTGAAGAGTCAAATACCCAGTCATGTATTTTAAAAGAAAATGAAAAAAAAACCTCAACAAGCATGATTATGAAGCTTTAAAAAGTCTCTCAAGGAAGTGGATGAGTTATGACATATGTGGGTCATTAAATATATTTTAAAAGTCTGTCAGTTCTGGATTGACCCACAGAGTAGGAAAGAGAAACTGTAAATCTATCAAACTACTTGAATCATCAAATACGTAACATGATAACGTTCCCTACCCCATCCCAGCCCGCCAGAAAGAGGTAAACAACATAATAAAAGATGACGGATTGAAAGCAGATTCCTCAGAGTTATTACATGAGGGAAGTAAATGCCACCTGACTTACCTTGATCTATAAAAATTAAGTCCCAAATTAAGTCCCAAAAGAAGGCTGTGTAAATTCTGAAAGGCAGATCTGCTTGGGGAAGCACTGGTCTTTTCCTCCCTGGAGGAATTTCCTCACTTTCTGCTTACCAAGTACAGGGAACAATACCTAACACTAAAATAAACATGAAATTTTTCAAAGAATAGGTAGTTGGGGCAGCCACCTAAAGGAACCAATACAAAGTATTTGAACATTAAGTGTGGCCACAACAGTCAACCCAGAGAAGGCAGGCAGGGTCCCTTCCAACTCAATTTATGATTCTTTGATTTCATTTTATGACCTTTCCCTTCACATGAAGCACTCTATTCAAAAGTGTCAGAACAGTCCTTGGTTCTAAAATGATCAGGGATTAAAAAGCAGGCTTCCTGAAATTCAATCTACTTCATCCTCCACCCTGAAAGCTAAACTTCCTGTTAAAACGTGGTGATGCCTAGAGACCACCAAGGTGTCAATTCAGGACACAGCACAAAACAGGCAGGACACTGACAGCTTCATTCAGGCCCACTCATGCAGGCCACCTGTTTCACTGACTGACTTTCTTATATTCCCTCTGCATCCCTGTTTGCCCAAGTAAGCTGTAGCACAAAAAATAAATAAGTAAACAAGAGATTTAAAAAGGAAAACCCATTGGGAACATCATACATCCGTGATGCCTACTGAGTCAAGATAATTTCTAAAAATCTTTCCATAATCTCCATCTACCCAGAAAAATCACCAAGCTCTTGCAATACATATTTTAGCTAATATTTTCAACACTCTATCCTTTTAGGCCTTTTTCATCTTTAAACTGGAGCTGGGTCTACATCGCGGGTGGACTGTCTTGGCGTCCTCTCTTGTGTAGGCCATGGAATATTATGCTGCCGGGTATGAATCAAGGGAACTGGATGATCGCAGACAGGATACTAAACCTCTCAATAATCACCAGCCAATTCTGGATTGGGTTTCCCAAGCTTCTTTTGGCATTTAGAGTGGAAACTTAGATATTCTGGTATTCGAGCATTCAATCAACCATTTCAACACCTTCCATGAATTTCCAGCTTTTTCCTCATTTTTGCAAATGTCTTGGTAGTATCATTAGGAGATAAAAAAGGTCAATATATTTAGCCATTAATCCATCTCACCAGTAATAATATGCAGTTAATTAGTTTTATTAAAAAATCTGCTTATAGACTACCATTTAGATTAGCCTCAATTAATTTTAAACCATCAACTACACAGAGACAGCAACATTTATTAAATTTAAGATAATTCTTACAGGGAGTAAATTTCTTCTGGTATTGCGAACTTTCATGTAGAGATAACAATTTTCTTATTAGCACATGTTATAAAATTGTAGTTTTATTTCAGTGCCAAGGAACTCTGCCTCCAAGCTTAGCCAAGAGAAGCAGCTGCAGCATTTATGAAAACCCTCTAAAAGTCAGTATCTAATAAGGCCTATTCCCAAATTCTGTCCTCATTTGTAAACCACATAACGTGACAATTTTGTACAGATAACATTAGATTGCTGCTCAAAAGCCACAGCCCGTAAGAAGGAAAAGTAAACAACTGGAAACATGGCATGGAAAAAAAAAAATATATATATATATGTGTGTGTGTGTGTGTGTGTGTGTATCTATATAACCAAAATGGCATGGTAAACAAATAACATGTCTGAAATGTCAGCAGAAATAACTATTTTTAAGTTTCAAAATTCAATAGCGCAAATACAACTAAAGGTCCTGTTCTACGACGCACAGCTCACGAATTAATTGAAGTCTTTTCAAGGACTGCATCATCGCAGGGCAATGTTAAGGCTCTGTGATACTGATTATCCAAGGGGCAAATACTCAGGAAAGATGAGATGACAGCAGAAAGGAGATCAAAGCCCGTTACTAAAGTAAACATTTCCAGGTATGCCTTAAATTCATGTTGCCCTGTGTCTAATACCCTGTGATCAAAACCCGACTGTTCACAGTTAACCTAATTACCTTCCTTGGAGAACGATTTGTATTTGTACATTACAGAGACCTGGGTAAGAAGGGAAAAAACAACATAACACCTCATTTAAACCTCACCGTAAACCTGTGAGTTGGACGTTTTTAGCCTCCTCTTTCACTGACGAGAGAGAACACGCAGAGAGGGAGACTTAACTCCCCCGGGACACGTCAGGAATCTGCACAGTCCCGCCCATTAGGCCCGTGCTCCAAGGCATCAAATGGAGTGGCCATCTCCAAAATTCTCAGCATTAAGACGTCACATCACAGAAAGCATTAAACTGCATTTTGGCTACAGAGGCTTCTAAACTGTGCAAAGATATACATATTTTTAAAATTCCTATTCTGTATCTACGCAAAATGATAGAGTGTGATACTGTCATTAGTTATCACACCTAATGATAGTATCACATACCTTGGTTGGAAACAGTAAAATAACACCATTTCACATGATGGTTGGGAAGGCTGAGTGAGACAGTGGGATGGTTATACAGACTAAGTGAAATAAAGGCAGGCACTCTTCAAATTGTGAAGTGCTTCAGAGATGTGAGTTGTCACCTGCAAGCCCTATGTGTTTGTGTGTATACACACCTACTGATGTCAGCACCTACACTTTTCAAAACATCCGTCTAAGTTGAAATTTCAAGTTCCATAATACTGGAATGTGCCCGTATAGAACCACATTAAGAGAGATAGCCAAGAAGAAAACGTTTACAGAATCCAATCAGAGACCAAGCCAATGAAAGGAATAGTAGCTTTTTTTATCCACTGCATTGTTGTGGTGGTGCTTTTAAGTAAAGGGGTGGTTTATACATATTTTCCTAGAGTTATTTTTTAAGGTAAAAAAGAGACAACAACTAATACTAATGTCAAAATTGTTCTGTATAGTCAAATCACCTTCTCTGAAAGAGATTCAAACTAAAATTCCCCCCCAAACAAAAATAGTTTGGGTATTCCTTTGTCGTTCAGGAAAATGGATTTTTAATCACAGAAGACTACCATGCTACTTCTGGGAAGTGTAAGTCCGTGGAGAGGGCACGAGGAAAATTCAGAGAACCTGGGACGAAGGAAAGAGGGAACACTCCTTCCCTGTAGTGTATGTAGTGGGTGTCAGAATATGTGTTTTTGCCCCCGCCGTGGGCCCTTCTAACTCTGTTTACATTATGAATTTTGTATCAGCAAGAAACTGAGATAGTCCCAGAAACTTTCCAAGGACCCAGTGTAACGTGGGATTAGAAAACCGGCATGATAGCATGGTGAAAGGGGACACAAACGCCTGGTAAACAGTGATCCCACTTCCTCAGAATAACTGTCATGCAGTTAAGAAGCTCATAACCAAACCAAGGAACCCAAAAAACTAATTTAAGAAAATAACTAAATTATTCGTAAATGACCATTAAAATGCTACAAACTGAACTGATGAGTTGTAAGAATTCTGAAATATTACAGCTGATTATAACTGATAACTCTAAAAACCAATTCCACTTTACAGAGGTGTCAGACCAGGTAGAAAATCAACGATCACATGGGGTCCCAGGAATCTGATCAGCATTTTTTAGGACCACGTTGCATTTTAGATTTATTCACGACAGTCATGACAAGATGTTTGGGAGGCACAGACAGAGAAAATTTCTCAACAAGGTAACCCTGTAATAAGGTCTAAGGCATAGATCGCGACACATGAACACATTCGCAAAAGGAATCTTGAACGGTTTTCTCCGAGAAAGATTTTTGACATCAGTCAAAAACCAGACTGTAATCGATTTTTCACGTAAACTAATAATGAAATGCCCTTCTGTCCAAAGCAGCAGATATTTGAAACGTCAAAAAAGCTTGGTGGCAGCCAGACTGTAGACGCCCAAGTGAATGTTTTCCTTCAAGATAAATAAGGCTGTGGCAGCTGCTGTCTACACTTAACACCCCTGCCCATATGAAACACGTACAAAGTGTTGAATGGAACAGACGGTTTTGTTATGAGACAAGTTTTGTTTTTGCTTCTTGAAGAAACAAGTTTTCGCTTAAAAGAAAACCAGCTTCCTACCAACCATTTACAAATTTCTGTAAGTGTACAAAAATACAAATACGAAAATAAAAACTACTGTGCACAAATGGAACTTACTTTCCAAGAAAAGCTCTTTATTCTAGAACTTGCATTTCCAAATTTGAAGAAATTTATTTTCCACTCTAATAGCCCTTGCAAGTTAGAGCAGTCCTTGCATGTAAATTGGTATGTTCTATTTGTTTTTTAATCACATGAGAAACTTCAAGCCAAATGAGACTGGAATTACATAAATCCGTTTGTTCTCAACATCTAACTGCAAAATGATTTAAATTCTGATAACTGAACAGTTGTCAAAACTTTAGGAAATGCATTTCGTCAATCTTCATGTGGTAGGTGGTCCAAATTCAGCATGGAACTGCGCTGCCCATTGAAGCCTACACCTGTTGTGATGGTACTTTCTTGAGTTGAAGGATAGAAGCTATTATCAAAATTTTATTGAAATTTGTACCACTGTATAAAAATGGTATTGGTTCAGACTAAGACAATGCACTCAGATACTTACTAATAAAAGGGCTAGAGATAATAAAAGGGCTTATAGAAGGGAAAAGAAGAAGAAACAGTTATATAACACCAAGAAAAAGATAATATTTGCATTTAGCACCTGATTACGCTTTCAAAATGGTGAAAATCAATGATGGAGCAGTGATAAAATTTACTCAAATGGCCCAAAATATTTCTCAACACAAAAGATGATACGATTCCACAGTCATACTCAGTCATCCACTTTGGAAAGTCACCATTCACAACTGAAACCCAAACAAAAAGTCTCCTAGACATTTCATTGTTGTATCCTCAAAACCAGCCATCACAGGAAATTCAAGGAAAAAAACCCAATTCAAAATATAAGGAGCTTGTCCTTTAAAAAAAAGCACTCAGTGGCTAGTGACTATTAGTAAAAGAAAGCTAACTGATGAAACTTTTCATCCCACGACAAACTATGAAAGCTGCAGTCATCATTTGCCTTGGTGGAGTTAGCAGCTGTCTTTCTGTGCTCCATTTCACTGAAAGGGAGAGAGCAAGAACACAGGAGCAATAAAGGCCAAAATCTGTTGCAGGGCGTCTGTTTCCACAGCTGGAGACAGGGCACTTACTATTCTATATACAGCAGTCCAGCTTAGACACTCAAGTGGGCAGTGTTAAATTGCAGGGCTGTGCAATCTGATCATTAACAAGTCCCCAATCAGTTTTGCCTTGCCTTGGCCCATAAGCCAATCTGCTTCAAAAACACATTTCCTCCTGTCCCACGAGTGTGACTATGCTTGTTCAGTAGTACTTAATGGGACAAAAAAACAAAGACAATACATTATATAACAAGGGCTGGCCCTCTACAGCTAAAGGCCATTAGGAAGAACTGGTCCAACTTGACATAACACTTAATTATTAAGAAACTAGACAAGTTTAACGTGAGATTCTCTCACCTTCATTAGAACTGATTATTTTTTAAAGGCTGTATCTGCAAGCAGTTTTTAAATGCATTTCCAACGTCAACACGTTGGGGCACTGCAGATTAACTTAAAAGTAATACATTTAAAAAATTCTTTTATTCAGAAGGGAGGAAAGGGGGGGAAGGGGTTGTCTGGATTTTTCAAAACAGAGTTATTCGACTTTGAGGATATCTTCTAAAACGCTAATTAGTTTCATGGACCTCTACCAAAGGTTGGACCACAAATCATGGTCCCAGAACGCGGCCAAACATTAAGTTACACTGACCCGAAGCAGGGAAACTCCCAGGAGGGAGGAGGATGGAGTTTATTTTAATTACACTGGAGAATAAGCTTGCTGGGGTTGAATCAGTCCCTACCAACCGGCCGTCACATGGAAACGCACGCTCACTTACCGAGGCGCAGGCTCCCGTGGAACCAGGGCTGGCGGCGTTATTCTCCTCGGGACTCGGAGGAGCGTCCTCTGGCCCCCGAGTCACAAGAATTCTGAAATGCTGCTGCCCCGCATTTTGATCTTGCCTGATCTTAAAGGTGCAGCCCTGACCCTGTGGCGTCCTTTCCACGGAGTTGGTCCTGTGGATTTCGGGAGCCACCCTGCGGCCCCGAGGTGGCGTCTGCGGGTGGCCCGGGTGGCCGCGCTCTTCCGTGGGGCTGCCCCGCTCGGCCCGGGGCTGCGTGGGGTACGAAGTGCTCCTCTCCAGACGAATGCGGGGATACCTCACCAACCTGTCCCCCTTGGTGCCAGTGAACCCGAAGTTGAAGTCACCGGCCAGCCCTGGCGCACCTGCTTGCGGCTGCTGCAACTGGAAGACAAAGCACCGCTTCCCGGAACTTCCAGAAACATCTGGAACATGCTGCAGGGACCAGCGCCTGGGCTCCGGTGCCGATGGGCCGCTCTGGCCGTCGGCCCCGAAGGGCGTCAGCCTCACCTGTCGCACGTCTGCGCTGGAGGCGCGGTGCTGGATGCGGAACCCGCCGCCGCCCTCCCGGCCCCCGACGAACGAGGGCTCGGCCTCCTCGAGGCCGTCGGGGGCTACAGGGCCCGGCACTTGGCGGCCACACATACCGTTGACCTGCGGGGCCGGAGCCCTCGCGGCTCTGGGAGGGGAGCTCTCGGGACTCTCGGGCTCCGGGGGCTCCGGACAGCCGCCCCAAGGCGCCGAGCCCGCGTCGCCGTCCAGGCCCTCGGGCGGCCCGCACCCGTCAGGGGCCCCGTCGGCCGCCTTGCGCTGCAGCGAGATCTGCACGGACGAGCTCCGGGTGGGCCGCGCGTCGAAGGGGCTCAGGAGCTGCGGGATGAACATGGACGTGCTGCGCTTGAGCGCGCCCACGCCTCCCTGCAGGCCGCCTCCGCCGTCCTCTGCTCCATTCGGGGTGAAGGGGTGAGGGCCGCTCCGCCGCGGGAGCGTGTGGAATGCCATGAAAAAGTCGTCTTCTCTCTCCTGGTCTAGGATCTCTGATTCGGGGGCTGTGTTGCTGCGACCTGAGCCAAAATGAAACCGAAGCCGATGGGCCATGGTGCCCAGAGGGCCAGGGAGGGAGAGGACGAGCGTCAACAAGAAGCCTGGTGCTGCCAGAAGTCAAAAACCAAAGACACAAACTCTAAGAAAAAGTGTCCCATCTGCCAAACCGTTAGTACTGCGGCACCAAGAGCGACAGATAGCAGAAATAACCCAAGTGGCAAGCGGCATTCCAGGCATGATTGGATAAGAGCAAAAAGCTCTCATCCACACTGTGACAGAGGGTAGGATGGCCAGAACCACATGACTGCGGTCTCCCCCTCCAATGCCAGCTTGTGGACTTAGTGGAGTTTTCCCCCCTCTCGCTCTCAATTTTTTTTTTTTTTTTTTTTTTTTTTTAAACAGCAAGAGCCTGAAACAGCACCTTCCCAGCTGCTGCTTTTCCATCAGACAGGAGTGGCCCCAGCAGGGAGCTCTCACAGCTGACTAAGGCAGCAAACACACTCCGAGCCATGCTGCTATAAATCTAACCGCAAGGCGCTCACCGGACAGTTCTTTCCGAACCAAGCAGGGCACCGGGACTCTCTCTAACCAATGTGAGAGAGAGACCTGGCATCCAACACAGAAGCACACGCAGTATATCCGCCCACCTCCCCAACCACCTTTCCCACCGAACCAGATAATGACAAGTAAAAATGCCGTGGCCGCTGGAAGACTCTTTCACGAGCAATCGGATGTTATGCTCCCCTGTTACTTATGATGTCACCACACTACCATGATGGAATGCAAACTAATAAAATGTACTATAAATACGATTACACACCCCACAGGATGAGTGTCCCTTTAACACTAAATAATTAGACCATGATCTACAAGTAACAAAATAGCTAAATGGAGGGGGGTACAACTTACAACACTGCCAGTTAAGGCCTGCCTCTGGCTACTACAACGTTTTTCATTTAAAAGATTGGGGGGGAGACGCAATCTCATACATAATATGATTCTCAGACATGGCGGTACCAGAGGAAAGGAGCTCAGCTGGAGAAAACATTCTCTCCCCTATGCCAGACAGGAGAAAAAACCACCACCCTCGCGCCACCACCACCCCCGCCCCCCGAAAAAAAGGGGAAGGCAAGTTGAAGAAGGGTGGGCATGTGGTTTCGGTAATAAATTAACTTAAATACCATGCAGAAGAAAGGCTGCCTGGAGCTGCCTGTTTTCCGGTAAGAAGTCAGCATTATCACCCCAGTTGGGATACAAACATAGAATCTTGCTGTTTTTGAAGGGCCAAAAAGGACCTAAGCAATAAAAGTGAAAGTCCACGTTCAAAAAGCTGTCATTGGATTTGTAGCTAACTTGGAATATATTCTGTGTGTTTTAAACATACTCTTTTCCATGATCCAGAAATATCAGTTATTTAACAAAGAGGTTTATATAGGAGGGAGTAAAAAATAGGGGGCGGGGGGCGGAATACCAAGCTGCAAAGAGTGACAAAAAGTTTATTTTAAAATCCGCAAAGCATGACTGTGTCAACAGCTCTGGAGTCCAGGGTGTGGAGGATTAACCTGTGTTTACATACATCCAAATCTGTTTTCTAAAGGCATGTGTTTTAAATGCCAAAAACGATCTCTATGAGAGAAATGGAAGCCAGTTTGTTTAATTCGAAAACTGCCTAGCACCACTACGGATGGTCACGTATAGTCTTAGCTGCGTTAATAGCCAACAAAGAAAAAACCACTGCCAGCAGCATTCACTGCATAGTAACAACACTGCAGATGGCCTGGGGCAAAGCTAGGTACATAAAACACCATTTTTCAGATAAAGTTTGTATTCAAATGGGATTTCTTAGAGCTCTGCATTCATTCAAAGCCCTTTTGGGCTTAGAAGTATAGTTTAGGGCTCATGGCAAGGTCATCTCAACAACAGTCATTCTTTTAGATATTGGAAAACAAAATTTTTACAGTGAATTTCCTTTAATAGAAGAAAAATGAGTTAAAGCCCATCTGACAAGAGGCAATTTTTCCTCAAAGTTGACCATTTCTTCACCTTGAAGAGTTATTATACTCAATAAATGAGAGAGTAAGGATTAGTCTTGTGGCTGCATCTATGTCTCCAGGGACTTACTGTTACTCTGCTGAACATTGCTGAATTCAGTGTTTGCTGGATGAAAGATGGAGTACTAAGAACTGCACCCTCAAGCAGAATTTCTCATTCGATTTAACAAGAAAATAACTTCATACACAAAGCAAAAGTGATTTTAGCTACTGAGTACTACTAAGTATCACCTAAGGTACAAAATGTCCAGTTCAATGCAACCACCGAGAATCCGTATATTTTAATAGAAAAGCTATCAGGATGGTGGGCCAGTATCTGTTGGCTTTCTAATTTGGAGAGTAACACAAGGCACAGGAGATCAAATATACTCCCAAGTTCCCTAAGGGTTAAAGGCCTGAGACTTAGGAGACCAGCAGTTACATAATTACATAAGGGCTCTAGACCTCAGTTCTCTTTCTTCATTTGCAAGGACAGAGAATTAAATGAGTTAACATTATAAGGCTCCTCCAGATCAAATATTCTATTAAACTCAAGCTATTCAAAAACTTGTAAGTTTCAGTTGAATTCTGCAGAAAGAAGGGTCCATAAGAACATTTCTTTTAAGCAAATAATATACGGTTGGAGCCTCCGTATCCGCGGGTTCCGCATTCATGGATTCAACCAACTCGAATCAAAAATATTCAGGGGAAAAAAATTCCAGCAAGTTCCAAAAAGCAAAACCTGAATTTGCCTCATACAGGCAACTATTTACATAGCATTTACATTGTATTGGGTATCATAAGTAATCTAGAGATAAATTTCAAGTATACAGGAGAATGTGTTTAGGTTACATGCAAATATTTCGCCATTTTACATTAGAGACTTCAGCATCCTTGGATTTTGGTATCTGCAGGGGTCGTGGAACCAATCCCCCCATGGATACTGAGGGACGGCTGTACATAAGTTTCAGAGAAAGCAAATTTGAGTACAACTGACTCCACTGAGTTATAATACCACTTCTGAGACTAACTTAAAAGCTTATACATATCATAATAATATTCATTTTCATAGTTGGAACACTTGGCTCATAGGTATTTGATGTATACATTCTAGGCAGTTAAATCTGGCAAAGTGCTTTAAGCCAGATTTGCTTCTGAAACTCCATTTCTAAAATGAAATGTAAGTTGTATCAGTTACATACATACACATATATATACCTACTTACCTATCAATCTATATAAAATGTATGTACCAGTTATATGCCTCAGGCATATTTCTGGTTCTTTGAAGTTACTATCTATGAATTTCCCTCGAGGAAGTACCACTTTTAAAAAAACAGCTTAATTTTACCTCCTAAATATAGATTCACTTTTTGCTATATACTCTTAATTAGATTTTTGTTTTCCCAGAGAGATTCATTATTGAACATGTCACAATCACATGGTCTGGCTTATACATAAAAACCCTGAAAGGTTCATTTACATGAGTAATGGCGGCGACAGATTTCCATATCGTTTGTATCCCCAGAAGCAGAGCGTAAGCATACATGGTTTGATAAATCACCAGTGTGACTTTCACAAATATTAACGACGATACAAACATACACATATACAAATAAACTGTCCTACCCATATCAAAATGTTTTAATTATTAACATTAAACTAGGAATGGGACAAAAATGGTCTTATTGAGGGACATGTATACTGGCAGAAGTACAACATAAATGCAGGTTTTTAAAAGATGCTGCTCTAAAAATTCAGTTTTTGAAAAAATGAAGCAAAAATGAAAAATTGGGACCCACTTACCAGTCTGTTTTCATCAAATACTTCAAACAAGAGTCTGTGATTAGATGGGTTTACCTATGAGGGACAGAAATAATATTTTTTAAATGGGCAGAAATAATTCAAGGAATGAAATAAGAGACTGAAAGAATAAAATGCTTTATAACACACCCAAATCAACTGTGTAATATAAACAATTAACCTGCTCTTTCATCAACTAAATCAAGTTTTCTATTATTGATTTCTATTATTATTCTACGCCTAATATTTAGACATATCAGAAGAATAAAACGCTTAATTTTAAGCTGCTTTTCCAACATAAGAAAGGATAATTCTAAGTAGTTTTTAACAGTTGCTAAATCTCCCCTAAAAAGGCATCCTCGTGCCTGTACACCAAAGGCTACATCCTCACAAAGGTCTACACCTGAGGAAATTTCTTAGGCCTAATAATAAAAGCAGTGATAAAAAATAATGAAGAAAATAGTAAAAAGCGGCTCTTTACCATTGTGTGCGTACTTTTTAGGCACTATCTCCTTTATTAAATATCAAAAACATGATCTCATTTATTCTCAAAGCAGCCCTATGATGTATAACTGTCACCCCAATTTTACAAATGAGGAGCTGAGCCCAGCAGGGGAAAGTAACTGGCCCAGGAGCTGGTTATGCAGGGCAACCAGGAGCCCCACCAGGTCTGGCCTGCGAGTCTGCAGAGCCCCTGGTTCGAGCCATTAGAGAGACAAAGAAATAAAAGATGGCCCCTCTTCCAGCAACTGTGGGGTCAATGTCAGAGCTACTGGGCTTTCGATGTCTATTTGCTTCTTTCTGTCTCTTTACCCAAACCTCACTGAAATAGCAGAAATCATCCTTCAGACTCAAGTATTCAATATCATTTAGTTAAGGACCAACCACGTGTGGGACATGGTGGGAAGTGTTCTCATTTCTATCATTGTACGTAAATCCTGGAAAACAACCTTACCAAGTGAGGATTCCTCTCTCCTAGTGAGAGATGAGGAGCCTGTGGGGAGTGCGAGTCCTTGGGGGGTGCTTCTCCAGGGTTGGAAAGGATGTAAGTGGTAGGACCCAGGTCCACCGTCACTAAGTAGAGGGAGGGAGAAGGGAATGAAGTAACATTTGATGGTACAGAGAGCACGACTTGTGCTTCTGACCCCTTGGCTTGCTCTTAGCCTAGTGATGGAGCAGGCAGGTGGGCAGGGGGCTTAGTGTCTGTTTGAAAGCTCAGTGAAGGGCTGTACTGCTGACCAGTGCAGCCACAGGCCGTTGCAGAAGCTGGCATACAGTAAGCACTCAATAAAGATTTGTGTGACGAATACAACAAAAATGTTTTTTGAAATGCCCCACCAAAAAAATCGAGTTTACATATGTTTAGAGCTAATATAAGTTGAAAAAAACCTTGGATGTACTAAAATTTACAGAAATGTGGCCAAGGTGTTAAACTGAAAGACGTCTAAGTAATTTGGAGTATTACAAGTGGAAAGCTGTATCTGAGAGTCAGCTACGGGCCAATAATATCTATCTGCCCCCATTACTTTTTCAGTCCTTCATGAAGTAATTTAAAATACATCTGGTAGAAGCTACACATAGGATCTCACCAAGTATTAAAATATCAATGCCATATTTTAGCTCTGAACATAATAGAAAACAGATGTCGTATATAGCGATCTAAGTTCGGAGCACATAAGATACCATTGTGATTGAAAGGAAGAAATCAGGACCAATTATAACGAGTCTAATGGTAATATTGTTCTTTGGGAAGCTACACGAATCAGAAGATCTTATTTAGAGCATTTCTGGAAGTAGAGTAGCTTTTAACATCACAACTATACAGATGATAAAAATTAATTCATCCTGAAGAGAAAAAAACCCTTTTCCATTAAATACCTGAGCAGCTTAATATTTTCAAAATTTCAGTACGAAAAAAAGCAACCGCAAAAACTCACTGAATAGTAGTCTCCATTAATTCAAAGAATTCAGTCTTTCTACACATAGCTCTTCTAGATATTAAATATAAAAGGTTGAGGAAATTTACCTAATTTGGTGATATTTAAACTCCAGAAGTAGTTTTATATTACACACATACGCTCACACTGAATCTCTGAATTGTAAAAATTTTCCTTCCTAATTGGAACATGATTGGCAACCTTTAGCCTTCTTTTTAATCATGTTGCTTCTACTGGGTTCGTTGTCTCATAGAAATAATTAAGCTCTTGTTTTAATTATATTGTACCTTCTTTTTTTTTTTTTAAAGAAAAACTTGCATAGAAAAGCTAAAATATGGTATTTGGTTAACTTTCTTTTTGTTTCCCTCAAACATCCCCAAATGAAACAAGTCCAGATTTTGTTACCACTAGTCACAGTCTTTGAAAATTTGGGGCACATTAGGAAGCTACCCAACCATTTCTCATCTTAAAAGGAATTTCATAATAAAAATTTAACAGATGTCACTCAATGTGAGCCTGTTGTGATAATATATCAATCTAGTTATCAATAACAATTATTACCCCCCCCAAAAAAGAAAAACTTACTCTAAAATAAAATTCTTCATTCCACTTTGGGTTCAGCGTCTGGAAGAGAAATCATCTTGTAATTTATTTTACAGTCTTTGAAACATTAACAGTTACTAGTACAATGCAGTCCACACAGTTGCTTCAACTTCTTCTTTTCCCCCCACTAAAAAAACAGCTAAGAGATTTTCAAAATGGCAATAAAGGAAGCATTTAGTCAATTATCTGAGACTATCCTATCAACCAAACTAGATGGGGATGGGATGTATTTATGAAACAGATGATTCACAGGTAAGAAACCATAAATTTCATGCTATCAACCAGAAGGAATAACGTCAGGGACCTACAAAGAGCCATCATCGTGAAAACAAAGATATTCTTCAAGAAATTAACACTGATATGATTATTCTATCAAGAAGGAAATGAACTTTGCTTATTTCCCTCAACCTGCTACAAATCTGTCTTGGAGAGCAATGAAGCAGGTGGCAGAAGGGAGACAGTGTTCACTATTTATACAAAAACTGAAATCTGAAGACTATTTTATAAAGAACAATATTGATGATCAGATTATATAACATGAAAAAACTCTGCCAGTTATAAACCAAAAGTGAACTCTTTTCCCCAAAATGACCAGGTTTAAAAATATTCATCTACCTATCCTTCAATCCTCCTCTCTACCCATCCACACCCATCCATCCATCCATCTCCACATCAATCCATATAAATATACACCTCACAAGGACATGGAAGATACTTTTGTCCTCAGCTTGGATAAAAGATGGACTACCAAACAGCCTTTGAAACTAAGATGAAATATACTATGGGAGAATACATTTACATGTGTGTTTGTGCATTTGGACATGCATCATACTCTGAAATAAACACATCTCTCAAAAATTCTATGTAAAAATTTGAGACTGAAAAATCACCACCTCACCAAGGACTACAGATATTTTAAAGTCAGAATGCTATTTGTCTTTATCAATCTATTTCCTTTAAAAACTAGTGCAGGAAGCAGCAGCAAAATAAGAGCAACACAAAAGCACCATAAAAAAATAAACTGAATTTGTACCACATTGAACTGGCATTAAAGAAAAAAAAAAAAAAAATCAGCAACTTCCCCACCCACAACTCAACGGGGCGTTTAACCCTAAATAAAGGGGTTTCACACTTCCAGCTGTGAATCGAGCCGGGGATGGTAACGAGTGAGAGGGCTGGGAGGAGGAAGGGGGAGAGGTGGGAGCAGGCCCAGGTCCGCCACGGGCTGCAGCCGGTCCGGAGCCCAGCTTCACGGAAATGCAGAGGGGGAGAGGCAACGGACAGGTGAGGGAAGGAAACAGACAGGTGAGACCACAACACGCATGAGGGACCAGGCACCCGGCCACGAGGAGAGGACGATGAAAACAGTTCTTAAACCCGGGCGCAGCACAGAAATACTAACCAGGAGGCTGGCTGCCGAGCGAGGCAGACAGCGCAGCCCCGGCTACGCAGCGACACCCTCTACCGCAGAGCGGAGGGAGGAGGACCTCCCCTCGGAAGGAAACACATTTCAGTATCCCTGATCGCCGGCTTCGGTGGCTTTGGTGGCTTTGGTGGCTTTGGTTCTCTGCTCCCTCCGTGTCTGGCAGGCAATCAGGTCCCCGACTGCCTTCCCTGCAAGGCGGGCCTCCCGACCCGCTGGAAACTCAACCAGCGGCAGCGCCCAACAGGGAACAATGGCCTCCGTCCTTCACAGGAATCCTCCCCACTCATCAAAATACGGGCTCCTGTTCGCTAAACTGATTTGCAGTGCCAGTCGAATGCCAGGTGGAAGACACGCTAGACTGCTGTGTCTTCCTTACACAAAATGACCTGGCCGCAGACCCCTGGCGTCTGCACGACGGCAGGAGAATTACCATTTTTTAAAAGCCATCACGCTCTCCAGGAACTGCTTATCACACAGAGTGTTAGACTGTTTACCCCGCAAAGGTGGGGAGGGAAAAATAATAGTAATCTATAAGTAATACTGAAGCACAGATAAGAACAGTACTTCTGATAGAAAACACGCATTTTCAATAAATGCTCCAAATATGGAGTAAATATATGTTTTAATATATGTTATAGATAGATATACAAAAACATGGAGATAGATGAATTAAGATATAATTATGGATATAAATCTATGTTCTAACATATTTTATAGATGTATATAAAAACATGGAGATAGATGAGTTAAGATATAAATATGGATATAAATATATGTTTTAGTATATTTTATAGCTGTATATAAAAATATGGAGACAGATGAATTAAGGTATAATTATGGAAACAAATCTTTAATGAAATCATGGGTGTAAAATTTAGAAAAGTGAAACACACACACACACACACAAATGTGCAGTTTTATTGTTAATATTTTTTATTTGTTTTTGTGTAGCTAAGCAAGTATTTTGCTTCCTTTGGTAATACCTGTTTTAAGTTAAACCATTCCCTTTGTGCCTACCAAATCCACAAGCCATTCCATTTCATTAAATGTATTTTAAATTGCTTTAAATTTCTTTTCATAAACTAACAAGCCAACAAGAAAAAGTCCTTGTTTTGCTTTATCCTTTGCAGGGAAAAAAATTTCTACTTGTAATAATGCATATTTTAATACTGTTTTTATAGTCATTTAACTAAAAGCCAAAACCGGTGTCTTGGGTTAACTCTGAAAAGTTTGAATTGAATTTATAGATTTCATACTGAGAGATGCTTAAAATGCAAATATTGCCATCTTAAAATATAAACTTCTACAGAGCTCAAAGACATAATTTAATGAGATTTAATTATGACTTAAAAGATGTTTAATTAAGGATGGACGCTTACCTTTTTAATTGTTTTTGTCTGTACCAAAGCAAGTTCTCTATTCTCATCTGCTACGTACAATGAAAGTTTCACATATGGATCACTGTAAGAAAAAATAGGATTATACTTTTCATTTTAAAAATACAAAAAAGAAAGTAGCCATAACCTAACTGAAAATGCGAAAATATCACTTAATGACCAGCTTGTGTAAATTTCACAAACTAAGCAGTAACATTTTTAACATGCTTATAACTAGGTAAATATACTGAGGAAAGTTTTTATCACCTAGAACCAAGGATGTTTATTTAAAAGCAAAACTAACATCAAACTCGTATTCTAATTTTAAAGATCATCTTCTCTATTCTTAATTCAAAAGAATTAATCTCCCATAGTATTTTTTCTAAGCACAATCAGATTCTGAAAAGATTACAAGAAAAATTATTAAAAGGCATATAAAATTTGTTCAGACTAGTAAAATCTAGCTAGAAAATTTAGTTTGCATCTTATTTATATTCTGATTTCCATTACGTTGGTAAAAATTATTTTTCTTTCAGTAGAGGTAAAACAGGCATTGTTCATCTAAGTCAACATATATCATCTTATAGATTAAAACAAAAACGTACACACAAAAAATTAAAGCCCAGTAAGTCAACAGAGTTGCCCAAAGTTACAGATTTTAGTAAAGTCTTGATTAAATTTCAGGTTTCCTGACTACAAGTTCCAGAGTTCCTATCATTTCCTTGGGAAACTGAAAACTTTTAGCCAGAAGTGTATTGAAAGGATTACTTAATGTGAATTATCTACTAAGAGCTTGGTAAGTCCACTCCTCACACGTTCTGGAGTTGCTAACACTGGGATAGCTCAAATCTAGTTAAACTATAAGAATTTGGGATCCAGGTTCTTCTGTTTCACACTTGAGATTCTTAAAGTCATAGGAAGGGCCTTCGTGTATTCAATCCCCAAATTTTCACTCATCTAATTATCGATAGTGGATGATTTATTTCTATCCAACTTGAGAGTTATCCTTTAGTAGTTACACACCACGACTATTAACCCTTATTTTGCAACTTCCAGGGTATTTCTAAAGATTATACGGAGCATCATAAAATGCTTAAGACTATATTGGTTTTTATTAGATAGCTCAATAAATATGCCGTGAAATCTCCTAAGGAAAGAGAATGGTGTGATAAAATGAAAAGTTTAGTACTAACAGGACTATACTTGATATCCAAAAAACAGAAATCAAAAGTCAGTGAAAAATATTGTTGGTGTCTGTGTGTAGTATTTATTACCCGTAAAATGCATCTCAGTGGAAGCTACAACCCATCTCCTTAAACAAACACACACAAAAAAACAATAGAATTTTCTCAGTTATATTCTGAGTAAATATTTTTATTTTTAACATTCTGGTTTAGAAGAAGGTATTAGTCAACCCTTTGTCACTTAACCATAAACCACAGATGCTCTTTCACTAAAGAACATTTAACCAGATGCACCTACTTCTCCTTATGCGGACACCCTCAGCCTCAGAATAAAGATGAACCAAGAATCAGAACCTAATCTAGGTCTAAAGACCCCAGGAACACCTTCCTAATCAGAGCCATGGTCTGGGTGACGGACCAGGAGTATAATTCTAGGTCAGTGGTTCTCAGACTTGAGCATATCAGAATTGCCTGGGGGCGGGAGTACTTAAAACACAGCTTGCTGGGCCCCAACCCCAAATACCCCCAAAAGATCTAGTAGGTCTGGGGTGGGACCGTAGAACTTGCATCTCAAATAAACGCCCAGTGATGTTGGTGCTCTTGAGTCAGGAATCACATTCTGAGAACCACTGTTCTACATGGTATTTGAAAAGAGTATTTTCTAGTTATAGAAACCCATTTTCTATTTCCAGCCACCAAGCTATTGCTAAAAAGGGCTCACGGCCTGATATCTCTGTTATCTCAATAGGCTCCCAGTGCGCCATGGAAGTGCATGCACGCTCGTACACACACACACACACACACACACATTACAGAGAAGACAAAAAACTCTGCTGACTGCCATCTCTTTTTTCATGCCCCCTGGCTGTCACGATTGCTGCCTATTATATAACTGCAATAAAGAGCTAGGCACTCACTTTAATGGAACATTCACATTCTTCCTCTAATCATTTACTGACCTCAGTTTATATGCCCGGAATAGTTCACAATGAGTGACACATGCAGTTGGGGGTTGAGGGTGGGGTTTCTGAGGCTGGGACAATGTCCCCCAGCTGTGACAAGGAAGGCATGTCTGGACCTGTCTTGAGTGTTCATCCAGGCAGAAGTAGGTACTACGGTGACTATGTGAAAGATTGACCAGGAAACTTCCTGGAAGAGAATTCAAGGTGAACAGAGAGCCAAAGGCCAAGGGTGGGAGCTGGTGAAAGGACAGTAAGGTGCAAGTTCAAGGGAAGGGAGCACAGGGCTTGGGATGGGCTGGTGAAAGGATGGTAGCGTGCAAGTTCAAGAGTGGTGGGGCTGGAGTGGGGAGGGGAGCCAGCTGTCCAGATCCGTCTCCCTTTCCAACGGTACAGCAGTACCACTCCCATCAACAAATGTTTACAGAGCACCGACTACACTCCCAGGAGTGGGCAACAAAAAGGATTAAACTATCAAAGGTCAAAAATGGACATTCATGGATAAAGAAGATGTGGTACATATATACAATGGAATACTACTTGGCCATTAAAAAAAACCCAAAATAATGCCATTTGCAGCAACATGGATGCAACTAGGGATTATCATACTATGTGAAATTAAGTCAGAAAAAGAAAGACAAATACTGTATGATGTCACTTATATGTGGAATCTAAAATATGACACCAATGAACCTATCTATGAAACAGAATCGGGTGCCCAGAGAATAGACTGGTGGTTGCCAAGGGGTGGGGTTTGGGGAGGGAGGGAGTGGGAGATTGGGGTCAGCAGATGCAAACTATTATATATAGAATGGATAAACACAAGGTCCTACTGTACAGCACAGGGAACTATAGTCAATATCCTGTGAGAAACCATATCATATTTTCAAATGGAAAACATGAAAAAGAATGTATATGTATATATAACTGAGTCACTTTGCTGTACAGCAGTAATTAATACAACATTGTAAATCAAATGTACTTTAATAAAAAATAAAATGTTTTTAAAAAAAGAGGACACTCATGAATGGCCTTCCCTAGCTCAGCTGAGTGAGGATGACAACATTTTCCCATTTCACCAAGGGGAAGGCTGGAGCAGAAAGCTGTGATACAAACAGGGCATCAAGCATCAGAAAATGAGCAGGAAGATGCCAGAGCAGCCTGAGCAGCAATCAGTTCTACCCCAACCATCAGCACAACTGAAACCAGCACCACCACTACCGTCACCACTGCCACCAGCCCAGCACCCAACCACCATCAAGCATCCATGCTGCACCTGGCAAATGTTTATACGCAGTATCTCATTCCACCCTCACCACAAGCTTATGAAGTTGGCACGTTTTTCAGATGAGAAGATGAGACAGAAATCAAGCAGCTTGTCCCACGTTAAACAGGAAGCAGGGGAGATGGGAAGGAACACAGGCATGCTTGCTCCAGAATCCGACCCTCTGAGTGCATGGATCCAGCCTTGCTGCAATACGCTATGCTGACCACCAACAGACCTAGCTGGAAGAAATGTCTAGGGGCAGGAGTTCCCCAAATTCTGGAAAACATTTTGTGCCGTAACTGCTATTATGACCTAATTTTTATCTTCTTATCTTATCCAAGTCTGGTGGAGGAACAAGACTCTTGGGCTAAGTGTCTACCTTTAAGGAAGGTCACACCTTTGAGATCTTATCTCCTTTTCAGCACTCCAAATAGCCAGCTGTGTGACCTTGGACAAGCCACTTGAGCGCGCTGAACCTCGATTTTTGTATCTCCAAAAACAAGTGGTTGGACTAAATCAGTGGTTTTCAAACTGCAGACTCGACAGAGCCTTAGTTCTGCATAACTATCTCAGGATAACTACAGGCTACCATTTCCACCTTAATCTGTTGTATATATGGGTTGTTCATGTTAGAATATTTTTGGACAGGGTTCTAAAACTTAAAAAGATAAAGTTTAAAGCCAGTGGACTGGATGATTCCTTTTGGTTAGGATATTCTGAATCTCAGAATAATTCAAACTCACTTCTCTTCATTCGTAATAACAATAGCCCAGCCCATCCTAAGTAAATACGGATTGGCTTCCTAAAGATATGGCAGGAAGAGGGAATAACACCCTATCCTCTCCACCAGGGCATGAAGGTTGAAGCCCACAGTTGTATGAGAACCCCCCCTTGATCATCACTGGGCTGGTATTTTCTAATACACGTTACCAGCTCTAACCAACTTACCTATGAGGTATCAAAAACATATCACCTGAGCAATAACCAAAACAAAAGGCAGGCACGTGTGCATGTGTGTTAGGGGGGAGGGGCAAGGCTGAGGGACAGCAAGCCTCATCACGAGCTTCTTTTCAAAAGCTTGCTTGTTGTTTTAACCCCTGACGACCTTCATGTGAGTGTGATGCTCTGCAGGAGTGGTGAGAGGAAGAATTCAGTTCCCAGAGACTTTTTCACACTGACTTGAGCCGTCTGATAGAGGCAGCAGTTCTGGAAGAAGCTTCTGCCCTCTGAAGCTCTACTTCTCAGATCTCACACTCTCCACACCTTTACTACGAAAGGCCGGCCAAATCCTGAGGTCAATGGTAGGTTATGTTCAAGACTTACCTCTCCCCAGCTAGACCACCAGAAGGTTTAGGAAAGACACATAAAAAGCTCATCAGCAGCTTCTATTACGGGGAGTAGACACAGGGTACAGCTATAGGGGTAGAGGTTCTGGTTTTCATGTCACTCCCTGTACACTGAAGATTTTTGTTGCTGTTATTAACCAGTAATACATAATACTTTTATAATTTTTAAAAAACCAGGAGGGGCATGGAGGGAAGTAGGCAAGAAGACCATCTGTCTCCTCGGCTGGTACTTCTTCATTTGGTGCCCTTGACCATCTCCACTGGAGTCTCAAATCTCAACTTCACCAACTCTCTAAGTGACCTTCAGACAGTCACTTAACCGCTCTTAACTTCAGGTGGTTCATGAATGAAACGGGAATGATAATTCCTAACTCAGAGCATCATTGTAAGGACCAGAGAATATTACGTATTAATATTAGTAGCCACTTCAGCACCAAACACACAGCATAAGTGCCCTATTAATGACAGATGTTGTAACTGATTCTGTTTTTTCCTCTCTTTCGAGACTTGTGAGGTTCTCTGTTGCTCCTTCCAAGCCCCCTAACTTCTGCTGTGATTGCTGATCTAATCTGACACTGATTACCTTATAGCATAAATTGGGTGCCGGCCAACCACAGCACACTAAGTATCCCATGCTTCCTCACAGCACACTAAGTATTCCATGCTTCCTCATTATTCATGCTGTGTGGAAGCCCCATGGGGATCTGGGTGGAGATGATCAAACTGGCAGTATTATTTACAACAAAACTCAACAGGGTTCACTCTTGGCAACAAGTTACTGTCCTAGTGGCTGGTGTTCAGTGCAACTCACTAACATTACTCTCTAGGAAGCTCAACGCTTTGTGGTTTAGAAGAGAAATGATCTAAAAATGTGACTAATTCTATATAGTCACATTTTTTTGTTGTTGTCAGTCTGTAATGCTTACAGTTTATTTACGTGGGTAGCACTTAAAATCTGTTATGCTTTCATGGTTACATTTTCCACACTAAGCATATATATATATATAACATATATATATATATATATATACACGCACAAAAGTAACTGACACATAGCTAAAGTTAATAGTTGTTCTCTCTAGATTACAACTTTATGAATTATGTTTATTTTCTTCTTTGTGGTTTTCATTTTTTTCTAAATTTTCTACTGTGAGCAAGTACTACTTTTATAAGTACAAAAATTATGAATATAGCAATAATAGTTACACAAACACTACAACTATAACATACTCTTCAGTGAGGCATGGAGCCCTGCAATTTCATGGCTAGCCTAAAACCTTAATAACAAACCCAAAAGAGCTTCAGATGTTTCTTCTACCCAGAAAATTGCCTTAAATGGGTGACTACTGAAGATATTTGAAAGAAATATGCACATATATTCCAGCCCTTGACATTTACTGAAAGGCATGAATTACACTTTGAAATACATCACTTGTCACCAACACTGACAATGAGTTACTCTTAAATATGTATGACCTTTCAACAAATGCAAGAAAGCAATGGGTCTACTACAGACAGATGCATTTTTACCTTTGTCCAAGGTAGGTAAAGAGGCATTAAAACTTTATAGCTTAGGTGGAGGCATAACCCTCCCAGACTTCAAAGCTCCAGTAATCAGAACAGCGTGGTACTGGCACAAAAACAGACATGTGGATCAGTGGAACAGAATAGAGAGCCCAGAAATAAACCCACACACCTACGGTCAATTAATCTTTGTCAAAGGAGGAAAGAATATACAATGGGGAAAAGACAGCCTCCTCAGCAAGTGGTGTTGGGAAAGCTGGACAGCCGCATGTAAATCAATGAAGTTAGAACACACCCTCACACCATACACAAAAATAAACTCAAAATGGCTGAAAGACTTAAATATAAGACATGACACCATAAAACTCCTAGAAGAGAACATAGGCAAAACATTCTCTGACATAAATTGTAGCAATGTTTTCTTAGGTCAGTCTCCCAAGGCAACGGAAATAAAAACAAAAATAAACAAATGGGACCTAATCAAACTTACAAGCTTTTGCACAGCAAAGGAAACCATAAACAAAACAACAATCTACGGACTGGGAGAAAATATTTGCAAATGATGAGACCGACAAGGGCTTAATTTCCAAAATATACAAACAGGTCATACAATTCAATAATAAAAAAGCAAACAACCCAATCAAAAAATGAGACGGCCTAAACAGACACTTCTCCAAAGAAGACATACAGCTGACCAATAGGCACATGAAAAGGTGCTCAACACTGCTAATTATTAGAGAAATACAAATCAAAACTACAATGAGGTACCACCTCACACCAGTCAGAATGACCATCATTAAAAAGTCTACAAATAACAAATGCTGGAGATGGTGTGGAGAAAAGGGAACCCTCCTACACTGTTGGTGGGAATGTAAATTGGTACAGCCACCATGGAAAACAGTATGGAGGTTCCTTAAAAAACTAAAGATAGAGTTCGTATACGATCCTGCAATCCCACTCCTGGGCATATATCTGGGCATATATCCTGGGCATATAATTTGAAAAGATACACGCACCCCAATGTTCATAGCAGCACTATTTACAATAGCCAAGACATGGAAACAACCTAAATGTCCATCAACAGATGAATGGACAAAGAAGATGTAGTACGTATATACAACAGAATATTACTCACCACAAAAAGAGTGAAATAATGCCATCTGAGGCAACATGGATGCACCTAGAGGTTATCATACTAAGTGAAGTAAGTCAGAGAAAGACAAATACCACATGATATCACTTATATGTGGAATCTAAAATATGACACAAATGAACTTATTTACAAAACAGAAACAGGCACAGAAAACAAACTTATGGTTACCAAAAAGGAAAGGGGGCGGGGGAGGGACAAATTAGGAGTCTGCAATTAGCAGATGCCAACTATTATATATAGAATGGATAAACAACAAGGCCCTACTGTATAGCACAGTGAACTATATTCAATATCCTGTGAGAAATCATAATGGAAAAGAATATGAAAAAGAATGTATATATAACTGAATCACTTTGCTGTACACCAGAAACTGACACAACATTGTATATCAACTATGTATCAACTAAAAAATCCCAACAACTTTACAGCTTAGGCACATTCTCTGAAGCTGCTGGAAAATATACTTTTGGATATTTCAGGAATGACTTGGCTGTTTGGAGCAGCTTGTGGTTTGCCCCTATCCCAGCACCTTTGCAGTCACCCAACTCTTGAAATGGCTAGTCAGGACCAACTCTCTCCTTGTCCTCTGCCATCCACAACCAGTCACTCGGGTGTCCCAACCGTGGGTCCTAGAGACCCTTTGGAGTCGGGGGAGGGGGTGGTGGGAGCACTGCATGTGCATCTGTTTATCTCTGACACATAAATACACAGTTCTGTTTATATCTATGTAGATATGCAGTAGCCCATGAAAATATTTAAGCCAGAAGAGTTTGTTTTTAAAACAATTTGAATTAAAACCAATGTTTTCTTATCTTCTGCTAGTATAAATATCATTCAGTGGCAGTCACTAATAGGCAAAGTTCCACCTATAAATTACTAAAATGTTCATACAGCTGTCAAAGAAAGTGATAGCTGTGACATGCCTTTGTCTCCAGCATTTTCTATCACGTGTTTTTCCCGTATACATGCAATCATCAGAGATTAAGAAACCACTTTTCTTTTATGCTAGTAATAGTTTAATAGAGGGACTTCCCCAGCGGTCCAGTGGTTAAGACTCCATGCTCCCAATGCAGGGGGCACGGGTTCAATCCCTGGTCAGGGAACTAAGAACCCACATGCCGCCCAGCACGGTCTGAAAAAAAAAAAAAAAAAAAAAAAAAAAAAAGAGAGCCAAGAGAGATAACAACTCACAAAGCCATAAGGAAACAGGGAAACCAAAAACTGCTCCCTTATCAGAAACTGTTCAGTAATTAATTCCTCAAATAGAGTGTCCACCAAGTGCAAAGGACTGTGGTGGACACCAAGGAGGGAGGTTAAAAAAGTGGGGGGCAGGGGGATAGAGGTAAACAGATGCTGCCCTCAAAGAGGCTGTCTACCCCTGCTCCAGAGAAACCAAAGTCAGACAAGAGTGAATGCATGAAATATGCAGATGTCGCCTTTATGAAAGTTGGCTACATACATATTCTAAGAACTCAAAAAAGTCATAAATTTTTATGTTTATTAGATGATCTGAAATGCAGGGACCATCTTATGAACAGAAATAATAACTTCCAGTATCATTTATTAAGCACTTTCTGAGTGCACAGCATTGTGCATGGTGCCTTATGTATACACCATCTCTGATCTTCAGAATAACCCTGGTAAGCAGGATGTTAGTAATTCCCATTTCATGGATAAAGAAAAGAAAAGATAATGTCCTAGTACATACGTGCACACATGAAATGCTATGGAGCCATTAAAATGGTATTGATGAGGAACCTGATGTAGTTGCCTACACACTGTTTACAAAGAAAGTTTAAAATTTTTAATTAAACTATATTAGCAATTAAAATTAAACTGTAAAAGCATATACACCTACTGCATTATAAATATACCAAACTATAAAATAGTGTTTATTACCGCATTTATGAGACCATGAGTGATTTTTTTCTTCCTTTCATTTCTCTCTATATTCCAAATGATAGAGATGGTCACTATTTAGGCTGGAACACTGAGACTGCAAGGTGACATAGGTAGTCCCTATGGCCAGCCTCTCTGCCCCTCCCCACCAGGGAAGTCTCACTGGAAATGGTTCCAAACAAATGGCAACAACCAGAAAATTCAAGTTAAACATACCAGACTTGTGCTGATAAAGTATGTGGGGTAAACAGTTCAAATTTAACGTCAATTTCTAATTGAACCACCACCTTCCTTTTCAAGTAACAGGGTCAAGACATCTCAAAGAGCCTTTAAAAAGAAAGGTATATAAACACACTCAGTGGAGTAAAAAGGAATGCCCTTCCTTAGTATCCCTGTTAAGTATCCTGTTGGTGAAATATGCTTCATCACCACCGGAATAGCATCTATTTGTGGGACCCCTGCCAGTGAAGTGATGTTTAATTGCCATGTCAACACTCAGCAATTCAAATCATGCACTTGTAAGAGAAATTACCAATTTTCCAAATTGATTAGACAAGACGGCACGAAAGCGTATCTTCTGAAAATACAGTTCAGAAACACATCACAGCACGTGCACATACTCAAACCACATGCACACAGACAGGTGTTATTCAACAACCTGAGAGCGTGTACAAAGCTTAGAGGGTTTTACTGCCTAATGTAGGTGGAATACCCAAAAGTAATCCATGATGAGATGTTTTAAATGTAGATTTCTCAGATTAGAAATGGTACAAGAAAGTTAAAACTACTTCGCATGATTCCTCATGTAGTATAGTAGTCCTCTCTCTTAATATGCAATAAACATTATGGACATTATGGAAATCTTCAGCCAAATGAGACCATTATAGCAAATACTATAATTACATACATCATTCATTTCAAATTGCCGTAAGATAGTTCAGAGGTACTTTTATTTATTTTATTGTTTTAAAGACTTATTTATTGTTTCTTTATTTTTATTTTACTTTTGGCTGCATCAGGTCTTAGGTGTGGCACACGGGATCTTCATTGAGGCATGCAGGATCTTTAGTTGCGGCGTGCGGGCTCTTTGTTGCATTGCACGGGCTTCTCTCCAGTTGTGGCGCGCAGGCTCCAGCGTGCATGGGCTCTGTAGTTTGCTGCACACAGGCTCTCCAGTTGAGGCGTGTGAGCGCAGTAGTTGTGGCGCACAGGCTTAGTTGTCCTGCGGCATGTGGGATCTTAGTTCCCTGACCAGGGATCGAACCCGTGTCCCCTGCATCGTAAGGTGGATTCTTTACCACTGGACCACCAGGGAAGTCCGTCAGAGGTACTTTTACTCACTTTTCTTCAACCTTTATTCGAGTAGTCATGTTTGTTACCTTCCGAGGACTAGTCCAGCATAAAGTAGTAGGATCCGAACCCATAGGATCCCTACTTTAAGGACTCTGGATAACTAAAACTGCAGGAGTACACACAGGTACTCACACCAAGACTATGTAGAGCTCAAGTTCACTTTATATAAACTTTAAATAGTCCTTAAAAGCTCTGGCTGAACAAAAATCTATATAATGAATCATTTCCGCATTACCTCCCATCACAGCCCCAGAGACATGGTTTCATGAACAGAGATTTTATCTGTAAAACAAGTGTTTTTAAACACACACACACACACATACACACAAACACACAAGTCCTACTATTGTTAGTTAAAAGAGCATTTGGTCTTTGTCAATAAATTTATCTGTGTGCATTTAATTCATTAAGAAAAGGTCCCAGAAGACTGTCCAATGGGAAATATATCCACAGGACAATATAGAATCAGTATAATATATGCACACTTTCAAATTTACCACACAACTAAATTCTTATTTCATTATCAGCTTTTACTGATCTTAACTATTTAACTGGAATAATTAATATAACCTCAAAGCTGTAAGTTTTCAAACAAAGACCAAGTTATGCCTAATATACTTGTATATTCACTTACCAAATGCTCCACAGACTTATCAGTAATTCCTGCCTAGGGAAGGGTTATCAGCTGGAAAATATTTATGCAAATTGTTTAGCACAAAGGGTAATAAACTTCTACAGCGCTACAGAAGTAAAACGGACAGGCATTCCAAGAGGTAGGTCAGGCAGGAGCTCTACAGATGGGGCAAACGTGTTAATAACAGATGCAGAAATGGCTATCAAGGAAGAGTTCACTATGCATGGCTCTCCCATTTCACCATCAGAAAGGAGAGCCACACCCCCTGCCAATATTTTCCTTCAGGCCCCACCCTGGCAAAAGAATCCTGGGCTGGCTGACAACAGGTTTGAATCTTAGGAGTCCTATGGATCTGAATGACTGTGGGACCTAAACGCTAAATCTTCCCTAAAGACGTTCTTTGAAAACCACAGAGTCCAGTTCTACTGTTTACGCAATATGTACTCTATCCTCTAGCAGAAAGAGAAAGGAAATGTGCTCCATCTATTAACTATCCAGGCCAGAGAAGGCAATCTACGTGGGGCACAGGCAAAGTCACCACATCAGAAGTCTTGGGTCACAGAGACTACGAATCCTACGACAAATTATGAGGTTGAATAGATTTATCATTGGAACTTTTTTTTCCATTGAAGTACAGTTGATTTACAATGTTGTGTTAGTTTCT
Organism: Eubalaena glacialis; assembly: GCF_028564815.1. Lineage (NCBI taxonomy): Eukaryota > Metazoa > Chordata > Mammalia > Artiodactyla > Balaenidae > Eubalaena > Eubalaena glacialis. The sequence goes on from NC_083730.1 coordinate 17,445,744, forward strand.
GGTGTACAGCATCTGTTAATCCCCAACTCCCAATCCTTCCCCCACCTTGGTAACCACAAATCTGTATCATGGAAACATTCGAATATTCCCCATCAGTGCCCCTCCTCCTTCTTAAAACAGGCTACTGCTCACCTTTTTCCAAGTACCTGTTGAGGGTTTCATTCTTACGCTCACTTGGCAGGACCTACACTCTGATGGTGTTTGCTCACAGTAATGATTAACTAGAACAATTCAGAATACCTCCATACACCCTCCCCGTTGTACGTGCACTAAGACAAGGACTCCACCGCAGTGCAGACGTGTGGATTCCAGCACACGGCACCACCACGGTGGCTGGACTGCCTGCAGAGGCCTGCAGACGTAAGGAATTCCTATGCAGAGGTTCTCACGCTGTGGCAGGCATCAGAATCACCTGGAGGGTTGGTTAAAACACAGATTGCTGGGCCCACCCCCAGAGTTTTTGATTCAGATCCGAGGTAGAACCTGATAATCTGCATTTCTAACAATTTGCCCATTTGGGCACCCCACTTTGGGAACCACTGAGACTCTGTCTTTTCCTCTTTCTTTCTCCAGGATCCAGCAGCATGAGCTCATTCAACTCAGTACTTGTCTCCACTATCCAGGCCATCACTCCTGAGAGGATGGGAGAAGGGTACAGGCAGCTCATATCTACTGGATGCCCAAGACTCTGCCTCTCTGGGTGGGCTTTCTCTGACCGCTTGATACTGCCTACATTTACTGCGGTCATAGAAAGGGCAACTTACAAGGCCTACCTGTAATTACAATTTACAGGCAGCACCACTTTGTTCATTAGTTCAAGGCGGTGCGGTGAGGCAGCTGAGTAAAGGCAAGTCGGTTCTTGTCTATTTTTTAAAAACACTACCTTGTAATAAGAGGACAGTTGCAAGTACCCTGTAATTATAAGAGCCTATCAGGAACTCAGTTCTGAAGGAAATAAGGCAAGGGGACAAACTCTGAGATGTGATCACCTCATCCGTCTCTCTTTCCTGACATGAGTCTGGTGGACACTGATACCCACTCATCTACTTCCCTCATAGTTAGAGAAGTCAAGCCAATTCAAACTTCTTGCAAAGATACCTTTGTAATTGCTTAATTTTATATATATATATATATTTTTTTTTTTTTTTTAAATAAACTAGCTCCCTCCACTCCCCCAATTTATAAAGTCGGTAGCCTAAAAAAACAGGTACGCAGACACATTATCACACTGAAATCACCAAGTACAGGAACAGACTTCCAAAGTCATCACTCTAACACTGAAGCCCATTCCTCGGCTCATCTCACCTGTGCCCTTAGGGTGGAAAAGAAGCAACGCTGCTCAAGCAGAGGAACTTTGACCTTGATGCCAAAGTGGAATCAACACCGAGCTGTGTGCAAGAGGGCAAATTCTAAGGTACAGAACTACTCAGGGAATTCAGCCTTTATTCACTAAACAGGGAGAAAAAGATGCTTTTAGTTAACTGTGGAAGAGCCGTGGGTGCCCAGAGCACAGCTTGTGCCTGACGTCTACTGTCACCGCGTGCTCTGGGTGCCGGGACTGAAGGCGGGCACTCAGAGGTTCTCAGGGGCCCTCAACAGCAGCGACGGACACTGCTGAGACCTGCAGGGCTCAGCGCTCAGGAACAAAGGTCTCGAAGAAGGAGCTGCCATGCAGATGAGTAAACAACAACTATGCCGAGAGCAGCCTTGTGGGACCAATATTCCTGGGTATACAGGGCAAGTGGTGGAGAGAAGAGGAATCCGAGGACAGCTCAGGAGACTGGTCAACAGCTCCTATGCACATCAATAGCGACCTCTCTACCTAAGTGTCTACTACGTGCCAAGCACTGTCCTAAAGACTTTCTGCACAATCCTTCCTTTAACGTAGGTAGGAACCTTCTAGACTTCTCAGGGATGGGAGTGATGGTAGTGCCAAAGGCACCCAGTCCAGTTTTCAATGTAAGAATTTTTCTTCTCACGGGCAAGATTCTCTGAGGGGAAGGGATTCCTGCCCTACAGGAGGTTAACACGAGATGTGGCAACTTCTCAAGTCTGAATAGGCAGCTCCCGAGTGACAGCCATTCAGTGAAGCAGCTGCCAGGGCACCAGGAAAGTCAGGAGGCAAGGGTCTCGAAATCAGCACTGGCCTGAACGCGGCAAGAATGGAGCGCCTCCTTGTGAAACCATTCCCTGTGTTACGGGCTCCACTGTGTCCCCTCAAAACGATATGAAACTCCAGAGCCTCAGAATGTGACCTTATTAGAAAAAAGGGTCTTTACAGAGGTAGTCAAGTGAAAATGAGTTCATTAGGTTGGACTCTAATCCAACACGACTGTGCTCTCAGAAGAGGGGAAATTTGCGCAGACATGCGCACAGGAATGAAGACACAGGGAGAAGATGGCCACGTGACCGGAGGGATGCTAAGGACTGCTCCAACACCAGAGGACAGAAGAGAAGAGGAAGTTTCCCCTAGAGCCCGGGGACAGCATGACCCCACCAACACCTTGATTTCAGCTTTGTAGCCCCCAGAACTGTGAGATAATTCATTTCTACGTTTTAAGCCACCCTGTTTGTGGCACTTCATATGGCAGCTTTAGGAAACAAGCCATCCTTTATTGGAAACACTTGCGGCCAAATGTGTTCCAGAACTCTGACTTTTTTCTCATTTTAGATGGTCTTAACTATTCCAATTACTGCATAACATTCCCAGTAGGGGCCTGGGGGCAGGACCCACAGCCAACATGTACAAATACTTATCTTAAGTGTTTTAGATAAAACCAGAAATACTCCCAAGTCCACTGAGGTCAGATTTTGCCACCAAATGAGTTTCCTACAAACCTACAACAATGTTTTCTTTCCAGGGCTTTTTGGATTTTCGAACTGCATGGGATTATGGGCCCGTATTAGGTTGCAGAATAACACTTAAAATATGTTTACTACAGATGCCGCCCTGCCCAGGACGTTCACACTGCTCTCAAAAGCACAAAAAACTGCGTGTGAAATCCTAGAACTGCTCAGGGAAACAAAAACATCCCCTCAACTCTTAAATAATTGGCCAAATATTTAAAGTTTTATCTTCAAGGCTGTTAAACACACAAACAAACCACTAGACACTTGACCTTTCCAGTACAGCGAGTTCTGTACTGTACCACCATAAGGGTTTTTAGAATAGAATTTTAAAAGAGAGGCGCAATCAATTATGCTTCACAGCATTATGGAAGGAAGAAAAAACTATAATCAATCGAAAGAGGGCTGGGTTACGATAAAGCTCCACCCCAATGGTAGGAAGATGAATGTCATGGAGCACATATTTTTTTCCCATTATGCAGATAAATACATGGCAGGTACTCACATTTGGATCTCCAGGACCCATATGTTGTCAGGAAGGGAATTTACAGAAGAAACGAAGCCTTCATCAGCATTAAAAATCGTGATTGACTTCCTCACCAGTATGAAGAGCAGAGTCCCTTACAACATCTTCAAAGTTGGATGCACCCAGGAGATTTCTCCTTGCGTTCAGATATTTTTAAATCCTCCCTTAAGTTACCATGTTGGATGAGACTAGATACCGAAGGACTTCTAAAGAGAGCCTGGGGTAGGTTCTAGAATTACAGAAGGTGTGTTTCCTTCCCACACCACCCCCACCTTGTAAGGGTGTTACAGTTTATGCTACTAGATGACTTTGTTTTATGGATATATGTGTTTCTCCCTGTCCCTGCAACCCTAAAGGAGAAAGTGTTAAATAATCACGGGGTAAGAACACAAAGGACAGATTAAGACAATTTACGTAGAATAAAATGTACCTTTCCCATAAAAACTATGGAGGTCAGACCTCTAGTACACTTAAACACAACACAGGATCCTTGTTTTACTTTTGCCCTATGCTTAAGAATTTCTATTAGGCAATAAGTGCAGAATCCAATTAAACCCCCTTGTCGTAACAGCCACATGTGTTTGATTCCCCAAATATGCCTATCTACCACCTTCAAAGTTTTCAGCCCACTTACCCCTGGTGCATACTCATTTATCGGAAATCCCTTCTGTTTTCTCCTCTTCCTCCTGTGGAAATCCTTGATCCTTCCAGGCTCCAGGCAGCCAGCACCTCCTCCTCATCTTCCCAGAACAAACCACCCTATAATAACCAGCCTCTCTGTGCTCTGCGTTCCTAAGTCGTGACTACAGAGGCCACTCCTCTGCTGTTGACTCACGTGCCTTTCTGTATTGTTTGTCCTTTTTCAAGTGTGTAAATCTTAATATTATACTCTTAAACCAGCTGCAAGTCACTTATGGCCACTGTCTGCTTCTTGGGCAAGTCTGCATTCTCCACAGAACTGTGCAGAGAACATGCCCTCAATAAGTATTTCTTGGTTGCTTGACTTCCTACTCATCATATGATAGGGTAACTTCTTCCCAGGGTCACACATTTGGAAACTTTGTGTTGCCTGAGTTGCCAAAACATGGAATTCTCAACACATACCTGATACTGATCAACTAGACACAGAATGTATTTTCTGTGCAAACCTCATTTTCTTAAACTTCCTTCATTTTCTTCACTTTTCCACAGTGTGGGAGCCACAGGGTCATTTCCTAAACTGTCCTGAGTTATAAGCTCAAGTAAATGCAAAGAAATAAGAAAATGAAAAAAAAAAAGCTTCACAGCAAACCTCATTTTCAGCAATATTACCTAATACCCCAAACTAACATTATAAGTCACTTCTGATTAACAAAAGCAAAAACTTTTTAACAAATGTCTTATGGAATTGACACACTCTTGTGTGAGAAACTTAAATGTTCAAATCTAAAGGACACAAAAAATATTAATGTTTGAGGACTAAGGGAGAAAATAACAGAACAGTTAATTCCAGATACCTGATTACACTGCTGATAATCACTTATAAACAGGAAAGGGAGTTCATATTTTTAAAATGTAGCATTAATTCAACACCCATTTATGATAAAAGCTCTCCAGAAAGTGGGCATAGAGGGAACCTACCTCAACATAATAAAAGCCATATATGACAAACCCACAGCCAACATTGTCCTCAATGGTGAAAAACTGAAACCATTTCCTCTAAGATCAGGAACAAAACAAGGATGTCCACTCTCGCCACTATTATTCAACATAATTTTGGAAGTCCTAGCCACGGCAATCAGAGAAGAAAAAGAAATAAAAGGAATCCAAATTGGAAAAGAAGAAGTAAAACTGTCACTGTTTGCAGATGACATGATACCATACATAGAAAATCCTAAAGATGTCACCAGGAAACAACTAGAGCTAATCAATGAATTTAGTAAAGTCACAGGATACAAAATCAATACACAGAAATCTCTTGCGTTCCTATACACTAACAATGAAAGATCAGAAAGAGAAATCGAGGAAACAATCCCATTTACCATTGCAACAAGAAGAATAAAATACGTAGGAATAAACCTACCTAAGGAGGCAAAAGACCTGTACACAGAAAACTATAAGATACTGATGAAAGAAACCAAAGATGACCCAAACAGATGGAGAGATATACCACATTCTTGGATTGGAAGAATCAATATTGTGAAAATGACTATACTACCCAAAGCAATCTACAGATTCAATGCAATCCCTATCAAATTACCAATGGCATTTTTCCCAGAACTAGAACAAAAAATTTTACAATTTGTGTGGAAATACAAAAATCCCCAAATAGCCAAAGCAATCTTGAGAAAGAAAAACGGAGCTGGAGGAATCAGGCGCCCTGACTTAAGACTATACTACAAAGCTACAGCAATCAAGGTACTGGCACAAAAACAGAAATATAGATCAATGGAATAGGATAGAAAGCCCAGAGATAAACCCATGCACCTATAGTCACCTAATCTATGACAAAGGAGGCAAAAATATACAGTGGAGAAAAGACGGCCTCTTCAATAAGTGGTGTTGGGAAAACTGGACAGCTACATGTAAAAGAATGAAATTAGAACACTCCCTATCACCATACACAAAAATAAACTCAAAATGGATTAAAGACCTAAATTTAAGGCTAGACACTATAAAATTCTTAGAGGAAAACATAGGAAGAACACTCTTTGACATAAATCACAGTAAGATCTTTTTTGACCCACCTCCTAGAGTAATGAAAATAAGAACAAAAATAAATAAATGGGACCTAATTAAAATTAAAAGCTTCTGCACAGCAAAGGAAATCATAAACAAGATGAAAAGACAACCCTCAGAATGGGAGAAAATATTAGCAAACGAAGCAATTGACAAAGGATTAATCTCCAAAATATACAAACAGCTCATGCAGCTCAATATCAAAACAAAAACAAAAACAAACAACCCAATCCAAAAATGGGCAGAAGACCTAAATAGACATTTCTCCAAAGAAGATAGACAGATTGCCAACAAACACATGAAAGGATGCTCAACATCACTAATTATTAGACAAATGCAAATCAAAACTACCATGAGGTATCACCTCACACGGGTCAGAATGGCCATCATCAAAAAATCTACAAACAAGAAATGCTGGAGAGGGTGTGGAGAAAAGGGAACCCTCTTGCACTGTTGGTGGGAATGTCAATCGATACAGCCACTATGGAGAACAGTATGGAGGTTCCTTAAAAAACTAAAAATAGAACTACCATATGACCTAGCAATACCACTACTGGGCATATACTCTGGGAAAACCATACTTGAAAAAGACACATCACCTCAATGTTCACTGCAGCACTATTTACAATAGCCAGGACATGGAAGCAACCTAAATGTCCATCAACAGAGGAATGGATAAAGAAGATGTGATACATATATACAGTGGAATATTACTCAGCCATAAAAAGGAAAAAATTGGGTCATTTGCAGAGACGTGGATGGACCTAGAGACTGTAGTATAGAGTGAAGTAAGTCAGAAAGAGAAAAGCAAATATCGTATAATAACGCATATGTGTGGAATCTAGAAAAATGGTACAGATGATTTTATTTGCAAAGCAGAAATAGAGACACAGATGTAGAGAACAAACATATGGACACCAAGGGGGAAAGGGGGCTGGGATGAATTGGGAGATTGGGATTGACAAATATACACTACTGATACTATGTATAAAATAGATAACTAATGAGAACCTACTGGACAGCACCGGGAACTGTACTGTGGTGACCTAAACGGGAAGGAAATCCAGAAGAGAGGGGATGTAAGTATACATATAGCTGATTCACTTTGCTGTAACAGTAGGAACTAACACAACATTGTAAAGCAACTACACTTCAATAAAAATTAATGAAAAATAAACTTTTAAAAATGTATCACTAGCTCATTATGCACCACTATAAACTTTTACTCCAACTGTACAAGTTCTCAGTGTCTTTTTTCATGCTTTTGTCATCTGTCGCTGATCTTTTCCCCAAGCCTGAAAAGGTTTCCTTTCAAAATAAAGACGTGTAAACTTCAACGCAGCTGTGAATTTTCACACACCAAACAAACTCTTAAACAGCCCTTAATAAAGGCACATTATTGAGAAAACATTCATTGCAATTAACCTCAAAATTTTTTATTGAAGTATAGTTGACTTACAATACTGTGTTAGTTTTAGGTGTAGAGCAAAGTGATGCAGTTATATATATATAATGTATATGTATATACATAACCTTTTGCAGACTCTTTTCCGTTATACGTTATTACAAGATACTGAATATAATTTCTGTGCAGCTGACATGGATGGAGGTACCATCCAACAGTGATCATAATTACATCACATATAAGCTACTTGTGGATGTGGCCGGTGTCACCACAAAAGTGAGATGCAATCTCTCTCTTCACTGGGTCATTGGGGGGAAAGTGTGTTAGATGACCCCAAGCAAGTGAGCATGCAGGTAGCATGCCTGTTTGCAGCGAGCCTCCTTATAAATAAATGAACACAAAGCGATCAGAATGCGAGAAACAGCATGAGGAGGGACAGCTCTGCATCCTAGCCAAATGCCGCTTATTAGCTGCTAATTAGATTTACACTCTATATATTCGATAGTCTGTAATTTTGAGAAAATTTTAAAAGGCAACTAGGTCCTCGTATGGAGAACACAGAAGAAACGAGCCCCCTGATTTTATGTGATTGGTAAAGATGTTCTACAGCAGGGCTTCTAGCACTTGGCCATGCATAGCAATCACCTGAGGATTCTGTTTAAATGCATTCTGATTAAGGAGGTGTGAGGTGAGCCCCGAGAATCTGCATTCCTAACAAGCTCCCAGGAGATACTGCAGGTGGGTGTTGCAAGGCTCTAAGGGTGATTAGAATACAGCGCATTCAGGAGAGAACCGCAGGTGTGCAAAAGTGCACGGATCTCACATAAAGAGCTCAGACTGGGACGTCCAGACCAGAGAAATACAAGTTTATATGTTGGTGCTCCCCAAGGCCTTATCTTTGACTTCTTTTCATTCTACAATGCTCACTGGGTGGGCTCACATCCCACTCCTCTTCCATGACTATGAACTGCTAAGTGGCAGCCAAGTTGACTCCAGCCAGGACCCTAAGCTTGAGCACCAGAAGAGCAAAGAGGGGACCCTTCTGGTGATCCCAGCCCGGTGATGATGCGCCCCAGCCGCAAGCCCTCACCTCCCCTGTTCCACATCTTCCTAATGCAGCCAAGTATTAACCTATCACCCAAGCCAAACACATGGGAATCACCCACTCTGAATTGGTTCTTCGTAACCTCAAAGATAGAGTCCAGACGACCGTGGCATCCAAGGTCTGCCCGGCTCTAGCCTCCGCTTGCCCCTCCGAGGTCATCTTCCACGTGCCTTCCACACTTAGTCAAGGGGGAACTTCGTTTAGTTCTCCGAGCACACCATGACCTTTCTCCTCTGCTGGAAACGCCCTGATCCCACCCGGCCTGCACTTGACCCTCACTCGACCTGAAAGAGCAGCTCAACTGTCTCTGAGAAGGCTTCTTAATGCCAAACCCCACGCCTGCTGGCAGAAACCGCCCAGTACAACCATTGTTTACTTATGTGTCCGTTACTGCGACTGCCCTAGAAGCTCCTTGAGAACAGGGCCATGTCCCGGTCACTTGCGTATACGACATTCGGTCACACAGCAGGTTCCCACAAGTAACTGCTTTACAGGGTACGGTGATGGCGCAAGGGTAGGTTAGGCACGGGGGGTGTGGTGGTGATGTGGGTAAACCTCAGCTCTGTGGTAAACAAAGACTGGGAAATATCACTAGACGAATCACGGAACACACAGAATTCACACGCTGGGCAATGGCCCTCTCTATTATTTTCAAGCATAATACCGCTAAGAGAGGGGTAAATCGGATGGAAATACAACAGCCTCACTCACAATTTCTTGGTTCTTTTTCTCATGTCATGGCTGAAACCAAGAAATCCAATAGTAATGGAAAGGAAGCCGAAAGTGAAGGATTATCTGCTCTGAGGGAGTCTGAATGAGAGGCAATTAATAAAGGATTAAGGCTAAGTAAGACCACAGTGGAACATGCAAACACGGCATGCTGAGTGCTGAAAACCAGAGTGGCAACTAGGCAGGGACACTCGCCCCGTCGAGGAACAGCTTGTAACGAGCTCCACGGAGCCAGTCCCCGGTGACCAGAGCTCTCTGTGTAACCGAAGATGGAAGCTCGGCCCTGACCTGTGGGAGAAGTCTGTAAGAAAGGCTGGCGATGAGACTTTCCCCTCAGGGTCGTGAGAGCCACCCAGCCAATTCCATTCTACTAATGCTTAAAGGTGGGGCGGGGCCACCTCCAGACAACTTACCTCAAAGTATGGATGACTCAGAAGAAATTACAGCCTCCTGATGACCCAAGTCAGGACCACAAGGACACCCGGTGGCTCCCCTCATGGCCCCTCAAGGCTCAAGTGTCTGGTTTCCTCTCCTGCTCCTTCACTCAGTACATTCAGGAGCACCTACTATGTCACAGACACTGGCCTAGGCACCTGAGATACACCAGGGAAGAAAACATTTGAACCCCTACCTTTGCGGACTTTCCCCTCTAGCAAGGGGAAACAGGTGGTAAACATACAGATGACAAATACTAAAGAGAAAAGAAACACAGCAGGCAAAGGGGACTGACATTGGCAAGTGGAAGGAGCCACTGGCTGCTGTTTATTAGGACGGTCCCGGGACCTGTCTGAAGCAGTGATTTTTGAATAACTTGCAGGAAATGAGAAATCATTAAGTGGAAGACCCTCACAAAAATTTAACAGTTGCACATTTGACAAATATAGGATTTTTTTCCTTCTTTAATGGCTGCCTTGGTTTACTTGATTTAGGGTAACATAGCAACGTCATTGAGGGCATGCACCCTGGAGTAAGACACACCAAGTTTGTTTTCTAGTTCTGCCACCTGAAACTGGAAATAATCGGATGTCATGATGGCTATCAGCTAATCTCATCACATGGTAAGGGAGGCCTCCAACCCTTTACTTCAGCACTTGGTGAGCTGCAGGTGTCTGCAGTCGTCCCACAGCTTCCCTGACCCCGAGCACAGCACAGGAACTTGTGGCCATGACGACCTGAGAAACCCGGAACACAATGCCTTTTTCTCAGCGATGCTGGGTTAAGTGCAGGAAGTGTGGACGGCGTCTCATAAATGTACTGTTCCGCGCGTGTTCACATTCACCCGTCCCTCTCGTATTTCACCTATACTTTCAAAATAGTAACAAGCCTTTCCAAGGCTTGGATCCATAAGTTGCTAAAATAAATTCTGACTTGAAAAATGAGAGCTCAATGTTGGAGGTCATGTAACTTAACGTGACTCCATTTGGCAATTGACAGAACTTGTGTCATGTCAACGGTCCAGCCCCAAGTTCAACCCTTCGCCTCTGTATCTAGGCTGCCACACCGCTTAGAAGGCGGAATAATTCGTTCATTCTGGGCTACTCCATAGATGCGCATGTGCCTGGCTTCCAACATGCATGAGATGAGATAAACATGTTTGAGGGGCGGAAATACTTTTTTTCCAGGAAACATCTTTTCATTCTGCTCTAACAGATCAGTGGCGGATTTTTACCCTTCTAGGCACAAAAATGCATAGCTTTCTATGCGAAAGATGTTTCAAAGGGTTTTTTAAAGCAGGTTTTCTAACCACTATCCTAGCGTCGGCCACAACTTTCAAATTGACCAAAAACAGCCATACTGGAAAATGTTAGAAACTACCATATGAAAGAAAAAGAAAAAAGGCTTGTCCACCCATGCAGTTGTCATTCCCATGCTTGGTTATTATACGTTCCCTTGGTTACTATCGGCTGAAGCTCCCTGCAGATGCTGTGCGGCCCGAGGGCCCGGGCACCGATGGGCACTGGGCCTCCCCAGCACCCAGCTCCCAAGTGGCCCCCCGAGGGGCTCCAGGGCACATTTGTTGAATAAATAACCAAGCCTCGCCTCAAGAATGGGAGGCCGTTTAGACCCTTACTGGTGTGCTCTTCATCTGGAGCTCACAAACTGCTCTTTTTATTTTGTTCTCTGCCCACACTTCTCCCCTCCCCCACAAAAAGCAGCCAAGCCAAATATAGATTGTTCACAAGCATGACAAAAGGGTGATTTAATTACGATGCGGGCGATACCCAGGATGGGGCAACTGCAGGAGGCCTGCAGCTCAGAGCAGATGCCAGGGAGGGCCGGGGTGCCTCACCCACAAGTGCTCCGCTGAGTCTCACTGGGGAGTCTGTGGGTCTCAGCCTTAAACTGGTGGTTATTGCTGGCTTTGTCATCAAAGCTTTCTGTCCTGTGTCATGCTCAAAACCTAATTTTCATGGCAACAGCCCTGCAGTGGGTGATGCCTCATCTCCTGGGATTTGCAGTTCCACGTAAGTGACAGGGCCCTGGTTTGGTCTTCTCATTCTCACTCACTCTCTCTTTCTCTGACAGGCATACCTTTCAGCTGACATAATCTTCCTAGCCATTAAATTCTTTATTTCCTTCGGAAACAGAGTTCCACTGGCACACACACACACACGCAGGGAAAATCACTCCATCTTCAGCGTGTGGCCTCCTAATAACGAACAAAAAACTTTAAAGAAAAAAAAATTTTTTTTAACTAGCTTACGAAATTAGGGGACATATTTTTGCCAGTCTGATTAATCTTACCCATCAATTAAATCATAATTGTCTTTGATTGCCATCCTCAGCCCCATGTTTAAGGGCTGTTAAAGTATGTATTTAAAAATAAAATCAATCAAGTGAAAACAATAAGAGACAGGGGAAGAAACAATCAACCTTTTAAAAGAATTTTAGCTCCAAAAAAACTGCCAAGCATAAGTGAAAAACAGATACCCCTCAATGTCTAGCACAAAGATAATAAATATTCGGTCACTGACAGACTCAAAGAATAAGGAAAAGACGAATTATTTCAAAGTAACGAACACAGTATTACAAATGTCCTCAATAGCCTTGTCAATAAGTTAAAATAGTCACACAACTATATTATCAGACAGGACAGTGTCCTTCAGACATATCACTCACTAACTTCATACAGTTATGCCCTTGAAAAACCTCAACACAACAGGGCAAGTAAGAAAAAGTGGGACATATTAAAATGCCTTAAAGCCCGCCACACCATTTCCTTTCACGAAGCTGGAGACTTCCTTGAGTCTCAGGCTAGTCTACTTAGCATGGCAGATCTCGGCCAAAATCAACTCGCCAACCCTGTTAATTGAGCTGCAGGTTCAAATCCCTGCACTGGAAAATGTTCCCACAGATCACAGCCCCAGGACTGCACCTGGCCTCTGGTCTGTGACCGAATGCCCTCCATAATGTGATGGGGTTTCCAGTCACTGACCTGAGTCAGAGGTGCTTTATGATCACATGTGACCCAGTTGCCTACAGCGGAAGGATGAGTAACAGTGAAGTGAGCAGGACAGCTTACATCACTGCAGGTGGTGCTTTTTTAATGTGTTTCCATTCAACTCCATTTACCCCACTGGAATCTATCATCTCTGAGTTTCCACTTAGTCTGAAGTGACACCGCTAACTGCCTCTGGGAGGTGATGCTCTGTCACATGTCCATGTGCTGTTCCAAAAATTTCCACGGACGTGTCCGTTCTCTAGGAGAAGGAAAATCAACCCTTTGTTTTCAGGGGTAATGTCAATCGGGAGCTGGAATTTTAACCTTTTTCCCAGTAACTACTTCTAAGATGAATAAGCAGCTCACAACTCTCTCAACAGCCGAGAGTACAGCTGGTGGTTACCTGGAAAGATCTCGTGATTATTTTGGCTGATACTGTTTCGGCGACAACAGTGAAGCAGGAAGGATTTTCTCTACGAGCTAGACCTCAGGCCTTTAGAGGAGCCAGGAACAAAGCCAGCCATCTTTGACTCCAGGAGGGCAGCTGGGGGTCTCAGCCAGGCCTGACCCCCAAGTCCTGGCCAGCGGGCGGGATGGCACGGGGAGCTGCCTACCTGTGACCCCATCTACCTGGATACAGAGAAAACCCAGCCAAGGGCGGAGGGCACACAAATATTGACTGTAGGCGAAGGCATGTCAAGTGACCCTCGGTGGAATTCTGAGCCACTGAAAACATAGTTGAGATAGGTTTTGAAAACACCTGGGAACTTGTGCTTCTGGCATCACCGTGAAGGTGAATGAACTCAGATGCCCCTGGGATCCGAGGGGAGAGGCCAGCAGGCAGGCTACAAGCCCACCTGTACAATGAGAAGCCCTGGATGTTGCTAGAGCATTAAATCATCATTAACTCAAAACACACAGGAGGGAAATCACAAGGCGGAACAGACTTCTGCCAAGGTGAGAAGAGTGACTGCTCCTGAAAATCGATTTGGAAACGCCCTCAGAAGTACAGGCTGATGTACTGCCTCGAGCGAACTACAAAAAATCAGAACAACCCTCCCACCCCAATGCAACCGTCATAACGCCCAAAGTCTTATCAACGGCCTCTAAGATGCTGTCAGTAAGTACACAGGGCTCCCCATACCCAACAAACAAACCACTTCAGAATAAAACTCTTATATTCCTCAAGTAGCAAATTCCCATCATTCTGTTCCTGCCTTCATTTGATATCTTTAAGTTATATTCCACAGTGATAAGAGAATGTCCTAAATGTGGTGTTTTCTAAAATCAACATTTAGTTGCACTACAAGACTCCCCCCACACGCAAAAAAAGCCTTTTTAAATTAAAAAAAAAAAACCCCGCCACAACTGTACATGAGAATCATTCCCACTGCTTTTCTCCTGTCTAAATAGAAAGCATTTCTTTTTCCTGTCTTCTTAAAAATTTCACCATCATCTTCCTCAAATTCCCATGGGAATGAAAGTTCGCCTCTTCCTCCTCACAAACATTTAGAAAAGGCGTGGGGGGGAGGGAGGCACTACCACATAAGTCCTTTAAACGCCCTCTTACAGTTTAGTTGCTTGCTTTTTCTTTGATGGGCACAATCTAACTTGAACACATGTAAACAACATACTTCACAATGTGAAATAAAGAATAACTCGGATTTGACTACAGGCTTGGCTATTTCACCTTGCTGATACCTTTTCGTCATCATTTAACATTAGGAACATTTTTTTGAACGTAACCTGGCTCGTTAATATAAAGGTGCGACCTGCACTCCAATCCATTTTAGCAACACACAGACATACACTAACTAGTTAACAGTTTATGAATCATCATCAAATGAGACAGTAAAGAAACAAAAATCACGTGTTAATCGTAACGCATATCCATACATATGAGTAGTAAGGGTGGGAAAATGATAACAAAACCTAAAAGGAAACCAGGTGAATATGTTCTGGGCTTAAACTTTTGCTCTGTCCAATCAAAAATAACAATAACAACAATAATAAATGCATTTAGAATAAGTCATGTAAGTCAAACATTAAGGGGAAGAAAGATTTCTATCACTACCAACCAAAACTTCAGATATAAACCATAAATCATTCTCCAAGCAAACCATTTCATGACCTAAGATGTTATTTCATCTGAGGCCAAGTACAGCTGGTGTCTCCCTCTTCTCCAGTGAGATTGTTAAGTCAGAAATACTCAGAGAAAACAGAGATCCAAAACAAAACAGGAAGAAAAACATAACTGTTTCCTCCCCAACCAGTGATTTCTAAATCAGAGAACAACATTCACAGAACTTAAGTGGTCGACATTTTCCATTATTTCCAAAAAGAAAACAAGAGTATCCATTGTGCTCTCTCATCTTTGGAATCAAAAGTGTACATTTTTCTAAATAGCCAAGACAGAGATAAGAAAGCTGAGAGCAGAGAATCAGGAGAATTCAGACCACAGTTCTTTTTTTTCATGTTTCATTTTTTGCTGCCATCCTGTCTATGCATACGGAGGGCAAAGCTGATCAACTACAGCGAACTCTGAACACCAAAAAGAAGTAATTTACAAAGGGAAATTTTGCGCTAGAATAATGCCACCGATACAAAAAGTACTACATCAAAAGCAAACTCTGTGCCAACAGTAGATGTTATGCATTCATATAATAAAAGCAGACAGTGGAGTCTTTGTCCTTACCTATAGCTGTCCTCAAGGCTCATGAAAAGCAAGCCATCTCTCCTGCCGGAAAGCGCCTGGGGGGCTAGCGCTGCAGTCACAGTTGGGACTCTACCTCCGCGACCCTTGGGCTCCCAGCCCCAGCTTCCTTCCCGGTTTTGAAGCGCTGCCCCCTCACACCTCTGCCGATCTTCGGGAACCACCACCAGCAAGTTTTAACACAAGTGAGGAGGAATGCCCCGAGCTGGCTACTTATAATGATGATTCACTTCAATGACAGCTAGAAAGAAATGCTTGTTGGTGGAAAAGGAGTTGAGTCAACTCCACCCCTACCGTAAAGATTAAGTAACTCCACGCAGCTCAGCTATTAGCTGAAACAAGCCGCCGGGTGCCCTAACGTGAGGTTACCCGCAGCGCTGCTTCTCCCAGTGGCAGTTCTCAGCGGGCAGGGAGAGGAACCCAGGGCTACGAAACAGGATGGGCAATAGCCAGCGTGCACACGGTTTCGTGAATAACTGTAACTTGGGCTAGACTGTTTGCTCATTTAAAGCTGTTTCCGAGTTTTCTGGGAAGACAGGCAGTAGAGGTCTGTCCTTCACCTTTTGCAGTGAACTCGGCTTCTCTCCAGTTCCTGCGTGGGAGGCTGCACACCAACCAGGCTGACAGCACAACCTGCTGCCAGCCCTACCCTGCCCACCAAGAACTTAAAGTCTTCGGGGGGGAGGGGGGGAAGCAGGGCAGAATAAAGGTAACTATGATGCAAACGACAACACCAAACAGAACTGACAGGCTGGGGGCATTTGGTGTCATGAGAGACAGCACCACTCTGTAAATCCACCATCTCTGGTGTGCAAGCCCATTTTCAGATGAACTCATTGGGTGCCCTACGGTACAGGTCAAGGGCAGAGTGAGGTCGGCAGAGCTCACCTGGATACTCTTCAGCACTGTGTCCTCCTTAAGGGGTACACAGCTCAGCCACCTGACCACCCCTTACTGAACTCCCGAGGCCAAGTTAAGACGTGTCTTCTTTCCTTGGCTAGTGACCGGCACCAGTTACAACTCTTGGCTCTTACCTGAAGCAAGTCAACTCCCACTCTACAACCCCTGCAGGTGCGGCTGCAACAGTAAGTGCTCCCACTTGTAGCAAAAAGCTAACCTTCCACATGATCCCAAACGTTCCTGGAATGTCAGCTGAGAAACGATAATCTAGACTTTCAAGTTCCCACAGGTGTTGGAAGGCTGGGATTCCCAGAGGTGCTGGGACGACAAAACAGGTCACCAGGGGAGCCAGTGACCTCTAGTGGCTGGAAGGATCACTGAAGGCTTGCTGGAGAAAGTCCACACCTGGTTATCCAGAAACCCTGTCCCCAAACACACCCTCAGAGACACAGGCCGCCAGGTCCAACCATTTTCTGTAGAACTTTCTAAACAACGAGAGAAATACCCCGAGTTTTTAGTACTGAGCAGGTGAGGACACACAAGTGCAAAACAGTGTAATTTAAGAGCAGGAACTCTACCTTCCTTGACTAAAATTAGTATCTAAAATTATAAAATTAAGCGGTTTTACATTCACACACTGACTGGGAGGTTAAAAAAAAATAAGAACCACAATATAGTATACAAAAATATACCTAAACAAGCTGAATAACAATTTTCCTGATGCCTTAAAGATAAAAGGCACCTATACTTCCCATGAAATATTACCCAACTGTTACGGGCTGAATCGTCCACCCACAAATTCTTATATTGAAGTCCTAACCCCAGTACCTCAGAATGTGACTATGTTTGGAGGCTCTAAAGAGATAACTGAGCTAAAATGAGGTCATTAGCATGGGTCCTGGTGTGACTGGTGTCCTTATAACAGAAAACTTGGAGAGACAGGTACAGCAGGAAGACAATGTGAAGGGACAGGGAAGAGACAAGGTGGCCATCTGCAAGCCAAGGAGAGAGACCTCAGAGCAAACCAACCCTGCTGACACCTTGATCTCAGACTTTCAGCCTCCAGAACAGTGAGACAATAAATTTCTGTTGTTTAAGCCACTCAGTCCGTGGCACTTTGTTATGGCAGCCCCAGCAAACTAATACCCTAATTAAGTGATGACTGCATTCCAAGTATTCATGCAAAAAAATGAAGATAGAATTCAGATTTCTGATTAACGACCATTCTCCTTTTAGTGTGTTTACTCCCTCCCTGTCCACAGAGGCTCTGCCTTGAAAAATGCGTAGAAAAACCTTATTCTGGACAAAGGGGGTAAAAAAGCCTACACACCCTTCAGACTCCACTTTTGCCTCCTCGATTTACAGTCAGGCTCAACGACGAAGTGGTCTCCATCCACATCTTACTTATTCCCCAACGGACAATCAGCTTCTGCCCAATCTCCACTAACAACGCAACCAAACCTCGGCAACTACAATCCTAGCACTGAATTAGGAAAGGCTAACAATGAAGGAAATGCCAGAAGTCTCTTTAGTTCAAGTCCCTCTGTCTAGGGAAGGAAGTGAGGACCCAGTCAGAGCAGCACCAGGATCTCAGAATAAACGCTAAAGCAGATCCAACCCAGACGTGCAGTCCTAATCCAGCGTTAACTAGCCCTGCTTCTGCTACACTATTCACTGAGGATAGCCTGAAATGATCAAATCTCTCCAGTGCCACAAAGAAAAACCGCTGTTCCACGGAGCAGCTGTAGTAAAGAGAGAGAAGGAGGCAGACGCTGGATGACAGATGGAGTGTGACCAAGGTCAGAGACTAAGGCTACAGGCTTTCTTAACCGGGGCTCCCCTGACATTTGGGGTGAGGTAACTCTCCACTGCAGGAAGCTGTTCTGTGCATCGTAGGATGTTTAACAGCATCCCTGGCCTCTATGCACTAGATGGAAGCTCTCCCCGGGTGTGACAGCCAAAAATACCTCTAGACATAGCTAAGTGTGTCCTGGGAGGCAAAGTCATCCCTAGTTGAGAACCACTGGTTTAAAAGGACAGAACTCTGTGCAGAGCGAAGGAGTTGGTGGCCTTGGAGAAAGAAGCAGGGGGAAGTAGCATCTGAGGTGATACGGAGGAATAAAAGGACAAGTGCTGCTGTAGACACACCAGGAAAAAGGCAGAGGGAAGGCAGGGTGTAGTATTTCCCCAACTGAAGGTCTTCTTTGTGTTTTATTGTTTTGTTTTTTCCAAAGAAGCAGAAGACTGGATCATAAGCTGAGGGTAAGGTTATTAGAGATTGAGTTGGGAATATCCAAGTCTGGGACCACCGGAGAGCAGAAAGGGTGCAGAGCTGGGCTGAGTCAAGGATGTCTGAGGGAAGACAATACCATAAACAGAGTGGCCCCAGCAGGCACAAAACTGAAGGCTCCGACTGCAGTCAGAGGATCCAGGAAGAAGGTGTGGAGGCTGGCTAGATGAACGTAATTGGAGCTCCTCAAGGGTTATGGACACAGTGCCGCAGATGTGCTGTAGTTTCCAAGGTCACTGTGGTCAGCAGTGGTGCAGAGTAACCCAGCATCAGCTGAAGCTGAAAACAAGGAAACCACCTAGAATCTGCTGCAATAGAAAGCCTAAAGAAGGAGTATCAGTGAAAAAGAAATGAAGAGCCTACTGGCAATCTAGAGGGCTAAATAAACTCATCCCCTTTGACTTAATTCCAATCCACGGAATCTTTGCCAAGGAAATAATCAGGGGTGTAAGTTGAGCGTCAAGAAGTTCATTACAAAAATAAAAACACTAAGCAGGGCTTCCCTGGTGGCGCAGTGGTTGAGAATCTGCCTGCTAATGCAGGGGACACGGGTTCGAGCCCTGGTCTGGGAAGATCCCACATGCCGCGGAGCAACTGGGCCCGTGAGCCACAACTGCTGAGCCTGCGCGTCTGGAGCCTGTGCCCCGCAACGGGAGGGGCCGCGATAGTGAGAGGCCGGCGCACCGCGATGAAGAGTGGCCCCCGCACCACGATGAAGAGTGGCCCCCGCTTGCCGCAACTAAAGAAAGCCCTCGCACGAAACGAAGACCCAACACAGCTAAAAATAAATAAATAGAGTAGCTATTAATTTAAAAAAAAAACAAAAAAAACCCCAAGATTATTGGGCTTCACCCTCAGAGTCTCTGACTCTGTAGATCTGGGGTGGGGACAATACTTTAAAAAAAAAAAAAAAAAAAAAACACTAAGCAACCTTAATGTCCAACCACCGAGAAAATAAATGACAGATATCTATATGCTCACGTCCTCAAGGAATATTTTAAGACATGGGAAAACATTCACAGTATAATGTTTAAAAATGTGAGCTATAAAACTATATATGACACAGCCCAATTTAGAAACTGTACATATTTACATGTACACATTTTTAAAGCACCTCAGTCAGTCTCCACCAAGGCAATAGAAGTCATTATGAGATTTCCAAGGTTAAAAAAAAAAATCACAAGAAAATGGGATTGCAGTCTTGGAGAAGGTGGTGCAACAGAAGGAGTGGTCAGAGAGGAAAGGAGGGGAATCAGGAGCCAAGAAAGACAATGGTCAAGGGCTACATAAGGTTAAAGGGGAGTGTGCTGAGCAAATCAGGCCTCTCTGGATTTGATGAACAGGAAGGTGCTGGTATCTTAAGACAGATGCATGAGTTTCACAGTGTTGGCAGAATGCAGTTAGCAAAGGGAGTGGAAGGGACGGCAGCCTTTCTCGGAATTCCCCGCAGTCCTTGTTGACAAGGAGAGGCCACGGAAGGCACGCCTGTGAATGACAAGGTGTGGGTCTACCAGAAGTCTGCCAAGAGGAAAGGCTGCTTCCATCCCTTGGCGTTTATTTTTTTTTTAATTTAAAATTAGAAATAATGTTAAAACTTCATGGCAATTCTTTAATTCTCTATTACTTACACAATTAAATGCATAACCTTCATACGGCTCCTAGCACTTTTGATATATTACCCCCAAATTTTGCTCAATATTGCTTACTACACTTAGAAGACTGGGATGGTTTATAAGATGGGATTTTATGAACCACCGCAAAGGGTCACCTTGAATCAGTATGTTCCAATGGAAAGGAGAGGAAATACATGAAAGGTAATTAAATTTTAAGTTCACATAAGCAAAAAGAATTTTAAAAAAAGTATGAAGACTGACTTCCTTCAAAACAAGATCTTATTAAGAACAGAAAACCTGAATTTCAGAGTAGCATTCCAAAGACTTCAGAGTTTTGGATATTACTCAGCCATAAAAAGCAGCCTTTGGATATTACTCAGCCATAAAAAGAAAGGAAACTGAGTTATTTGTACTGAGGTGGATGGACCTAGAGTCTGTCATACAGAGTGAAGTAAGTCAGAAAGAGAAAAACAAATACCGTATGCTAACACATATATATGGAATCTAAAAAAAAAAAAGGTTCTGAAGAACCTAGGGGCAGGACAGGAATAAAGACACAGATGTAGAGAATGGACTTGAGGACATTGGGAAGGGGAAGGGGAAGCTGGGACAAAGTGAGAGAGTGGCACTGACATATATACACTACCAAATGTAAAATGGATAGCTAGTGGGAAGCAGCCACATAGCACAGAGAGATCAGCTTGGTGCTTTGTGACCACCTAGAGCGGTGGGATAGGGAGGGTGGGAGGGAGACGCAAAAGGGAAGGGATATGGGGATATATGTATACGTATAGCTGATTCACTTTGTTATACAGCAGAAACTAACACAACAATGTAAAGCAATTATACTCCAATAAAGATGTTAAAAAAAACAAAAACATGCTTCTAAAAATAATATTACAAGTTTTCATAAAATGTTCACTGTAAAATATTTGTTAAAAAGCTTCATTCTAAACAATACTATAGCATTATTCCAAATACATAAACTATTTCCATATGCACATATAAATACAGCCTAAGGACTAAAAAGAAATAAAACAAAATGGTGACCAACGATCTCTCTCGGGCTATTCAGATTACAGGTGGATATTGCTTTATACTTCATCTTTTCCAATGTCTAATTCTTTTATAATCAGGGAAAAAAAGAATTATTTAAAAATTGCTAAGAATATACTATCACTTATTTATAAAGAATGAGTAACCAAATGAAGACTCCAAATGCTGGGGGAGAAAAAAAAAACCAAGTTTCTGTTTTGTTCAAATCCAGCTACAGTTAGAAGAGAAACTAGGACACTTGGAGGGGGAGGAATAAATTGAACCAAACAAGGATGACATGACACAGGCAAAAATCTTTACATAACACAGGCAAGGTTTGGTGATTAAAACACAGTCTTGAATTTCCTCACAAGGTCTTAAATCCTCCTAACTTGGATTAGCCTTTTCTTCCAACGCTTTACAAAAAAAGGATGATGTGGGTTTACATGCTTCACAGGTTAATGCTGTGAAGCAAGCATTAACACAATTAATTAACCATTAACACAAGCAATCAAGTTGCGAGTGACTTTATCAAAACATCTGAAAAGAAAATTGTCTCATCAAGAAGGGGGAAAGGTCTCTTGAAACTTTAAACATCACTCAGTAAACATCATATCCTGCATCTACTCTGCTCAAGGCATTAGCCAGGACCCAGTGATTTGTATCCTCCAAGCATTTATAACCTGACAGCTTACAGACACAGCTGCCCAATTCATGAAGCGCTTGTGGTTCCTAATGTTCATTATTTTAGGGCAGTTACTCAGGAACCTGAACACATTTTCACATGGAAGAAATACCTCACCCTTTGTGATACGGTCCAGGTCCTTTACTGTAAAGACCATCTAAATGCAAATGACTCCCCCCCAAAACCTATACAACCCTCATCTCTCTTGAGCTCCATTCTCATTTACCATCACCTCCTTCACATGTCCACTAGGAGGGCGAAGAGACCTAATGAGCTTCTGATTCAGCCTCCACATCTGTTTCCAGCTAACCCTTCACATCTCGGTGGCCACCATCCAGCCAGCTGCTCAAGCCAAAATTTCCTTGATTCTGTTCCTCTGTGTCTCTCACACACCAGTCCATTGGCAGGCCCTAAGGACGCAATGGCCAAAATAAATCCCCAACCATCCCCTTCTCTCCATCCTGGGTGTTAGTTACCACCCAGGTGTTCAAGCCATCCTCTCTCACACAGGCTACTGCAACCGCCTCCAAACTGGCCTCAAGGGCCACTCTTCCCTGCAACAGACAGTCACACCAAGCCACTCCCCTGTCTGTCTGGCAGCTCTCTTTGCTGGCTTTCCACAACCTTAGGCATAAAATGCAAATTCCTCACAGTGGCCCACAAAGCCCTCAAGAGCCATGGCTCCCGCCTGCTCCGTTCCTCTCCGAAGCCCCACCGGCCATATTGCTCTTCCTCAATCTCTGAAAAAACTCACTTCCACGTGAGGCCTTGCATCACATTGGCTGTGCCTCTTTCTGAAGGCTCTTTCCCTAGGTGTTCAGGCTGGTTCTCATCTTCTGATTAAGGTGAAGTGAGAGTCTTTATGCTGAAAGAAGCATCAACTGGTACCACGCTTTGGGAAAGCAAACTGGTAATACATACCAAAGTACTTAAATCCTAACATTCTTTGATTCAGTAATTCCATTTCCAGGGAGGTATAGGACTTAATCCAACTTAAAAATTTTTGCACAGACATTCACTGCACCTTTCTTCTCTTATATGAGAAATGAGAAATTTAAACAGGACAGAAATGATTAAGATATTGCACATTGAGAAACTGGAATGCTGTATACCACATATGGGGATGTTAAGCGACCAAAAAAAAGGCTATAATGTCTACCTACATTATGATGCTAATTGTGTAAAAATACACATTCCCTACCAAAAGACAACTAAAAGGAAAATGCCAAAATATTAAGAGTGATGTTCTTTCTGTGGCTGGTAACTTTTTCCTTCTGATTTCTTTTTTCAGATTGAGAAAAATGTGTATGCGTAACTTTCACAATTATAGGGAGAATACCCCTTATTTTTAACAAAGAAATAATGCTATATAAACAGTTGTTAGCTCTCCAAGAAACCACAGAAAAGGCATATTTAAAAGCACAATGTTAAAATGGAAAGCTTCTATATAAGATATACAATATTTCAAAAACATGTGTAACATGTCACAGATATGGAGTTAAACCCCCTATTCTTCAAAGACTTCTTACAAATCAATGAAAAATTAACAACCTTAAGGAAAAGTGGAGTAGGACCGCAAATTAGCACTGAATAAAAGAGGAAATACAAACGTATGAAGAGATACTCGACCTCACTGATTAAAGACATAAAATATTTCTACCTTCCATATTGGCAAAGATTAAATGATTGATAAAATGGAGTAACACTGAGGATGGGAAAAACTGGTACTCTCATCAACTAATGGAGCCAGGGAAACTAGCATAATACCTCGGAGGGCGATTCCTCAATATCTTTGAACATCACACTGTATATGTGCATGTCCTTTCATCCAGAAATTCAACTCTAGGGATTTATTTACAGAAACACGCACACATAGATACATCAACAGACACCACAGAGCTTTTAAAACATGGTGTTGGATGGCATCATGGATATATTAACTGGGAAGAAAAAAACATACTGCAATCTGGTATCTCTATCCTGATCCCATTTTTTGAAAATACCAGCAGCTAACTTTGATGGAATTGTTACTACATGACAGGCACTGCTTTAAGCCCTTTAAGAGCATCACTTATTTTCATCTTAACAATAACGTTTGGAGGTAGGTACTGGTATTATCCCTGCTCTACAGATGACAAAACTAAGGCTTAGAGAGATTAAATAGAAATTAGTATCCAGATGGCCCTCTGACCGCACATTCCTACCTCCCCCTCTTCCATCCAGACTAAATACCACATCCACAAAAGTTCTGGGGAAGAAGGAAAGACTACCACACTATTATTATTATTTTTTTTTGCCGCACCACGTGGCTTGCAGGATATCTTAGTTCCCCGACCAGGGATGGAACCCGGGCCCCCTGCAGTGGAAGCGTGGAGTCCTGGTCACTGGACCACCAGGGAAGTCCCTCAGAAAGACTATCATCAGTTGAACATAAATGGGATGGGTTGAATGGACAGAAAAACAAAACCAGAGCCACCGAGTGCGCAGGAGAGAGCCAAACCGGTGGAAATATTTCTGGGTGCCAGAAATTCAGGAGTCAATTGATACAAGGGACTGGAGAGACCCTGGGCAACAATCAGGGTGATTAATCAGGAAATTTCGCTCCCTCTAGCTTCTTTGGTCACTGCCTTCTTAATGCAGGTGAAAGCAGGACTGTGGTCCTACGTCTGGAAAGGGCAGGTAGCTAAAGGGGGCCAGGAAGGACATGCGGCAGCCACATGTAAGAGGCCACCTGCTGCCCATCCCACCAAGTCCTACCCAGGGCCTCAACCTGACACACACCAGGGCCAGGCTCCTCAGATGCAAACGGGGCCGACAGGACTCACAGATGCCAAGACCAACAGACAACCAAGAATCGTCAAACATGTGAAGAAAACCAGGCCATGAAACACCAGGGGCACGAGCTTGTATAGGGAGCACGCAAACAGAGTCGGAAAAAGAAGAAGAATTTTAAAGATGCATAAGTAATATCCTCACAAAATCCGACAGGGCATCGGGGCATCAAAACAAACACAGGCTGGTATGAGAAAGAAAAAGAATTAGAGGTCTAAGAGAAGGAACCAGGATTTTTAACTTCAGACCGCAGTACGGTTCAGCTTGCTCCACAAGGAAAACTATGAAATGTGCTTAACACTTAACCACATGTGGGATTTTTTTCCCCGCTTCCTCCCAACCCACCGTCATCCACACCAACCTCCACTCAGCCCCTCTTGACTTGGAGAAGGAGTGCTTTCAATGGCTTCCCATTCAATGGCTGCATAATATGACATCGTACAAATATTCCATTCTTCCCATTCAATGGCCGCATAATATGACATCGTACAAATATTCCATAAAGCTAGCCATTTTTCAAGCAACGGGCATTTGTGTTTTCAAATCTTGCCACTATGATGGTACAATAAATAAATAGCCTTTTACATATGCCTTTGTGTACAGACACTTTTTAAAAATTTTTTTATTTTTTAAAATATTTTATTTATTTGGTTGTGCTGGGTGTTAGTTGCAGCTGGCGGGCTCCTTAGTTGAAGCATGCAAACTCTTAGTTGCAGCACGCATGTGGGCTCTAGGGATAGAACCCGGGCCCCCTGCATTGGAAGCTCGGAGTCTTAACCACTGCGTCACCAGGGAAGTCCCTAGACACTTTTATTTTTAGAAGACAGATAGGTATCCAGGAGAAAGGCTGCTAACGAGAAATGTTTCATTTCTCCTTAATGTTTGATTTTAATATGCATTACCAGTTTACTTTCCAAATAAAGCATGATCATTCACATTTCTGTCAGTATTATGAGAATACCACTTCTACTACATCCTTGCTAGCAAGAAGTGTTTCTTCTCTTTTTTTTTAACCAGTCTGATGAGTTTAAAGTAACTTCTCACTTTTGTTTTAATCTGCAATTCCCTAGCAAATATGGATTGCTTTTCACAGGCTTCCTGGCTCTCTGCATTTGTTCTCTGGGAATCGCATGTTTATACTGTTTGTCCATTTTCCCCGAGTCGTGTTTGTCTTGCCAATTCACAAGAGTTATAGACAGTAACCCCTTGTCTGTCATACATGTTATACATTCCCCTCCCCAACTGTCTAGCTTGCAGGTAGTGAGTCTTGCTTAAGAAGTTCTCCCTCATTCTAAGATCATACAAGTCGTTTCTTATATTTCCTTGTAAATTTGAATTGCTTCTTTACGTTTAAGGTTTTGAAGATTCTGTAATTTATGTCTGATTATACTATAAGATAGAGGCCCATCTCCCCCCACTCCATAAAGAGATGACTGTGCCAACACCATTGAATAACTTGTGCATTCTTTCCTCAACAGTACTGAACTGTCTATCTTATTATGGATTAACTTCTCTTGCTTAAGGATACACGGTCCTGGATTCTCTGCTGTCCCACTGGACCATTTACGTAATCCTGTATCAGTAACACACCGATTTGATCACAGACTTTCTTATTAGCATATTGTGATCACTTGTCAACCAAGCTTGCCCCCCCTTCACTGGTTTTATTTTCCATATTTGAAGGTGCTCTTCACAGGTATTATGCATTTATTTTTCTACATACACTTCAGGATTATTTCATTTAGTTCAAAAAAAAAAGAAAACAAACAGGAAAAACCTACTGCTTTGGAAACTCTAAAGGGAATGGCAATAAATGTATTAATTTGGGGATAACTGATGTATATATGGTATATATTTTTATTTCAAATCCTTCACTGAAAAGGATACAGGTACCATTCTTGGTCAATTTCTTCCTAGGTTATTTGCTGCTATTGAGAAAAGAAAGGCTTAACTTCCATTTCCAGGTGCTTGTTTTCAAAACAGAGAAACGATCATTTTTAGAGACTTATTTTTATCCAGCTACCATGACAATTTTTCCAATTGACTTTAGATTTTTTTCCCACCATAGGCTCTTGCATTTTCTAGACATGCAAACATTTCACTGTCTTAACAACATTTACTAGAACCTCTAAGACAATGTCAAATAATTGTAAAAGCAGACATCCTTTTATAATTCCTAATTTTAATTGAAACAGTGTTTTTTGCCTTTTAGAAAATATCTGTTGTTGGTTGGTTTGGGGGGGTAATAAATAGCCTTTAAGTAATTTATTTTTATTCCTATTGGTTTTATTTATTTATTTGTTTGTTTGTTTATTTTTGGCCGCATTGGGTCTTCGTTGCTGCGCACAGGCTTTCTCTAGTTGCGGTGAGCGGGGGCTACTCTTCGTTGCGGTGCACGGGCTTCTCATTGCGGTGGCTTCTCTTGTTGCGGAGCACAGGCTCTAGGCGTGTGGGCTTCAGTAGTTGTGGCTCGCGGGCTCACTAGTTGTGGCT
Source organism: Eubalaena glacialis (assembly GCF_028564815.1). Classification (NCBI taxonomy): domain Eukaryota; kingdom Metazoa; phylum Chordata; class Mammalia; order Artiodactyla; family Balaenidae; genus Eubalaena; species Eubalaena glacialis. The sequence goes on from NC_083730.1 coordinate 17,473,077, forward strand.
CGCAGGCTCTAGAGCGCAGGCTCAGTAGTTGTGGCACATGGGCTTAGTTGCTCCGCAGCATTTTGGATTTTCCCGGACCAGGGCTCGAACCCATGTCCCCTGCATTGGCAGGCGGATTCTTAACCACTGTGCCACCACGGAAGCCCTTCCTATTGGTTTTTTAGATTATAATATATTAGGAATGGCTGCTTAAATTATCAAATGGCTCTTCAGCCTCTACTGACCTGGTCATAAACTCTTCTCCTTTAAAATGCTGGGGTACAAAAGTGGATGATGGTGATAAGCGTTCCTAACACTTAATCACACTAGCATTATTGGAATAAACTATTGAGTCTATTTGTCTAACAAATAGACAAGAGTCTATTTGTTAATAAGTTATTTTGAATTTTTGCATTTGCTTTCATAAATATTGGTCTGTAACATTTTCTGTTTTTTAAAGGTCAGATAAAACTCAGCTCGAAACCCATGGAATCCTAGTGCCTTTTTCAATAGTAATTTTAACCACCTTTCCTACCTCTTCTATATTAATTGGTCTTTTCACGTTTTCCATGCTTCTTGAATCAATTCTAGTAATTTGTATTTTACTGAGAAATCAACTCGACGTTTTCAAATGTGTTTCCAGAGGGCTACATGTAGCGTTTTCCTATACAGTCAGTTAATCCCTCCTGTGTCTCCTTTCTCATGCCTGTTAGCTATTTTTGCCTTCCCTTTACCTCAGTTAGGATGATGGGAGTTTAGTGTATTGGTCCTTTCAAATAAGCAGCTACTGGATTTACTTATCCTTTAAAATCTTATCTTCTCTTTTATTAATTCTAACTTTTATCTTTGTCACCTCTTAATTCTTCCTTCCTAGTTCTTTATTTTTGTTTATTTAGTTGGGTTTTTTTCCCCCCAAATTTCCTATGATGCATATTCTTTTATTTTTCGTCTTCTTTAATAATGAAGGTAGCTTTCCCTTTCTAGGTGATATGTTCTACAATATTTAGAACGTTCATGAAGAACAAGAAAGAAAAATAGCTAAGATGAAAATTTTAAGAGCCACAATACAAGCAGGCAATGCAACTAATCCATTAGTTGACATTTGACGAGCAGAGGATTAATAAACCAGTGGAAGGAGGAGGAAGAGTCATCACCATTTCCTTAACAGAGGCCAAGTTTAAACAAAATTCTATCATCTCCCTTACTGGCAGGTTTTCACCCTGCATTTCACATTTTGGGGAAAGCGATTTGATTCATATACAGGTTTAAAAAAAAAAAATTACGACCAGAATAAACGTTGCAGTCAGTATACATTTAGCCTAATATTAAAACTTCTACCTGTAGTCAGAACAATGTTCCAAATCTAGGGCACCACAAGATCCTGAATCAACAAAGATTTGTCATGATAGCGAACTTAAGTAATGCAAGAATGCGGCCTAACACATTTGAGCTGCATCTTCAGGACAGGTTGATACAAAACTCTCAGGTGATCAGAACTAATTATTCAGAACACACTCTGTGCCCAGGTTCAGCAATGTAAGAAGCGACCTGTCTGTGTGACTGCTTCAGACAGCAACTCTTAAAAATCAATGCCGAAGGGACAGAGAAAGTGTCTGGTTATCCAAGGGTGAGCGGCTCTGACCTAATTAGAAAAGTGTCTGAGGCCAGAAGCAAAGCAGCTACCATTTCCTTAATCCTCACTACAGGGAACTTTAGAAGACTTACAAGGTCCCAACATGGCTGGGGGAACTTGAAGATGACACTCAAATAAAACCACACTCATTTACGCTCCACTAATTCAAAATTATTTTTATGATCTGGAAAGAGTTTGGACTCATGTTTCAATTTTTAGACCCTAGGACAACAGGCAGAGAAGAAGGCTCAACCTACTTATGGGAACACATTTTAGAAGCTCTGACTCGTGTAAACGACCAATGTGCTAATAATTTATCTGTTGGTTAAAGCAAACACTTTTATTTGGGTTGCTACCCCAAGTCCTGGTAAGGACCAAAACCCAAAAGAGATTTTTAACATGTTCTCTGTTTAATTTTTTTCTTTGTTCCTAGATGTTTTCCCCAGTGAATCCCAGTAAATAAAACGTTACTATTAAAGCCCCATTATAACAGGAACTCTTTGGTAATAGGAACCATTTAATGTTCCTGAGGGTCTCTGAAACCAGTGAGGAAATAATACATCCCTTCCCTATGCACTTCTTTAGGGGAACGGACCACAATTTCACCTCATATAACAACCTGTCTAAGCGATCTGCATATCCTGATCAACAGCCAGATGTCAAGACACCAGTGCCTGTATGAGTACAGAGGCAAAGTCAAGGGTGTGCCTGGGTCCCTGAGAATATTACAGGGGGGTTGGTATGGGAACCACTGCTACTAAGTCTCAGATGTGTTAAAAAGGTGCAATAGGGACTTCTCTGGTGGCGCAGTGGTTAAGAATCCGCCTGCCAATGCAGGGCACACGGGTTCGATACCTGGTCTGGGAAGATCCCACATGCCGCGGAGCAACTAAGCCCGTGCGCCACAACTACTGAGTCTGCGCTCTAGAGCCCGCGAGCCGCACCTACTGAGCCCACGTGCCACAACTACTGAAGCCCGTGCACCTAGAGCCCGTGCTCTGCAACCAGAGAAGCCACCACAATGAGAAGCCCACTCGCCACAACTAGAGAAAGCCCATGCACAGCAATGAAGACCCAACAAAGTCATAAATAAACAAACAAACAAATAAATAAATAAAAAGTGCAGTAGGTCTTGGGGGCCCTAAGCTATCAAGTCTACATACCTGTCCTGTATGCACATAACCCTGCCTGCCTTAACCCATCCTTCAGGAGGGGATACTACTCCAGAACTATCAGTCATGGGTTCATATTTAAGGCCCAGTACTGGCTATAAACAAGCAATTGTTTTCAGTTCTCCAGAAAAAAATCTTTAAAATGAGGTCTTTGGTTGGCTGGCTTTTTTCTGCACGGCATTCTGGTTTTCATCTGTCAAAAGGAAATGGAGTAATCTGTGTTTGCCAAAGTTCAATGGCAACCAGCTACTTGTCATGGTCAAGGAATAATCTGGCTGAGCTGGTTGGAATTTCCAGATATTCTCATATTATCTTTTGAAGTACTTAAAATTCACTTTCTGGCGGAAATACTTCTGTTCCTATTCTTAGCAAACAATTACATGCTAAAGCTTAAAAAGAAGAGAGGAGACAGCAGAACTAGAGTGTATTTTCATAGGGCAAAGGGCAAGAGGGAAGAAAGGCACTTGGAGGGGCTTTTTCTTGGCCAGGGAGGGGTGGGAGGACTGTATTTGAGGGTCACTCCATTCTCCCATCCCATCAATGGGTACCGTGGTGATGATGTACGAGGTGCTCATGTGGGAATGTGATTGCTTCCTGCAGGCTTGTTAGTGTTGCTGCACGTGCCTAATGAGGTCAAGGAGAGACGGACCCCCCCCCCAGGCCTCCCCACAAACATATACACGAGTAACGCCTCCAGACTAGCCAGCAGTTCTGCTGTCACTTCAGTGGTATAGCCTGTCCCCTTGCCTCTGCTCTCACTGTCCTCTCTCCACTTTTTGGTATTATTTCTCCCACAAATCTTAAACCATAACACCAGCTCTCTACTCTCGAATTACTCCGTCAGGCAGAGATGGATTCATCCCCTCCTCTAAGGACTGAGGTCTGAAGACAGGAGGTCCTGTCCAAGTGGAAAACTTGGTGTAACCTTTAAACTGATTTCACCAAACTCAACTAACCATGCTTATGCTCCAAGTTCCAAGGAATCCCACACTCAGGGCATGGGGGAGCATCATTGCTTCCTCTGAGAATTGCCCTATTTCAATTATGAGTAATGAAAAGAATTCCTCATAATTCTTCATACAGAAGTCGGTATGGGAACTGGGGCTCACCAGGTGAGCTGGGCTCAGACACACAGGAGGAGAAGGAGGGTCTGGGGCGTAGCCTGAAGAATGGCACAAAGGAAAGGAAACTCAGGACGTACACAGGGAACGCAGGCCGTTCAACCTGTCAAGGATGGAGTGAGTGGAAAAGGAAGTGAGAGGGGAATGGGGCTGGACCAGAACTACATTCTACCTGAACACCAGGAAAAGGATATGGGACGTTTTTTTGCAATAATTTTCTTTCTTTTCTTAATTACTGGTGGTTTCCATTATTTTCTTCTAAGTCTTCAACTAATGACTAATGCAAAGACCCGAAATTTCAAGATTTTACTTCCTACGTTGTTTTCTATTCTTATTCGACACCAATTAACTTAATCATCTCGTTTCCTTCTCACAGCTGACAAATGCCACAGTGCCTGTAACAGCTGCTCCTCTCCCTCTCTCCCCGTTCCTCTCTTACACACACCCCTCCTTCTAGGCAAAATAACCCAAAGCTACTTATGACGATAAAACAAACTTTCAAATATTTTTACCAAAAACACTTCTCCTAAATATAACTTCCATCATTTTGAGAAAGGCCAAATATCTTTGCCAGATGACTGTATTTATCTTTCTTTAATCTCTGTTATTCCTCTGGCCATTTGTGAACATAACAGATTACCAGAAGGGTTAGTTAGCTCAGTGTTTTAAGTACTAGCTAGATGCTGGTGACCATAAAACCACCTTAGTTCGCTAGCAATTAAAGAGGACTAATGATCTAACTAGCAGAAAGTACAAATGGGTCATAGTGAATGAGGATACCTACCATTGATTCTACATTACTTACTATACTGGATCTTAGATCATCCTAGAATATCTTGAGATTACTCATAAGATAATATTTATTCAAACAGTTTAACTCTCAACCCAAATATCTTGTATCGAAGAGCTCATGGGCTATTGGATATTTGCATCTGATACACAGTCTACTTGATACAATGTTGAGTTCCTCTCTTTCCTACTTTTTATTTTTTAATCTATTTTTTCTTTTCTTTCATCATTGCACTCTGTCAGATTTTACAGTTGGAGAGTTTCATTTCATCTCACAAACTATTTGAATTTGATCTCCTTTCCAGTGTTTTGGTACCTTCTTCCTTTTTTCAAATTTTACATAACTGACTCTCACAAAGATGTACAATACTCACGAAACCTTTTATGTGATGAATGTTTAATGCTATCAACATTATGGAAATTCTTAACCTAATTTTCAAAAACACTAGCTAAAGCTCAGAAACATGCAATTCTCATACATCACAACCTGTCAGTCAACATAATGTCAAGTATCGTAACAAGAGTAACTTTCATCTATTTAGATGCCTATTCATTTACTTGGCTAGAGTGATCCCAGGATACCCTGCCCAGTGAAGATTTTAAGGTTTCTATTAGTCTAAGTATCTAGAAGTCAAAGGACTTAATCCTCTTTGTATTCCAGATAATCACCTGTCACACCAAGAGCAAAAAAACGCTTGTGAAAAAAATGAATCATCCGGAACTATTTCATAAATGTATTAGTACCTAAAAAGTGGAGTGCGGATGTTAATAAGGTCAACTAGGCCTTCGAATTCAAAAAAGGTTGAATTTTTTAAAAATTAAAAGTCATTCTTTGACACCGGTTATTGTCTGTGACTAGAAGCAACGACTTTTTTTTTCACAGCAGCTGACTTGAACTGGATCCACCTAAACCAGGATAAAACTTACTAGTACAAATTTTAAAATACTGAAAAATTTTCTTTAATTATGCCCTTATAAACTGCAGTACATAGTTGTTATTTTTCAAATGCTACAAGTTTTTAGGGTCTGATTCACTATCTCCTCAGACAGTCTGGCAAGACTTAATTTATCTGAGAGATCAACTACTAAATGGAGAATTTCATTTAATTATATAAAAAGTAAAAAGAATTTGAAAAATGTTTTTACCAGTCATAGTTATTTTAACATTTACTAATTTGAGTGCAGCTGACATAGTTTAGAGAAAAAGATCATCTGTTTCTTAGTATAAAAAGCTGCCTTTAAAAAAAAATTACTTATTCTTGTACATTTACCAACACTGCATATTATTATTATACTAAAACCTTTCCTCCAGTGTACTAAACCTCAGCGCTGAATCTGATAAATTATTACTTCCACTTTCCAAAAACTGACCTTCCAAAACTCAAATGTAAGAGAGACTGGAAATAGTGAATCCAACAGTAGAAGGATCTTATTTTTGTTAAGACAATGATTTCACCACTTGTAGTCACTGTAGCTGCCAATTCAGTTTGTGGATAATTTAAGGAGTAATTTCCAATTAAGTTAATCAAGTATGCATTGAGGCCAAATATCAGTTATAGTTATAGGTATGGATATAGATACACACTCCCCACAGCAGTAGTAAAGTGAAGAAATGGAACTAATAATAGTAACAATAACTAAAAATAATGGAACTCTTACACAATAGCAAGCATTTTAAAGCCCTTAACATCAGTGGTGAGCAGATGCACAGTGAACTCAATAAATACACAAATTGGCATGAACAGAGTCATGAAACAAAAGTAAGAGCAGTTTCCTGACATGAGGGGCATGATAGAACAGAGGTAAATCCAGAAGGACAAAGGTTGCAAGTGAAGGGGAAATGGAAGCTGAATAACCAGAAAAGACCCCGCCCCTGAAGAGATCAATGCTGAACCCCTTATGGGGGGCAGGGGGGTCAGTGTGGGGCAGGGACAGGCAGACGGGAGGGGTGCATCAGGAGGAGGGGGTGAGTCCACTTGTTGGAAATGACCTGTACCATCCCTGTTGATAAACCACAGCTGTGTCTGAAGGCAGCTACCACATCAGCATTCTCAAACTTGACTGTTAGTCGTCTGGGAATCCAATTAAAAGTAGACTCTGATTCAGTACATCTGGGGCAAGGCCTGAGATTCTGCATCTCTAGCAAGCTCCCCAGTGATGCTGCTGGTCTGTGGACCAAGCTTTGAGTAACACTGCCTTCAAGGACAGCCTGGCCAATGGAGGGCAGAGAGGAGGAGAGGGGGGCACAGGAGAGCTGGGCTCAAAGCTCTCCCCTTGCTTTCTGGGTCTCTGGTTCTTCATCTATTAACACAAGGAAGATGGGCCCATCCCCAAGGTCTCTTTCTGGCTTTAATAACTTGGAGCAGGAAGGGAGGTTTATAGCCTGAAGAGCTTCACCTGTTAAATCTGGTATCAAAGGGGAGGCCAGAGCTGGAGGGAATGAAGGACTGTTGAGGAGCTATCCTTCTACAAGACAAGAGAAAAGGAATTTATGTACTTGCCTCTTTCGTCTTATCCCCTTATCTCTACTGGCATGTTTAGACAAAAATACAAAATGACGTGCACACAAGGCTATTTATTGCAAAACAATGGACAAGTCTAGGAACAACCCGAATGTCCATCAGTAGGGGACTGACTGAATAAGCTCTGGTACATCCATATGAGGGCGTACTAACACAGCTGGGAAAAACACAGGAAGTTCTCTATATACTGAGTGAGCTCTAGGATATAGTTCTAAGTGAAAAAATAAATAAATTAGGTTTCAGAACAGTATATATATTCTGCTACTTTCTGAGTAATAAGGAATACAAAATACACTCATATATTTGCTTACATTTCCAAAAAGGACAATGGAGGGACAAGCCCAAAAGTAACAAAAAATGGTTACCTGTAGGGGGATAGGGATGGAAGGCTGACTTAATACAACTAATATTATATTTATGACTCAGTCAATTAAAAAAGAAAATTAAATTTAGAAAATAACAAAGTGGAACAAATAAAACCAACAATGTATCAAGTTGGTGGTGCAATCATACAGAGAAATATTATTTTACTTGCCTTTGAAACATGTTTTTAATCCTACATCCCTAATGGGATATAATGCTAAGGTTAAAAGAATGGCAAAGAAATATTAAACTGCATTCCATAGCAATAAAAATGGCAAAGTGTTAATAACTGTTGAAGTTGGGTGATGGGATTTCATTATGCTGTTTGCCATCATGTAATTTTCTCCATTACTGTATATGTTTGAATAATTTTTTAAAAATCAACTTTCTAAGTAACCTTCTTTATCCAACATTATTAACACATGCACACCAAGCAAGAACGAGAGAGAGCATGGGTTGGCACCAAAGACAACCTTTGTCCACCAAAGTGAATGTCAACGTTCTTAATATAACCTCTACCTACAAGTGCAGAGGGAGGCTGCCTCTTACTATTGCATAAAGTAACATATTCAGCATCTGTACAGATCTTACTTTATGCAAATGTATTTATCTCATTCCATTTTCACAACAAAATTGCAGGACACCAATTCACAACAATTATGCCATTTATAGCTGAGGAATTGCCTCAAACTGATTCAAAGTCAAGTCCGTCTATCTCCACATCCAGTGCTTTCTGTACTGTCTCCAGCACCCACACAACAGAGCAGTGGGGTGGTGGCTACCACCTGAGGGCCTGAGGACGCTGCCACCAATTTCAGGCAGAACGTTAAAAATTCATTCTAATTTTTATTTATTCCACAATATACCCACCATGTTGGTTTTAACACAAAAATAACATTTTTAGTGACTTATCAAATACAATAGACCCACATATATATTTTATGGCTTGATGAACCCATGATTCCTTATTCCAGTTTTAGAGGCATCGAGTTACACGAGGCTACAATGAGACAGGGACATCTGTCACCCAGATGCCTTTGGAGGCCCAGCAAAAAAAGAGGACACGTCCCACTGTCCAACTGGTAGCATTCCCAGCCGATACTAATTCAATTGGCACCTACAAATACACTTTCTGTTGATGTAACTTTTTAACCTGAAAATTCTGTCTAGTCTTTTAAATATACCACCTAGAAATGAGTCAATGCAATGGCAGGCAAATTAAAATCACATGATATGGTTTGAAAAGTTGCTCAAACTGATTTGGACACATTTTGGAAAGGGGCACTTCATGGCTATCCTAAACAAAAAGCTAAGAGGCAAACAAGGAATTACACTTTGTAGCAGCAGTTTATCCCAAAGAAAAATGAAACAAAATTTACTACTCTATCTTTTAACAAAATGACAGCAATTTTTTAAAGATGAACTTTTAACCTTAGAATGTTTTAGACTTGCAGGATTATTGCAAAGATAGTACACAGAGTTCCCATATATCCCATATCTGGTTTCTCCCATTATTAACAGGTTACATTAGCCTGGTACATTTGTCATAATTAATGAATCAAGGTTAATATATCATCATTAAAGTCCATACTTTATTCCATAATGTCCTGTTTTTCCCTAATGTCCTTTTCCTGTTCCAGGATGCAATTTTGGTTTTCTTTCAATTTAAAATTCAACCATAGGAAGGCTATTTAAGCAAATATAATAAATACAAGCATAAAAGACTAAAATGATGCTTCTCAAGGCATGCTAAGCCCAAGAAAAATGCAAATATTGGATGAAGTCACCATCAAGACTCAGCTCTTCAACAGACCAATCCTGATCTATAGCTACAGTAACCACCATCTTAAGAGAACCTACATTCATCAAATACATAATGAGTTTCCATGTATGAAAAGTGAGTTGTTATATGAAAAACACCAACCTGGAAGTGAGTTCTAGGTACTAAGACTGGTTCAGTCATGCTAAGCTGGGTGTCATATAACTCAGGCCAACAAATAGCTTCTTGGGGACTGAAACTTACAAAACACTTCTCTGAGTGAGTAAGCCATTGTCCCATTCCTAAGGTTAGTTTAATCTAATTAAGGCATCAAGAAGTAAACACATAAAAAGTTAACCTTGAAGTTCTCAAAGAGCAAGGCAGGATGACAACAAAAGGTGTCGAAAATGAACATATGACTAATGGAAAGTGAATTCAATAAACAGGCAAAAATTTCCCCAAGAACTGAATTGAGGGAGAAACCGCATCAGAATGATTCGAAAAGGGAAGTTAATCTTTCTGGGCTAGAGTTTATCTCGAAATACAAGGTGTTAGCCTAAATTGACTCCTAAGATCCCCTTCTGTATCTAAAATTCCACAATCCTTTCTTATTTCAGTCTCTACAGCGAGGTTAATGCCAGGGATATCCCTATCCCGTCACTGGCCACAGAGGGACTCAGGCAACATGACCACAACAGGGTCTTCCCACCAGCTGCCATGGAGTGATTTCCACCACAAATGGAGAGCGCTTTTCCTGCCTGACAATGAAAACTAACCCTCCATTCAGGTGGTTCATATTAGCAAACTACCAAGCAACTACTAAATAAATTATGTTAAAATAAGACACTGGGCCAATAATTTGAACTTGAAAGAAATGTACTACATCACTGCTATGTTATATAATTCACATGCTCCACTAATTTGTTAATTCAACCTGGCCCAATTGAGCACTTCCGCAAAAATCAAACTTTTATTCTTTATGGATAAGGCTACTCAGAGCTCTCAGATTTTCCATGGCATTTCTAATTTTGCACGTTCCTTAAAGCAAGGTTTGACAACCTTGCCGCTACTGAGGCTGGCTGGACACTTGTCTGTAGTAGAGGGCGGTCCTGTGCACTGCAGGAGGTGGAGCAGCATCCCTGGCCTGTCCTCATTCAGGGACAGTCAAAAATGTCTCCAAACACTGCCAAATGTCCCCTGGGTGGGAGGAGGCCAAATCAACCCTGGTTGAGAAGCACTGCCTTGAAGCAATTCATGATACATATAAAAAAATAAATATAATATTATTTCAATAGCAATGTAAGATTTCAATGTGGATTAAATGGCTTCTAAAATATCTTTTATTAGACCATATAAACCAGTATTTGTCTCAGAAAATATTATCACTGTGGATGACCAAAGAAGCAAAATTATGTTTTTTCCCCTCAACTGTTATGAGTTAGTACTTTTAAAACCAAAAAAAAAAAAAAAAAAGTATGGATTTGATAATTCCCTAGAAACAATGATCAGAAGAAACAAGGGTTAGAAATCATTCTTCATCCTCTTCATCCCAGGATTCTAAAGTAAACATCAGATTCTACAACCAGCAGCCAAACCACGCAAGCACAAGGCAGAAGTTGGTCTGGGAAGGAGGCCAAAACGGACAACTCATGACCACTGGGTGCCACCCAACCCACCCACATTCCGCCTCCGAGGACCACGGGGACACGCTGCCCAAGGATCATTTTGCCACCAGCAATTAAAACACACCCCACTCCCTAGAAGAAAATTAAGGCCAGGGAGAGAGGAAAGATCTAATGGGAGTAGGTGCTTTCCTTATAAATGCTTTCAGCAAAAGTGTTGAGGTTTTTTTATAGGTCACTCTGCTTAATTTAGGGGTGGGCTGGAGAGGAATATTTTATAAGCAACGGTGGAACAGGATGAGTAATTTCTTAAGGGAAACCTGAGAGATTGCGGGTTGCTGCCGCTGGATTTATAATAACTGGTTTTAAAAGTTGTTTCTTATAATAAAAAAGGTCATTCCTCATTTTTGTGATTATGAAAGCTGATTTCTTCTTTTTCTGTAGGTGTCAGTGTGACCATGTAGAAGTCACCGCCACAACCTACTTAGGTCAGAAGAAAAGGGCTAACTCTATCCACCCTGTAAACTGCATCCAAATGCCTCCTTCCTTCGTTGGAAGGATGCCAACGGGTGTCTTAACAGAAAGAAGCTGGGAAGCACAGATGGTTGCCAAGGTGACTTTAAAGAGACCCAGGCAGTCAACACCTGCGGCTGGGAGACGCTGATCACCCAACATCACCACCACCTGGACAGAAGTCCCTACAGCAGTCTCAGTGGAAAGGCTCACAAGGTCAGCTCTGGATCCCAGAGCCTGAAAGCCAGCCGGGAGTCCTCCACCACGCAGGGCGCTCTGCAGCTGCTTCTTCTGCAGAAGATCTTTGCTTCCACCTCTTCTGGCTCCCACCAACCCCCCACCCCCATGGAGAGAGCGCACATCAAGAGAGAACCGGCTGTGCCCAGCTCCCACAGGTGGGCAGACGGCGGGCAGAGACTCAATCACACAGGAGGACCACGGAGTTCAGCCCGTGGGGCACTAACCAAGCTAAATGCTAATCATGGCACTGAATCATTCACATTAAAGATCATTAACCAGGCGCCCGGGCCCCTTGGCAGGGATGAGAGTTCACAAGCTGTAAAAATTCATTTAGATAAAGTTACAGCCTCTTGTTGCCAAACACCCGGTTTGGGTCATTTCAGGAGAAGGGCACCGCAATAGCACGGGAGGGGCAGAGCCAAACGGGGGCGTCTCGGGAGGGAGGGGGGCATTTCTTGCCTTTCTTCCACCACTGTTCTCCATCCAGAGCCGCAGCTAATTCTCTAGGGTTTACTTTCTGTTCTTCCTTACCCCTCCTGAGGTGTAACTGTGCCCTCACATTCAAGGGAGAGTACAGGTGAGGAAGTATAAACAGGTGAAGGCTGTGGGGTCTGTGTCTGTGATTTCCCATTTCTCCAGGGAAACATCTCCTTTTAAGGTGATGGTTTTGACTCTGGAGTTGCAAGTCCCACACCAAAAGGATGGCAGGTCCCTCTCCATTACAGCGGCTGTGCTGCTTCTCCCACATCCAGGGACCCAGTGCCACTCAACTCTCAGGTACAACGAGAAGTCACCATCAAACAAACAGGGTCAGAAGTTCAACTGCAGATTTCTGACAAGTGTTCCTTCTGACATGCCTCAAGCTTCTGTACACGCTCCTTCTTCCCTTCATGACTCATAGCAATCGGCACCAGCTCCTCGCTCAACCTTTGTCTAAGGCAGCCCGAGTCTCTCGTCGTTTATGGATGGACTCACCCCAAAAGAGCAACCACTGCCCTGGTTTTCCATTCCAGTATTACATAATGCAATTACATATTCGCCACAGAGCCTTATTTGTGACTGAAGTGTAAAAATGTATAAGCACACTAACTCCTGTTAGTGAGATTAACCTCAAATGGAAAGACAGTAGGTTCCTGGAGATTCATTTCTTTTAATGACGTTAAACGCGAGTACTCTTTAACTCAGAGTCTAGAAAATGTAAGGGCTGGTTTTCTTTTCTCTTAAAGGGAATACGAGTTTCTATGTCTGGAGGCTGAGGAACGTGGGGAAAAGACAATGAACAATGATCTAATCGTCAGGCACCTCATCTACAATTTTTTAAAGTTCATAACTGAGTATCTATCCATATAAGAGCAAAAGCATGTAATCTCTGAACACAAGTGAAAACTAAAGTTAGGAGTCATGTGACATCCTCAAGCACTTCCTGTGAAGGTTATAAAACAAACAAGGAAGGTGACTGTATCCCAGGAGGTAAATCTAAACCAATAAAGAGGCGGACCCCTGTCCTACCTCGACCTCGTTGACCGCATTCGCTATGCTTTAAATTGAACTTGATACACAATAAAGTCTAAAAAAATGTTTTTAAATAAAAGATCTGTCCTCATTTCACCTGGGATTTTGTACCAAATTTCCAAACTCTGCATGACAGATCCCTTCCACTGTGTCTATTTTCGACATTTCAGGAACACAGTGATGACAAATGCAGTAATTTATTCATAAAGGGGTGACGGGGGAGGGAGGCACCAGAGCAGTGGCTGTATAATAATTTTTCAGTGCACTGAAAAGAAAATAGGTTTCAAACAAGATGACACAGATTAAACACAAATAATTTTTCACTGTCTATATTTTGATTTCTGAATCATGTAAAAAATTGTTTAATGGACATGAGAGACAGAGAGATAGAGAAAGAGAAAAAGAGTGAAAGAAAAAGAAACAGAGAGAGTGGGAAAGAGAAAAAGACTGAAAGAAAAAGAAACAGAAAGAGAGAGAAAAAAGAAAGAAAAAGAGAAGGAAGGGAGGGAGGGAGAGAGAGAAAAAGAAAGAGAGAGAGAGAGAGAAAGACAAGGAAAGAAGGATCAAACAATTCCCCAAATCCTGGCACATTTAGATTAAAGCTAATGGATCTATTATAAGAGAACATTTTCTTGATGTTCACCAAGGAAAACAGAATCCTTTGTGGCACTTACCAGATGCCAGGCAGGATGACCTCACTTTAAAGGGGAGAGGGATAGAGCGAGGCTGGTCTAGATGCAGACGGCTGTCGGTTTCCCCTGACAACAGCAGCAGCGAGGCGAAATCCTGGACTCAGCCCGGTCCCCCTGTTGACAGGTGATCAACAGCCTGGAGCAGGAGGTGCCGCGTCCGAGGGAGGGAGGGGCGAGGGGACGGCTCTGCGGCAGCTACCGCCCAGGTAGGGCCCTGCTGAGAGCCGCCCACCCCAGACGCCCCAGAGCTGTACTGGTCGGTGCCGTGCTGCAGCCGGTCTGGTCTGGGAGCTGCCGCCGCCGCCGCCTCGCTCAAACCGGCAGCAGATTCGGATGCGGGGGAGATGGAAGCGGCTCATCCGAGGCAGCAGAACCAGAGACTAGAGGGGGAACTTTGTGGGTTCAAGCAATGCCAGAAACAATTCAAACCGCACCCTACAACACTGCCCCCGCAGCGAAACAGAAACGTGAACAGCCAACTCACAGGTGACCCTGGAACCTTTGGAACCCCAAGGCACACAGAATGTCCCTTCCTGAAAATTAATGGCATTTCCTCCCCGCCCCAAATGTTCATGCCAATGTTGACAGGAAGGGCATTCCAGGAGAGAAGAAACCCCTCTGGATACTACTGTTTAAAGAATTGCTCCACTGTCATTATATATACGGAATGAGCATATATTTTCATCAGACAAAACTGACTTTGGATTCCACTTCCACCACCTTACTAGCTGGGGGACACCGGGCAAGCCCCTGGCCTAACGCACCTCTGGCTTCCTCATCTGTAGAAATGGAGGCTTGAAACGCCCTCTCTGGACTGTGAGGTATCAGTGAGATCCTGGGCGGAAAGGATCCTTCCTGGATCTGTGAGGCATCTGATCAGCCCTCAGCAGCAGAGGTCCTAAAAGGCTGTCCTAAATCAACCACAGACACCCCGTCACCTTCCCTCCGCTGAAAAACTGATCCAACGCACGGCCAACAGCAAATGATGTTTCTCCTACTATTTTAAACCGATGTCTCCAATAAGTTAGGGGGGCCAATTTTAAAATCACTTTTGCATACAACAGTCAATGATAGGTCATATAGGCCCCCAGCCCCAATCCTGCCGGGGACACCAAGTTGCAGCCCACATTAGAGCAGGTTTCTGTCCCCAATTCCCTCTAACTTCCCACTTCAAGGCCAAGAGCATGCCCACGTTTGAGAGCACAGAGTATTTAGGAAAAGAATAGGCTCTTAATTGAGCCCAAAGGTCTTTTTTTCTTTAATCTTCCCTTTAAAAAGGCAATTATTTCTCAAAATGGAATCCCCAGGTTCCTATAAGACCACTCTTTAATCTGAGCGACAGACAGTGGCAGGAGCACCTGTTCAAGGCTATGCTTTCAGAGACCTTGGGGGAGGGGGAGTGCAGAGCCCCGCTGGGCCAAAAAGCCGCCATCACCCTCTGGTGGTGGCTCATACACACTGCAGTTGTGAGACCCACACGTCCCCAGTCCATTCTCCAAGAGGCAGCCCATCTGAATCCCAGCTGCTTTGGCTGCTCTAGGACAACCTTTGTTCTTGCCAACCCGAATCATCTTCCCAACCTTCCTCATTCACTACCACCTCATTCCCGCATCCAACACCCAGTGATTCAGATGGAAAAAAGAGAAGCAAAACACCAGTGTGTCCCCAAAACATAATAGCCAAGAGCCAATTCTCATGAAAAATTAGGAGGAAGGCACCTCTACTACCAAGTGAAGAGACCAGTTGAAGATCCAGGACATATCAAAGAAGAGATAGCCCTGACCGGTGAGCAAGGCGTGGGTGGGTTCCGGGAAGAGGATCTCTGCAGCTGGAGGACAGAATATGCTGGAAATCAGGTCACAAACAAAGAGCTACCAAGCAGGTGACACTGCCATGAAATGCTCTTAACCACTTCACGCCTCCAAAACCTTCACCAATCTTGGGCAAATACATCTAAGTCCAGGGGGCCCTGAAGAGCCGCACCCAACCTCGGGAAGAATTTGCCAGAGGAAGTGAAGGTCATGGAGAAAGAAGAAACGGGAAAATTCATAGGTAAGCGGTGTCACTGGGATACGCTCTACAACGCTGCCAGCGATTTCTAAGCAAGTACTGAGGGGGAAGACAACACACGTGGGTTTTATAGGCAGCTGTGAAAAGGCCTGAGTGACCAGCTGTACCACAGCTGGCAAATCTCTCTCCATGTAGTAGCAGCATCTGCTTGGCATATAAGAGAAGAAGATGCCTCTTTCAGTAACAAAAGAACATTCGAAATTTCAGGACTTTATCCTACATAAAGCATCCTGCCTTTTTCACCCATATTACCCCAAGATGATATTTGCAACAACTATAAAATTAAGTATCTGATTGCTATTTAGTTCAGTTTTACACTAGCCTCATTCAAGAGGTACATTTTATTTTTTAAAGCAGTAAATTTTAGTACATTCTGTCTTTCCATCAGATGTACACTTTCGTATGTGAAATGGCTCATACATGAAATAGCTTGTATCAAAAAATACAGGCCACACGGGAGCGCCCCACCCCCTCTACCCCATACACTGGCCTTGCTCTCTTCTTAGGTCCTTTACTTTAAAAACCTCTGCAACCAACTCAAGCACAGGCTGGTATGTCGTGCTGGAACATGACAATATCCGACTTGGACGCTAATTCCTTGAAACAATCAGAAATTAGGCAAGCAGGCAGAAAGACAACTCTATACACTAAAGGATCTCCCTTGCCCCGCCCCCCAATCTAGAAGTCTATGGTCCACGTTCAAGGGCCAGGCTGAGCTCAGATTAGTAAGTTTCTGGAGGCCAAGCTGCTGTGTTCTCCTGCTGCCAGCACAGCACCTTTCAGCACGAAGAGACGGTGGCCGAACTCCAGTGAAAGACAGATACAAGCACCTGTGGGCTGCATCCCCACAAACCAACCGGGCAGAAAGCATTGATGTCTGCATTGGGCTAGGCAGGGGACAAAGGACCCAGGTGGACACTTCAAAGCCCATCAAGGCAGCCTAGAAAAAAAAAAAAAAAAAAAAAAAAGACAGCACAGCGGGTGGTCAACTGTCAGAGGACTAACCGGAATCACTAAACTAAACTGGGGGAGTCAGGAGACCTGAGAATCAGCCCTAGTGATGCTACCGACGACCTTCTCTGCTCTATTTAAGGCAACTCAACATCTTAACCTTTCCCAAGTCAGCAAGCCTCTCACAGGAAAGTCATCAAGGAACGTGCCTGCCACCTTCTCCTCTTGGTACTGAATCAATGGCGCACCTGACGCGCAGTCAGCAGTGTTGAGAATCGGGAGTCATCTGTGATCCTGGACCCTTCATTTAATCGTAGTCTCAAAATGCTCGTATGCAAGGAACACCTTCTCATCCTGCAGTTACATGGTCCAGGCTTATGTACATAGGAGCCCAGGTTTGAAAAGCCAAGTCAGCAGTTCACTCAGTAAGAATTTTTCAAGCTCCTACCCTGTGCCGAGTACCGTGTTGGCTCTGGGGTTTCCAGGGTGGAAGGGCTTCTTGCAGACGGCCTCTCACTGCCCATCCAGGTCTTATTTTTCTGAAATAAATGTCACCTGTGCACAGCTTTGACCACTGCTTACACACCAAGCTCAAGCTTAATGTCATTGTTTTGTAATGAGCTTACTGCACCAGTAAAATTTTAAGCTGCTACAGAGCAAGGCCAACGTCTTCTTCAGTAATTTACCAGTTACTTTGGAGCCAGCCTTCTTGGAGACAGCCTTGGCCCAGGCAACTTAACTGCAAAACCTCAATAAACACAGAACTAGCTTCTGAATTCTGAAATCACAGGCACCATCGCCAGGCCCATGGGCTCAGAGCTTCACTTACTGTAACACCATTCTGAACAAGCTTCATTATTTAGCTTCCCATTACGATGAAGCTTCTAATCTGCAGCAAAGTATGATAAACAGCACTGTTGTCTCTCCTGTAAAATCCCAAACACAAGAGGAAAGAAAAAAAACTATTCATTGATACAAATGGCAATTAAAAATCTCAGCCATTATAATTATCAGTAATCCATTCAGAAATCCATCTGCCAGTTTAAGCTCACTGCTTTAATTCTCTTGAAGGTAGAAGAAGATGGATTTAACAATGGGGGTAAAAGGTCGACTATGAGTTTAAACCACAGGTTCTCACTCAGGTAAAGAGGCAATTTTCTAAAACTGAAATAAACTTTCCCAATTTTTATGACAGCTATATTGATTCTTTACAGAAAAATTACACACACACACGCAAAGGAATAAAACACCCAGGAATCCCATTCTCTGAACACTATTAATAGATCTTTTATACTTTAGATCTTCTATATTTCTACGTATGTGTAGAGCTTATGTGTAAGATCTCTTACAAAAGAGATGGAATCAAATGATACAAACCAATCCAACTTACTTTTCCACTCAATGTTATAAAATGTTTCCATATCAGTAAATATTTCCAGGCAACATCACTTTTAATGGCTTCATACTATTCCATTTTAGACATTTACCATAATTAATTTAGGTTGCTTTAACTCTTTCATTACGATAAACAATGCTTCATCCTTATAGCTAAACCTTTGGATATATAAGAGGATATATATAAACATACATCCTTCAACTCTATAAGGATATAATAAATTCTTCAGTATTCTCTCAGGATGAGTTCCTTTCAAGTATGTGAGCTAGATCATCAGGCCCACACATTTTTCTTTCTCTATGTTTGATAACATTAATATATTTATAGAAGAAAATTTAGGAAATAAAAAAAGCAAAAATAACCGATAATCTTAACCACCTTGATACGGCATTGGGATTTTGTTATGCACCCTTTCCAGTCTTTTCTATGTCTATACGTATATCCTTTTTTAAAAACAATTAAAAAAATTTTTTTACCTAAAGGAACACTCAGTTTGGTTTTACTGAAGTTTTGATTTTTTTTAGAGAGGATTCCATATAAAATATTCAATTCGTCTACTTTAAATTTAGTAACATGAATCATAAAATTTGTATTCAATAGGAAATACAAAAGATATTGAGTTCTCTTGTATGGCCCCCTATGGAGATGGGGAAGAAGGAAGCAAGGACGGGGGGAAAAGGTGGAAAAAACAGAAGAAAAGGCAAAAAGAGGAGAGAGGATGTAAAACTGCCCCCACCACTGCCCTTGGGTTGCGGGCTTCACTCTGAATCATCACTGCCTTGAAAGTCACACAGTGACCTTCACGTAAAGAAAAAAGCCAAAACCCCTGGCCAAGGAGGAAATCACCCCAGGCTGATGAGAATTCGGTCAAGATCCCCCCTCAACACCTTAATCCTGTTTTGTATACAGTTCATCACTGAACTCCACTAAAAAATAATGCACAACCTAAAAGTTGCGAATTATGTTTTATTCGGTGGACTTTGCTGAGGACACAAGCCCGAGAGGCAGCCTCTCACATAGCTCTGAGGGACTGCTCCAAAGAGGTAAGGGGGGATATATATAAGAGTTTTTGTAACAAAAACCACAGAGGACATCAAAAGATTACTGTTAATTAAAGAAAAAAGTTAATGAATTTAACTTGAGATCTTTACGTATGGGAAGATACAAGAGTCTGGACTCACTGAAATCATTCCTTTGACATGCATCTTAACTATCTAGGGCCGGTATCCTGCTTTTCTCCATCCTGAATCCCCTCAGGGTGCACAGTCAGGGCGGCTGCAGTGGCCCAGGGCTTGATGGTCACAACATCCTTTGTTTACTGATATGGCAGGCGACACTCCTTCAGCTCATAACCATCGGATGGGCCTGTCCTGAACTTGGACAGCCCACCAAAGAGCCCAAAGCTCAAACCAGTCTCACTGAACAGGTTAAATACAGCCAGGGCTGATCAAGACAGACCAACTCATACTCATTTTAACTCAAGGTTCATTGTTTTGAAGTAGCTTCCTTCCCCTCAGTTGTATTATTTCAACTGCTCTGGTGTAAAGGTCATCATCACCTGTGGTTTCGGTTTTGGTCAGAATGAGGGATGAAGAGATATACCCCAGAGCATTCCAGGGCTTTGGGGTTCAGATGGGGAACTAGCCAGAGGTGCTGAACTTTTAAAGACAAAAGATCCCGTTGCCTTTCAAACAGCAGGCTTAGCAGATAGAGAGAAAGGTAGCAGAAATCCAACGTGGGCTTTATATACAGTCTAAAAATAGGCACTTGAGGCAGAATGGTTCCTTCCAACAACAATTTTAAAGATTCCCAGGAGGTATCGGGTGTTGAGTAAATATCAGACGAGGATAAAGGCTCTCTGAGCCACTGGGAGTGTACAAAGCCCTGGTCGGGTTTCCTCTGCCTGGCTCCCTGGACAGCTGAAAGAAAAGTCTTTTTTCCCAGCCCTGCTGCATAACAAAGGAGCCTGGGAGGGAAGGTCAGGGTTTGGTTTCTGATACTGGAGAGCAGTTCAGAGAAAGAACTAACACCCTGCTTCTATCTTGCCACACAGACCGACTGGAAGAATATTAGGCTGTGCAACCATTTTCATTAGAAAGACAATGAATGAATTAACCCGCGTGCAAGACTAACACATCCAGATTACTTGTGAAGAGAGACCGTCTTCTCCTCACTACAGATCTAAGTGTGCCTTTACTCAATTTCCATCATTCAAGAGTAGGTGTGAGAGGATGGTAGGCTTGTGCACACACCTGCCCAGGAGTGCGATGCCGTTTGGAAGGTCAAGAGCAGAGACTGTGGGACTTGAGTGACACAGACCTGGAGAGGGCCCTGGGGCTGGACGCTATGCCTGCCGTGGTCACTGGAATACAGACCGGGCACGGTCAGGAGGCCCAAGCCCTCATCCTGCCTCTACCTGCAATTCCAGGCCAACTAAATGAATGTCTCCAGTGAGTCCTGACACCAATATATTTTTGGAGCTCCTCTAAGGTACAGCCAGGCTGAAGAAGCCCTGGTTCTAAGGTCTCTTTCAGCTCTAAACTTCTATACGTGTATTTTGACTTATCTCTCTTTCTCCCCAGTAGGTTAGTGAAGCCCTGTCTGAAGAGAGGAGAAAATGATACTCATCGGATGTAGGTCCTGGCCTTGACTGGACCACACAGCCTCTGTGAGCATCCACCTACGGAAAGTACTAAGTACAACGTTTGTACGTCATGAAGCTCATTCAACTTAAATCCTAATCAAGTAGTCTTCTCAATTTCCGCTTTATTCCTCTTCTGGTTTACAGTGACAACTAAAAAAATGTCGCTCGCCATCTGGTCCTCCAGGAATGAAGTCACTAGCCTCTGCCATCCCTGACCTTCACACACTCTGAAAGGAGCTCAGGACGGGACACTCTGTGCTCTGGGAAATCTGGCCGAACAGGCCTTTAGATAGATATTTTCAAGAGAAAATTTTATGAACCCAATTTCTTGCATCTTCTCATACCCAGAAAAGCACTAAAATCATTAATGGAGACACCTGCTCCTCATGACCAGCAGCAACCTTCTACCCAGATGTGGGCTTGGCTGCACACACCCCCTTCAGAAAATCACATACATACTGACCTCCCCCCTTGCCTCTTCAGAACAGCTGCTCAGACCTATCTGAGAGGCTATCTCCAGGGCTATGGTCCTCAGTAAGCCCCCCCAAAAAACAAACTCACAGCTCTCATGTTGGGCGTTTTTTTTTCAATTGACAACAAGAACCCTAAGAAAGGACTTTTTCCCTTCCTAACCCTTCCCCCAGTCCTCACCCCGTGTGTCTGATTTTCCATCCAGAAGCTGCACTTCTCTCCCAGTTTCCTGTCCGCCACCCGCCAATGTGGTTGAGTAACTTTTCCAGGAATGAGTGCAAAAACATAATGCCCAGAAGAGGACAAACGTGAAGACGTCACAAAGTTCCTCCGGGTTCCCCAGGCCCATCTGGAGCCACCGCACGTGAAACTGACAACGGCTGACCGGCGAAGGCCGCCAGCCACAGAGACAGGGAAGAGAGTTTTTTCTAGAACCCTCACAGCACTGGGCACTATGCCCAGTCCTTCCTGCCTACGACAGTCCTGTCCACTATCTGAGGCTTAAATTCTTTCCAAGAACCTATTACTTACCTCAGATATTACTTTCTTGCATAAAGACAGGCCTGACAGTGTGAACAAGAGTTTTCTGCCTGGAAGCAGAGAACAAGGGGTCTGAGCCCTTTGTCACGTGAAGACCATCAGCGACCTTCATCCTTTGCTCGTGGCATAGACCCGTGGTTCCCAGCTCATTCCAATCCCCTGGGGGCTGTACACACCGATGCCCAGGCCTCCCCTCAGACCAGCTGAATCAGACTGTCTGGGAGCCAGGCCAGGGTGCCCCATGTGCTACGCAGGCAGTGAGGATGAGAACCGAGTCTGTGCAAACTGGGGTGGAACCCAGCTCTGCCACTTCCCTGCTTTACGCAAGTTGCTTAACCTTTCTGATCCTCGATTTTTCTCATCTGGAAACCGCAAAGAATAGTTTCTACCTCCTAAGGTTGACGTGATGATGACGATTTAATTATAATGCATAAAACCACAATGTCTCAAAATACAGTACGTCTCGGACTCTGTTGCTTCATCTGTAAATGATAACAACAAGGGACAGAGAGACCTCCTAGGAACACGAAGAGGAAATGAGGACAGGAGGGGGTGTGACTCACTGGGCTGGATTTTTTAATATAAAGGAGTGATTTACTCCACAACAGGTCACCTTAAAGAACATTCCACGCACCAGCTCACAGGTCAGGGGTGACCCAATAAAAGGCAAGTCCAAAACTTTGCCGGGCCACCCTCTCTCTGCTGTGAATGTGAGCCCAGAGCTGCCATCAAAGAGAGAAAACCTTGCTGAGAATAAAACCAGCAAAAAAAAAAAGAAGAGGGAGGGTGGGAGAGCACAGCTGAGGCTGATGCTGGAACACAGGAATCAGCTGTTTTTTAACAGACACTTGTTATTTCTAATCTTTTCTGATTGTATCAACAAGGGAATGTGCATTCTTGTATCCCGATCACTTCACACATGTGCAAGTGTATCTTTTGGATAAACCGGCAGAACTGGGAGTGCTGGCTCTACGGCACTTGTCATTTTGATCAACATTTCCAAATTGCTAGAGGTTGTACCCACTTCAACACCATCCAGTAACAGGTCGAAGGGGAGCCATTTCCTCACACTCATATCAACATATTGCAATTAAAAATTTTACTTTTTGACAACATGACAGCTGAAAAAGGTTTTTCATTAGAGCTTGAACTGCCATTTCTTTTATTGTAAGTGAAGTTAACTATCTCAATACATTTGTCACTGGTATCCCCTCTTCTCTATTTGTACTCTCTGATGATCATTTTTCAATTAGGTTATAGGTCTTTTTATTGATTTGTAGGTCGGTATTTTATATTAAGAAAATTAGCTCTTTCTCTGTTCTTAGAAACTGGCAGTATTATCCCCAGTTAATCTTTCTGGCGTATTTTTGGCCATGCATACTCTAGATATAATTCGGTCTGGTCGTTCATAGCTTCTCTTAAGTTTTTGTTGTCATTGACATGAAACCACTTTGAGCCTCTTTTGAAAAAAAAAAAATCTTAAGATTTGTGGCTACTGTTAGCTTTAAAGCATGTGTTATGGGAAACGGATCATTCCTTTTGAAATCTGGTCCCAGCAACTCTTCCTAACTCCAAGGCCCAGAGCAGAAACTTCCAGGGAAGTGAGTCACATTTGGGCCACAGACTCGAGTAACCTCACCCCAGGGTCCTCTCACAACAGGCCTCCCCATCACTCCCGTGGCACCAGCATGAACCTGTGCTCCTTGCTGAGCTGCACACCCGTACTGCCCTCTAACACAGGTGCCTTGAGACCAAGGACCATCATTAATGAGCACCACTGATTAGCGACCGCTACTCAGGGCTGATTTCCTGTTGCGGGAGATGGGTGAGCAGGGCTTAGAAAAAGGACACCTTCTTGGACCCAAAAAACAAGACTCTGAAAAACGCTTCTGGAAGACACGTGCTAATCCTTGAGAGAAACTTTAAAGATTGACCCTGCTCCTCTAGAAAACTGTGAGCCACCGTCCCACATGCCCCACAAGGCCTCTGAGATGGTCCGGGCAGCATCCCCAGCGAGGCCTCAGCTCCACATTCAAAACCACCCAGGAGGCTGCTGGCTGGAAATCAAGAGCGAGGAAGCCCTGTGAGAGGGTAAACCACACCTGACCTCAGAACCTTCTCCCACAAGAGGCAACTCTGCAACAGGGCAGGTCCTCAGAGATGGTGACACCAAAGCCAGGCACACCTACCCCCCGCTAAAAGTCCAGCAGTCTACTACCAATATTCGATCCTGAAGGCCGCAAAACACAAGCATCCTTCCCTTCGGTCGTGGTTTCTTCTTTTATAACTCTCTTATAACTCATTGTTTCTTTCTGTAAATGAACCTGGAACTCCTCTGACATCCGAAGTTGAAATGACTAAAACAGACGGTGAAAAGGGAAGAGGGTAGAAGCAAACTTTTTTTTTTTAAAGGAAGTTTTTAGATTAAAAAAGGTTTCTGCAAACTCACAGTGAGCCAAAGTAAAACTTAGGTCGTTCACATTTGAAGAAGCAAGCTTAAATAATACCCACAAGGGCAAGAAATAGTCAGCTGTAGCTAACAGGCCCATGAGTGCAGTAAAGAGCTTTAAAGGGAATACTCAACTCAGTCAGCTAAAAAGGATGCTCCAGAAAGAGCTCTCAGCAAGGAGGGGGCACAGCGGGGTGAGAAGCTGTGGCTCAGGGCGCAGGTGATGGCGTTCATCCTACCTAGAGAGCTTGCTGGAGGATGGCACCGCCGGGGACTCCCAGCTAAGGATTCACTAAGTCCTAACGTAAGCACACCTGTCTGGGCAAGTGTTCACACCAAGGGTGAAGGATGCCTAACAGGCGACCTCCACCTGGAGCATCATTTATAACCAGTAGCAACCAGGTTACCAGGAATAAGAGTCCTCCAGCCAGGACTCCCAGTGGCAAGGGGTCCAGGGGTGAAGGTGGGGAGGCGGGGGCATCTTTCAAGGTGGCTTCCTCTGCAGTTGGCCAAAGACTTCGATGATGAAGGGAGTGTGGAATTTAGGCTCTGAGCGGGCAGGGACCCTAAGTTCTCCTCCTACCCAGTGCCTTTCACAGTACGTGAAACATTGTAGGCACTGAAAAAAATACCTGAAAAATCAAGGTACAAACTACAAGAGTTCGGCTACAACAACAGTAAGGGCCACTGCTGTCACTTCTGGCCAAATGAACTAGGAGGCCATTTCCAAGCCAAGTCCTGGCTGCTCTGGACCTGAAGAGATGGTGACCTGCCCTTCAACTGACTGGCTCTGCAGCATTCTCAGACTCTACTTGGCTAAGACAGAGATACTTATGATGACCCGGAAACATTCCCACAGTGTACTGGGGAGTTAAAAACAAGTTAATAGGATTGTACAGTGTGACTCTCATGCCCTCCCTCCCCCATCACACACACCAAGATGGGGGGAACGGGGAGGCTATGCTCAAAGGGTAAGCCTGGGGCAGAAGGCAGAGAGGGGCTTTTAATTTCCTCTCTTACGTGTCTACTGAGATTTCCACAATAAATACACACCGTTTTCTATACCACTTCAACATGTAAATTTGAAAGTAAACCAAAGCACCCTCCTCACCTGCCTTTCTCGTTATCAAACTGGAAAACTATTTATCATGTGCTGCCCATTAGCACTGCAGGATTTCTTTTTTGGAAAAAAAAAAGAAGGAACAGAATTGATCCATCTCTCTCCAATGGACTGCCACACTTTTCTTTAATCTGTACGTTCTTATCATGTCAACCCAACTTTAGGCCCTGCTTACAGGACTCACAAGCCTCTCAGGCACGGCGACATTTATTTTGCCATCCTCACTGTTAGGAGGGACACTCTACTTAGTCCACTCCACAAAGAAAGCCTCCGATTCACCACAAATGCCCAGGAGGATAAAATGAAGCCAGAGGGAGGCAAAAGGCAGGGAAAGCTGAGTGAGGCTGTGACCCATGGTGATCAAAAAACGTCTCCTGTGATAACAGTTAACACCCTCTGGACGGCTGAACCTCTCTCTGCAGCCCGTGGAGCTCGCATCACATCTCTCACGCTTCTTGACCCAAAAGAAGTACCATTCCACTTAAGCAGCTTCTTCTCCTCAGCTGAGATGATTCTAGGATTTTTCGTTGCTGTTGTTGATTCACCTCTTTGCTTTGGAGGCTGGCTTTTTTCAGCGGGAGGTGTCACACAATAGACCTTGTATTTGTCTCATGTCTCAGCACTCACGAGCTGTCACATGAGAACATTATCTCATGAGAACCCTCCTGACAGCCCTAATAAATCCGAATGTATTCAACTGAAAAGAAATTAAACTCTTTTAACACCATCGCAAACTGACACACGCTTTTTTCTCCCTAGTACCTCCCCAATTTTTCTGTCCCACTGAAAGCCCTCATGGTGTTTTGTCAGTATTTGCAGACATGAAGAAATGGCAAAGGGAGAAAAGAACATTATTGCAAAATGAGTAGAGAAATAACCCATGCTGTTTTCCTCTGGGGGTGTCTGAGCCACTCCCTGCTGTTTAAATAAGCCCTTGACTGTAACCTACCCACTCAGGCAGGCTGCCCATGAAGACTCATGACCCCTTCCCCTGCTCCCAAGAGAATTTTATCCAAAAAACCCCAAGCATACCTGAGAGAAAATTAGCCAATCTTGCATTTAAAACAATTTAAATTGCTGCTGCTATTGTTCTTTGAGGGTCACTGTCATCAATCTGAAAAGCACTGCTGTCTACACGCATCTTTAAAAATTTAGCTACACGGAAGAGATGACAAGAGAAAAATGTTAAAACCTCTCTAGTCTTCCTGAGTCTGTTTTTCACATCATGCATTGCTTTCATTAACTTCTCTGTAATGCTAAAAACTCCCACAACCTCAGACAGAACCATATTAAAGGATATTTTTTAATTTCCAAAGCCAAATACAATTATTTTTGAGACCATCCATACCTGTTTCCCATATTAGCGTGGATATAGCTAACTCTTTATAATATTTTTCTATATTAAGAATGTCAGTCTGGAAGTTCCTTTCATAAAGAAAACGAAATGTGTTTTGAAGCTCTGATCCATTAAAATGTGAAACTAAAAATGCATTAAATTCATTTTGTCTTTGGGCCCATACTGGACCCTCATTTGACGAATTTCATTTCTTCCCAATATTAGTAAATTATTCCTTTGTAGTTCGTGGCATTTTATTTTGATGATTCTACAAGTTTAGGAAATTATTTGGCAGGGGAAGGGAAGGGAAAAGGGTGGAAATGAAGTTTAAATGCTATGTACTGTCTACTTTAAAACCCAACTGTGTAAAAAGTATGGGCTGCTTAAAGTAAAATTATTCATTCCTCTGTATAAGTGTCCCTACTTGAGAATGATTTAAATACCTGCCAAAACAAACAAGATTTGAATTATTTAAAAAATTAAAAAAGAACTCCAAAGAATTATTAGATTTGAATACCATTTTAAGAGTCCAGAACAAAAATGCACCTGATGATCTGGCCACCAGAGGGAGCTATAATTCCCCCATACACCTGAGTGGACCCTTAACACAAGAAAGAGCCCTTCAGAAGCCTTGATGATTAGGGATGCTTCCCAATTCCTCTCCTCCAGTGAACTTTACATGGACGGAGGGGTTAAGGGTGAGGCACTCCTTAAAGTTAAAGGCAATTGTGGTAACTTCAAAGTAGGAAGGAGCTAAAAGTAATGTGGTACGTGCTGGTAGAGACTTTTTATATTATTAAAATGTATAACCTGAGTATTGCAAAGAATGAGGGGCTTAACAATACATACAGAACAATAAAATAAAAAATTATGAGATGAGAGGGTAAGAAAAATAGGGGCATGTACAAATCACTGGGAGGGTACAAAAGCAGGAAAAATAAATTCAGCCTAGTGGCAGGGAGGGCTCTGAGAACCAACGAGGCCGTGAGGAATGCGCATGCGCCATAGTTTGCCAGGTGCGTTAAAAGGGGAGGGAGTGGCGACGGCTGTCAGGGATTTGGTGCCCAGCGTGGGACCACAGCGGGGTGCGGAGATGACGGTCTAGCAAAGTCCCAACACCGTGCAGTGTGACCACTGAGCACAGTGATGTGCAAACGAAGCTGAGGCCGCACACCTGGGCAAGGTGGGCGCAGAGCCAGGGAAAGCTGCCTGCGGGAGATCTCACTGGGGGTCGTTGTGAAAGAGGTGACTGTGCAAAAGGGGTGGTCGTCCTGGGGGCCGGCAAAGGCACGGACTGAGCACGGCTGCTGGGGGAGGCCGAGGCCAACGGCCGCCCAGGAGGGCGGTGGAGTCGTGGCTAAGGAGCCAGGACCTGGATCCACCGCAACGAGTGGCCGCTGGAGGGTCGGCCAGGAGCGGAATACGGTCTGTTTGAGAGGGAGCATTCTCTGTATGCAGAGGACAGACGTGAAGGTGTGAACCCCGCTCAGGAAGCCCTCGGCACAAACATGGAGACCAGGCAGAGCTGGAGGGATGAGCCGGCCAAGGACAACTCCCGGGTCCCTAACCTGGATGCCCAGACAGACGGTGGAGTCACCGACTGAGAAAGATTAGTCCAGAGAAAGAACAAATATTTTGACATTTCAGGCCAAGAAACTGGTTTTGTTGTTGTTTTTGCAAACAAAAGAGCCTGACTGAGGTATATGGTCACTCAAATCTCATTTCTAGCACATGATGGTTTGACTACATACTTAATAACATAGAGAAAATGAAATCACACTGCAGGGAGCCAGTAACCCATTTTGGAAGGAAGGAATTTGCATGTTTTCTTCTGCTGTCCAAACTGCAGATAACATTGAAAATCACTTCAACAAAATTAAAGCCACTGTGTGCAATGAACTCCCAAGAGTTTACAAGTGAGAGTGAGAGCGAGAGGCTATATAACCAACACTATCATTTTCTCACTAGCAAAAAGAAAAACTGTGATAAAGTTATGATTCATCCATTTTGATTTCACAACCAGTTGCCCTCAAACTTGAAACACAGCATTTCTTTCAACTGCTTCTCTACCTTCCAATCTTGAATGCCTAATTTCGAGCATCTAAAAATAGCAGAGACTTTGAAACAATAATCAGTTCTTCAAAAGGGGAAGCACAACAATGTACCTGTAACAACCAAAGACAGACTTGGAAACAAACCTTGCAGTTTATTTATGCCCCATCCCTCTCGGCAAGCCAGAAGGAATGTTAGCACATACCCATTGGGGCAAGGCATACTTTGTATCACTTGTGTTGATATTATACAGTAGGAATGCCAGTTCTTTTAATAATTTACTGAGGAGTTACACATTGCAGATTCCTTATTAAACATTACTGGCAGTAAGGTCATAAGTTTAAGAAATATTCGGTAGAGAAAAGAGGCAATATTTTAATGGCCACACCCTGATTTAAACGATGTGTCTGCATCTGCTGGGATGCATATAAATTCAAATTTATTTCTTACTTGTGTAGTTATATACAAAGCACTGAGAAATCATTTTCTCTAAGACAAAAACATTTTACAGTTGTATTCATTTGCAGACTTTAAAATCCACAGTGCCTATGTAGAACGTTTCATAAGCTGTATTGTAAGCATGCAGCCCTTGGCGAGCAAAGGAAAAAAATTAAAAGCTACTGCTGCATCTAGGAACCCTACTCCCTCATGCCCAAAAAGTCAATACTGGCTAAATTCCTGTCGGTCACTGACCAACCAACAGCTCAATGAAATAGTTTAATCTGGAAATCATGACCAAATAATACTGGCACCCCCAGTTCTAAATACATATGTTATAGAGAATCAACAGCTTATACTCTCAGGGGTGGGCAAACTATGGCCCACAGGCCACTGGTACATAGCCAAGCCCATTCATTTAGATACTGTCCTGGCTGCTTTAGTACTATCTTGAGAGACTATAAGTCCTGCAAAGCCTCAGCTATTTACTCTCTGGCCCTTTACAGAAAAGGTTTGCTGGCCCCGATTCAGACTGCCTGCAGCACTTAGGAAAGGTTGTCTTTACCACGGAAGAACCTGCCAGCTTGGTAAACTTCTAAGGCAGTCTTAAAAACTTAATTTTCCAGGTTCCTGCCCTAAATATAAACATTAAATAGAAATAATTTTATGAATGTTTCTTAGAAGATGCAATAATCCAACATGAGATTTGGATCTGAAAAATAATATTTTGGGGTTCCACAGAGATGCATCCAAAATGGATTCTTTTTTTTTTTTTTAATTGCGGTATAGTTGTTTTACAATGTTGTGTTAGTTTCCACTGTACAGCGAAGTGGAGTTCCCTGTGCTATACAGCAGGCTCTTATTAGTTATCTATTTTATACATATTAGTGTATATATGTCAATCCCAATCTCCCAGTTCATCCCACCCGCCGCTTTCCCCCTTTGGTGTCCATACATTTGTTCTCTACATCTGTGTCTCTATTTCTGCCTTGCAAACCAAAATGGATTGTGGATTGTGCATTTTGAAAAGCATTTCTTTCAGGTACAACAATTTTTTCACCTTCAATGATGCCATTTTTGTCAATGCAGGTGCACAGTGAGCCCACCCTCAAGGCCTCCTCCAGGCTTTACCACTGAGAATGAGCTGGAGAGTCAGCCCTCACCTAAAACACTGGGGAACCATTAACGGACAGAGGAACGTCTCCCTTATTCCTTTGGTGATGAAACTATAGCAGTGCACCCTCTGCCATCCGAACGTCAGACCTCTCTCCATGCGATACCTACTGGCTGTGCTCCTGAAGGCTGGGTTGTTAGCTCCATTTCTGTAAAATAAATATTGTCTTCATTGTCTTACACATTCCAAAATGCTTTCACTTCTGACTCATCTCAAGTTGGCAACATTCCCTCCCTTATAATACTTTAGCTCCCTACGTCCTTTCCCATCACCAAAAGGGGAACTTCTGGGAGACAAATATAGAATAAACTTTAGGATCAAGCAAGAGTAAGGCTAGCAGGGTGAGCTGGGGGGGACACAGGAAGCTGAGGAATGAAAGAGAGGAAGGAAGGAAGGAGGAGAGGGAGGCGGCCTGGCCGGGGTTGGGTGGGTAGGTGGGGCGGGAGGCAGAGGAAGGATGCTGGGGCCCCGGGACACAGCGATGTCAGGCAGAGGGTCCAACCTCACCGCTCCCCAGAGGCATCCTCAGACTTCCAACCCCCACTGGTGCCCTCTGTAATTAGTTATGCTAGTGGAGTAAAATACTGCCCACGGCTCTTCAGCTGCTTTTTAATTTTTCCATTTTCTCAGGCTCCACTATGACCAGATGAACAAAATTTATCAAGCACCTGCTACATGTGGGGCGCCCTTATCTTCCTAAAACGCATCAAATTCCCTGCCCTAGAGACTCAGGGACCAGAGCATCGTCCATCGCTGATGAAGGTAAGGGCAAGACATCCTGCAATTTTCCCTCCTCTCTGTGTTAAAGCAGGTGGCAGAGCCCAGGCCCTTTAGGTGACAGATGCCAACACATTCATGTGTCAGGAGTTGAGGCAAAGGAGGGGATTCTGAACAAGGGATTCTCATTAACATAACAGCAGGAAATGGTACATAAATGTGGCCCGTCTACTTCACCCCCTTATTTACCAAAACTGGAAAGACACAAAGGCCAGTCTATATGGGTATAGTTTTAAACTGATCAGATAGTCCCTGAATTCTGAATCAGTACATACTCCAGCATAGCCCCTTCAGGGAGTCCAGATCATTCTAAACATCCATTCTTACGGCACTGGCTCTAGGACAGCAAGCCTGGGGCTTAAGGCAGGATGGAGACGTGCTTGCCCTGCGCACTGACCCATCTGCCACTCCTCACGTCTCTGTCTGGGAAACCTGGTGGCCTGAACGGTGTGCAAACGGTGACTGACATATTTTGAAAGGATGTTGCAGGGACTTCCCTGGCAGTCCAGTGGTTAGGACTCCGCGCTTCCACTGCAGGGGGCATGGGTTCAATCTCTGGTCAGGGAACTAAGATCCCAAATGCCACATGGTGTGGCCAAAAAAAAAAAAAAAAAAAAATTAATTATTTTTTAAAAAAAAGGATGTTGCATCTGTTCATCCATTCAAAGACCAGGAGATAAGCACAAATATATAAAAAGCTGTGTGCCTGCTGCGGAATTAGAAGAGGTCTTTATTTGGGAGGAAAGGGTTAATACCTTTTAACGTCATTTCAGGGTTCGGGGGTCAGGGGAGAACAATTAGAATAAACAGTCTGAGAGCTGGGTGCTCTGTGCTCTCACGTGACTAACTGTAAGAGCTCTTAGGTGCAAGGATTTTAAGACAAATACTTTTTGACCCAGAGGCCATTAGTGTTGCTGTTGTGATTCTCAGCAACGCCCTAGATAGCTAAGGCTGCTCCAACAGGCCTCCAGAGGGAGAGGGAGTTTTGCACAGAGCTGGCAGGTCACAAACACAGTGTCAGCAGAGCGTAAAGGGCCAGGTGTGCTGCAGGGAGGTCAGCTCAACACGCCGAAGACCACCCAGGGCAGGGTCAACACCAAACGCAGGCGGTCCCTCCAGGGGCCTCAGGGCCAGGTCAGTGGGGGAGACCGGCCACACACAACACAGCAGGAGGTGTGGGGTCCATGGTGGCCCCAAGGGCACGGCCCTACCCAAAGGGCGCCACCAGCACACAGCTCCAGCCACGCGGCCTCACGGGAACACGGGCCAGGATGTCTAGGTTGTCGAGATTCTCCAGAAACCTAGAAATCTGGTTTTTTAATAAGAAATCTCCCAAACGTTGGCTCAAATTTTCTATTTCTTTGTTTTAGTGTTCCACGGGCCAAAGAGACACACCTGTGGGTTCAGTCTAGAACCCACACTATACAAACCCTGACACTATACAAACCCTGGCCTCATCATGTCCTAGAAGTGCGGACAGTTAGCAAGGGGACCCTCAAGGTACTTATGGCCTCAAGGTTTCTCAATCTGTAAAAGGAGGAGAGTTCTTTTGTGCGCTGTTTTCCAAAAGGGGCAAAAGAAAAAACAATTTCTAATCCTTTGGGAGAAAAAGCAAATTAGTGTTTAAAATTTACGTGTATCTAGTGCCAAACTATCACCTCGCCCATTTCTTGCTGGTCCCCTGGTGGAAAATGTAATTTAACAGTGGAGTGAACAGACTTTAACCCAGGGATGAATTTTAGCATCATCAGTTACGGGACAACCAGATGTTGGGTCCCTCCTGATCAAATAGCATCCCCCATTCCTGTCTTACAAGTTTAAACTGAATTTGATCAACCTTTTAGATCCAACTCCTAAGGTACAGGAAACCCAGGAGAAAGAAGAACACATTATATGATACCACAGGAAACAATCAAATGTGGTCAGAGAGATGACCTACTGACCCCTCAAGGTCATTCAAAAAGGGGAGCGAAGACTGTTCTAGATTAACAGGGTCTTAAGAGACCTCACAGCTAACTGCAATACATGATTCTCAACTGAATTCTGGTTTAAACAGCCCACTTGTAAAAGGCATTTCAGGGCCAGTTGGGGGAATTCAGATAACGGACTAGGTAATAAAGTCCAGCAGGCAATTATTGTTAATTTTGTGAAAACTGCATGATGGTTATGAAGGAATATGCTTTTTTTTTTCTCCTAGAGACACAGGCTGAAGTATTTAGGGGCTAAGTGTCATGAGGTCTGTAATTCACTTTTGAATACTTCAGGAAAAAAAAAATAGATGCAGCCAATGTGGCAAAATGTTAACTTAAATCTAGACAGTGGGGACTGGAGTGAGCTGGTGCCACAGAGCTCTCATTAGGTGGCATTAAGTCCCCATCAGTCTCAATTACTGGAAGACAGAAGGATTTTTTGACCACATCCCTCCAATGTCCGAGTCGTATGTGTTTTAAATTTTAAATCACCAGCTGCCAAAAGAAAAAATGAGAGCAACCCAAACAGGTCTAACTTGAGGCTCAACCCACACAATAAAGAAGCAACTGTGAAATTTGGGTCCTGAGACTTTCTGCACAAACGCATAAAATTCTGGAGTTGGTCTGTCTTCGCCAGCATTGCTCAATTTTAAGGAGCAGCTTTATAGTCTCAAAGGCATTCCACCCACTGTAACCTCGAATAAAGACTCTGATCATAATTAAGGAGGAAAAGGGGGGAGGGTAGATCTAAAACTTGCATTAAAATGATCCTATTCAGTTACCACTTAAGCCTATGACAGAAGGTTAGATGTCTTAAGATACAAGCTTAACTGAAAAAGAATACAGTTTGAAACTCGAAAAGGTATTTTAGGTTTAAAAAAAAGATCTTATCTATTCGAAATCTAATACTTGATGATATTCACTCACAATTCTAGGCACTTGATTAGCTGCCATCACACACACTGGCTTAGTTCTTTAAATCTGCTTTTTAAAAAATGCCTAGTCATCAAATCTAACAGTCATCTAGTCCAATGGCCCATCCAATGGCTGAACCTTGGCCGTTCAAGATGAGTATTAACGCACCTTGGGAAAGAGCTCTGAAGTCAGATAAATCTGGACTCAGCTGGTCCCACCACTCACTACAGAGTGGTTTCATCTTGG
Source organism: Eubalaena glacialis (assembly GCF_028564815.1). Classification (NCBI taxonomy): domain Eukaryota; kingdom Metazoa; phylum Chordata; class Mammalia; order Artiodactyla; family Balaenidae; genus Eubalaena; species Eubalaena glacialis. The sequence goes on from NC_083730.1 coordinate 17,507,543, forward strand.
GCTGATGACAATCTCTCTGAACCTCAACTTCCTCACCTAAAAATGGAGATAATTATTCCCTCTTCATAAAGGCAGACTCTGATGACTTCATATCACGTTCCATGCACTGGGCCAGCCAACCTGGAAGCACTCAAAATAGTCTGTAAATAACTTAAGAGCCTAGGCTCTCACTCAGCTCACAGCTCTAAAACTTACTAGTGGTATACAGACTTTGCAACTTCTCTTTCTTGCCGTGTTTTCCTTATCTGCAAAATGGAAAGAAGAATAGGGCCTGCGGCATAAGGACTTTTGGGAGAATCAAACGAGCTCCTGTGTAGATAGGTCAGGCCATGCCTGGCACGTAGGACGCACTCAATAAACATGAGCTATCGTGACTCGCTCCCCTCCTTCCTTATACCCCATTTTAGGAAAGCATGACTCACGGACCCCAAACTGCACATATCACTGTGGCCAAACAGCAGGACTCATCCCTGCCGCATCAGAAAGTACCTAAAAGGCTCCCAGGGAAGTCAGAGCGGTCCCACCGACCCCACCTGTAACTGCCCGTGAAGAGCCCGGCCCACCGCCTCTACTTCTCCTGTCTGAAATGACAGCCACATGCTCCCCAACCCATGACTCGTGCCAATGGCTCCATCCTGACCCTAAGACTAAGTGGTTGCTGCAGGGTCTTGACCTTCCATTGCAGCCCCAGCTCAGCCTCATGCCCCCCAAGCAGAAGTTTCTATATCCTCCACCACAAGCAAGTGTGTTCCCTTCTGTGGGCTTTGAAGCAGTGATTCTGCAAAGACATCAGCATCAAACGGAGACCCTTCCTGCCTGCCATCCCGCTGGCTCCCCGAGATGCTTTTCTGACACCAGCCTTCGTGCTCGCTTCCCTCAATCCCTCCTCCACGCTCACCTTTTTGCAGAGTCCTAGGCAGGCCTCCTCCACTGGTCTACACAGGCCCTTTGTGAGAATTACAAAAAGCACTTGCCCTGGATGGCAGGGTGGGGGTGAGGGAGATGCCTGATGAGCTAAGGGCACCTCTGAGAATTAGAAAAAAGTGACCCTTCCTCCAGGCTGGCGACCCTGCACCATAGCTTAGGTTCTTTTACTAGATTCTACTATTGAAGTCAAGTCAAGCAACCGCCATGTGCCAGGATCTCTCTGGGCCGACAAACAGGAATAAGAGCTACAGCCTCCGAGCTGAGACCGGGGCTGGAGGGAGGGGGAAACTTGTGGAACCAGGACAGCCTAGGCACAAGAGTTGTTTTCTCCTCTTGGGCTGGGGAGCCCAGCAGAGGTGCTGCCACGTGAACTGGACCTGGAGAGCTGGGCGAGCAGTGCCAGAAAGGATGTAAGCAAACTCCGGGCAGAGGGGGAAACACCCGCAAAGGCAAGAAGCAGCATGTTCCACGGCGCACTTAGAGGAAGGTGAGTTTTCAGTGAAGGGGCAGGAAAAGCAGGGAAGCGGGGAAGAGATGAGGTCATCATTCACTCTTTCCGTAAATATTTCTTGAGAATCTACTACGTGCTGGTATCGTGTAAGGCAGGGAGAGTAAAAAGTAAATAAAATAAACCCTAGCTGTCAGAAGCTAAAAATGTAGTCTGGGAGAAAGAAATAGTTATAATCATAAAACAACAACAGAGGGACACATAATACTTCCAGGTTGTAGGGCATATGAAAGACAGGAAGTAATCTGCTGGGGGACTGGGAGGGACCAGCAGAGGAGATGACCGGCCGAGCTGCCTGGCAGGTGAGGGTGAGGACAGGGGTGCAGAGGGGCGGAGGGAGCAAAGAAAGAGTGTGCTGTGTGCAGGGATGAGCAGGGAAAAGCAGGCAGCGGCAAACCAACCAGAGAGGGCGTGGCACACTGCCTTACAAAGGGATGTGAAACCTCCACCTTAACAGGAAACTGGGATTTCAGCCCACAGGGGAATGCAGATCCAACCAGGCAAGGAGGGGATTTATCTGGCTAGGTCTTCGCCTCAGCTCAAACGCTCTGCAGCAGGCTGGAGAGTGGGAGGTGTGGACATGTCGGTGGGTCACTTCAGAAAGCGAGTAGCGACAAACCATCCACCAGCACAGCATCCAAGGGACCTCCCAGGTGGCGGTGTCACCTTGATCCCCTAACGCTGCACTTTGTCTCACGAAGACAACCTGTTTCCAAAATAGAAGTGGGTACCCTCTTGTATGCAGTGTTTCCAGCATGATTTTACTTCCCTTTTGATGTGTTATTGGCGTTTTACACATGGCCTACTTTTTGAAAGAGTCTGATTTTCTTTTGGCCAAGCTTAAGACAGCAACAACAGCAAACGCTCAAAACCCTTGCACAGCATTTTTTTTTCACAGTATAGATCTTAACAGTTGGATGCCTCTGACCCAAGGTGACCACCGTCTCCATCTACATCCCATGTCCTGACATCCCATTTGATTAAGCATTTGTTGCAAACAAGAGTGTCCCTTGTTTAGATGACAGATTATAGGATTGCCCTTCTCCACCTGAAGGTAGGGTCCAAAAGAAAACATCTTTCTCTACTGTGGCAATTCTCCACACAGACCAACTGCTGAGAAGTTCCAGGGGAGCAACAGCTCAATTATCAAATCTTCTTCCAACAAAGGCTTTTTTTTTTTTAAATACCTGCACTTCGAGGCTTGTGGGATCCTAGTTCCCCGACCAGGGATCGAACCCAGGCCCCAGCAGTGAAAGCGCCAAGTGCTAACCATGGGACCGCCAGGACATTCCCAACAATAAAGACTCTTTTAATAAAGTCAGAATTTGCTGGATGGAAGCTGGAAAGTGATCCTGTGTCCTCAGCACTGGATTGGGACAGAGAGAGCAGGTAAGGAGAAGGGTATTTCAGGTGCACGGTGAGTGGAAAGTTTCTTTTTTTTTTTTAAAGCCTGGGCAAAAGAAAATCAGACTCTTTCAAAAGGCAGGCCATGTGTAAAATGCCAATAACACGTCAAAAGGGAAGTAATATCATGTTACAAACACTGCATACAGAGGGCACCCACTTCTGTTTTGGAAAAGGGTGGTCTTCATGAGACCAAGCTGAGAGGGAGGCCTAGAGGCCAGGGCCCCACAGATGCCAGTCCTCAGAGCTGGAGCCTCAGGCAGCCTCTGCGGGGCAAGGAGCCCATCTAGGAGTGCACTGCTGTACCCTCCAGCATCACCTACTCCGACCAACACGCCCGGCCCTCCCCCACCCTCAGGCCACGTGACCCAGGCAGCCTCCTTTGACTCGAGAGACTGTAAATCCGTCTTCCAGCACATCCAAGCCTGTATGATTTCTACCACTTCCAAGTGCCTGACGCTGCTGCTGAGGAAAACTGTCCTTCCTCCTCCATCCATCAGGGCTCCCAGTGCCTACCCAGCCCTCCTTCTGTGAAGGGAGAATCAGGGTCCTGGAAGACACAGAGGTGGAGGGAAGATTCAGTGACAGGCTGGGAGAGAAGGGGGGCCTGCCGGCCTGCGGTTCGGAAGGACACGGAGAAAAGGGTCTCACTCCAGGGGACAGCGCAGAAGACATTACAACACCTGCCACACTCACGGCTACTCCCCCAGGACACATGAGCGCTGCCAGCCAACCAGAGTCATCTTGGGGTTCTCCCTGACCCCAGCCCGCCGGTGACGAGGAAACTGCTCTCCTTGCTTTCTGCTAACGTACTGTGACAGAGGTGGGTTGAAAGGATGTGCATGAGACAACGTGGAAGAGACCGCAGGTCACCAGGCAAAATAATGAGGCAAGAACCGGCGCCACTCTCCAGGGAGATGCCAGTGCGGCGGGACCCTGCATGGTCACCTAACCCTCCAACTGGCACCCACTCACTGGCAAATGGGTCCTTTGAGCACTCTGGCCCCTGAGACGGGGAGAGGGAAGGAGGGAGGCAGGCAGGCAGGGGTGTGTGTGTTGAATTTATTAAACTAAGACAGTGAAGGGCAGAACGCAGATTCAGAGCTTCTGGCTCATTTTCTGGCACTCGGTTCGTGAAGCCGCAACACTATTTCTCTTTCCACTGAACATCCTGAGGCATTATCTATAATTCCTCTCAACCCTGCCCCGAAGAAATAACTCTTCCTCTTTTCATATAAATGGTAACAATTCAGATCTGCCTGGCTCTTTTATGATTTGGAGCCCAATTCTGCTACCAATTTTAACCTCAGAGCTTCTGAACAGGCTAAAAAACACAATCTGAATCAATTTCATTTTTTTTAATGAAGGGTTTTGGATAAAACAAAACAAAAATGAATCGAAAGAAAAGTGACTGTAATATTCCAAATCCAACTTCTTCCTTCCAAACTCTAACATTTGATGCAAAGAGCCAGTGAGAGCAACAGGCATTTCTGACATAAGAGCACCATCTACTAGCCAGCGTGCAAACACTGAAATTTAAAAACCAACTGACCCAGTCCTGTTCTTGGCGCTCTGTGTGTTAAGCAATAGAAGAAAGATGCTAAAAAGATGTCTCTGTCTCCAATAGACGTCTCTAATTTAGTAAGAGGCAAGTGAAATGCTAGAGCATTAGCACAGGCGCATGGTAAACCACTCAGGGTGGCTTCACAGTCAAATGAGAAAGAACCTGCAGGTGGGATGTGCCTCCCCTGCCCCTCCCCACCCCATCACCTGCAGCTCAGGCTGGCGGCAGTGCCCCAAAGCATGCGGTTTCCCAGTGACACAACTCAGAAAGCTAACCCTCAGTTAGTCATTTGGGGTACACGTAAGCATCAGAAATTTAAAAAAATATTTCCCTGATATTGAACGTGCATCAATTTTACTTATTTACAGGCAGACCTCGGAGATACTGCAGGCTCAGTTCCAGAGCCCCGCAATAAATCGAATATCACCATAAAACGAGTCACACGAATTTTGGGTTCCCAGTGCATATACAAGTTATGTTTACACTATACTGTAGTCTATTAGATGTGCAGTAGCATTATGTCTTTTTTAAAAAGTGTAAATACCTTAACTTAAAAATACTTTCTTGCTAAAAACTGTCAATCGTCGTCTGACAACACAGGATGGCCACAAACCCTCCATTTGTTAAAAAACAGTATCTGGGAAGCGCAATAAAGTGAGATATGCCTGGATTTATTTTTGCTCGTTAACGCAAATCACATTAGTAACTTACCGATTTCTTTGCTAGACAAAACTCAAAATGGGCATGGTAACAGGACAGAATATAAAAGAGGTGTGCCGACCAACGGCAGACAAGGGCTTCTGCGCAGTGTGGGGAGGACAAGGTTAGCTGGACAGAACGAGGCCTCATCACTCAGGGTCTCCAGTGTCAGGCTGAGGCCCTGAACCCGAGCGTCTCTACGGGCAATGGTCCCGGAGACTCACAGGATGACCCCATGTTCCAACGTGGTGACTCTAGCGGCCAGCATGGCCCTCTGGTTCAACCCCATCGGATACCCAACTCGAAGAGGGCGCTGAGCAGGGACCGGGGGGCCTCATATGTGACTGGATTTAAATAGTAACCTTTCCTGTTTCCATTCAACAGGGAAGTTGGACTACATCATCGCTAATGTATCCTCCTTTAGGTCAAAAGCTCAAAAGGGCTTTCTTCTCCGAAATCTGGTTCAAATCCCAGTTCCAAGCAGCTCTAAACTTCACTCTGCCACCACTCCAGCAACTTAAGGCAACACAGTCAAGAGCCAGCAGGGCTGCCTGAAAGATACAGGGATACCAGGTGCCGCACTCAAAATACAAAAGCTGAAACAGCCAGAACGATTAGGCTGCGAGTGCTTCCGGAAATGCCACAGAAATCACCAAGTCTCTTAATTCCAAAATTACACATGCCAAAAAATATCCAGCTCTCCCAGGAACAAAACAATACTTTGTTTCCCTCAGCTAGGGTTTTTTTAAAAACAAAAAAACAAAAAACAGGAATATATTAAAATGAACACAGACATGATCTCAAACTTATTTTTCCACTGCAGAAAAACAGAAAGATCTGAATCTAATTTCCTCATGAAATCAACCCGTAGGAAGGCCAAGCCTGCTAACTGCCGCCGTGACACAAGGTCTACACCCCTGCAAGAATGTGGTCCCTGAACCAGCTGCAGCATGAACATCACCTGCTCAATCAGAAACTCGGGAGGCAGGGCCCAGCGATCTCTGCTCTAAGAAGCACCGCCCCGCCCCCGCCCCCTCCGGGTCCTTCCGATGCACCTGAACTTGGAAAGCGCTTGCTTCAACTCTCTTCAGAAGCCTACCAGATAACAAAGCAAACTGGGGCTTCCCTGGTGGCGCAGTGGTTGAGAATCTGCCTGCCAATGCAGGGGACACGGGTTCGAGCCCTGGTCTGGGAAGATCCCACATGCCGCGGAGCAACTAGGCCCGTGAGCCACAATTACTGAGCCTGCGCGTCTGGAGCCTGTGCTCCGCAACAAGAGAGGCCGCGATAGTGAGAGGCCCGCGCACCGCGATGAAGAGCGGCCCCCGCTTGCCGCAACTAGAGAAAGCCCTCGCACAGAAACGAAGACCCAACACAGCCAAAAATAAATAAGTTAATTAATTAAAAAAAAACCAACAACAACAAAGCAAACATACCTGGCTCCGAAGATGTCCTTTTTGGCGAGATCAATTCCAGAAACAACCTTCACTCTGAGGATACGGGACTCTCCCTGTTGGAGAGGGAAAAACAATAGTTTACAAAATGGACTTTCAATCTAGCGTTCTCTCAGCCGATATGCAAAGTCAATGATTCCCCTTTACGCATAGGCGATCCTTCCTTACGCTGAAGTTCAAAAAGCAACATTCCAGCTCTGAAATCCTGCAACCCTAGACATTTAGAGCATCCAAGTTAATTAAGCTCAAGTTTAATTCAAACTAGGTCATGCAGATCAATGATTCCTGCCACAGACAGGAAATATTTCCCAGCTGTACCAAGAACACAACCGCACACACGAAACCACCTAGATAAATGCCCAAGTGCAATAACATACCATAAATTTCATAAATAATTCCTCCTCTGAAGTTAATATATTTGTGTGTGTGGCCTGAGAGAGAGGAATTTCACGTGGTAAAATATTTCCTCAAAATTACGGTTTCAAAATGTTGGTGCTGGCAAACAAAAATAATGTCTCATTCCAGTAAAAAGAAATAAAAAGCATCATCCTAAACGGAAATCACCCCAAAAATATCTCAGAAACCATTCATACATTCATCCCATCCACCTGCTTATTTATTCATTCCAATATTTTCTAAGCAGCTCCTATGGGCATTGAGCTTGGACGTGAAATATAGACATGAATATGCTGATGGTCTACTGAGAGTGATGGGCAGACGATAGCGCAGGACCCTGTGATGGTGCCATGCCAGGAGAAGTCTAGTCTAAGGGCTAAGACATTCAGGAGAGATGAGATGGCTTAGGGGGAAGGGCAGGCAGAAGTCCAGGATAACCCTCAGATTTCCAGTTTGGGTCACTAACTCTTAACATAAATTGAAATAGAGGATTCAGTTGAATTCAAGGTGCCCTGTGAAACAACCAGGTGGAAAAAAAAGAGATGACTAAATAGATAAATGGGAGAGAGATCTAGTCTGGGCTAGAGACTTGGGAGTTATCAGTGTAGAGCTGACAGTTGTAGGTAGAGTTCAAGATCTGTGAGAAGTTATCCAAGACGAGTGAGAAGAAAAAATGGCTAGGGGTGGAGCCCTTGGGGACCCAAGTGCTGAGGGGCAAGAGAGAAGTAATATGAAATTCATCTACCCAATGTGTTTAGTCAAGACATAGGCGAGGGAAAGAAACCCTAAATGATCTGTAGGTTATGTCCTGTCAAAGGAGATAAAGGCAGGGTGAAATAAAACATAGAGCGAAAAGGGTGCTGAACCTTATCAATTAGCTGCCCAGATCAAGCACACATACAGGCAATTGGAACCCATGTTTGAGAACCTTTACTTTCCAGGATCCTTCATCCTTCCAACCATCCACCCCCGACACAAGGCTGCCCACATGCAAACACAGCAAGGGACACAAACGTGTGTGTTTATAATTCCCTTTCAAAGGAGGCCTGCATTCAAGTCTGGCAGGATTTAATACGTTTGGCAACCTTCATGAAAGGATTCAGCCAAGCCAGAGATAACTAAAACAGGACCCTACTACATGGTTTACCAAAGCTCCCAGGGTTACATGCTCTTCCCTTGGTCCTTTAAGCAGGTGCTGAGTGCCCTCCCCTTTCTCTTACACACTCAGCTCACCACCCGTTACCAGGGATTCTTTCTTGGCACGTTATCTAGGCTAAGGCTCTTTTCTGTTTCTCATAGCAGGCTGTACCCCACAGCCATCATTTGACAGCTCCTATGGCCTACTCAGCTCAAGGAATGCCACAGTTGAAGTATTTTTACACGTGGATCAAAATTTGGCAACACACCTGTGGACAGTTCCTAGTACACCTGGGAAGAGCTTATGACCCACTAGTGCCCGTAGCACACCAATTGAGAACCATGGGTTAAAATGAAATCCTCAGCTGCAAGGCGAAGGGGTTAAGACTTTACTTGGGGGAATAAGGAATCATTCAGAAGAAGAAATGAGGACAAGGAACAGCTGGAGAGGAACTTATTTTTTTCTATCTCCCTGACTCCCCCATCCCAACTCTCTGCCCCTCTCACCAATGACAAATATTGCAAATCAGCAATTCTCCCAGACACCTCTGTGCAGAGGGGGGACAACGGCTGGAACCCCCGGAGGGTGGATACTGTTAAAGGAAAGCGCTACATCTCCAGGCCCGTCCTTGATGCTGGCTGAAGCAGATGTGTGATCTGGCGGCAGAAGGGTGAAAGGACCTTTGAGGAGGAGGAGGATGGAGGGTCTACAAAGCAGTAACTCTTCCAGTGACCAACTCAGAGCAACACACCTAGTCTTGCACTTGTGACTGATGTGGGAGCAATAAAGAAGGGACGGTGTGATGAAAACCAAACTACAGTCAATCACAAGTCACGGAGGAGAAGACAAGAATTCTGGTTGTCTCCTTGTCTCACAGCCCTTGGGATTCTCGGAAATCCTGGGCAGAATCCTGGACTTTCCACCAACGCCATAGGGGGCTCAATGAAACCTTGTCTGGATTCTAAGGAATAGGATGAGCCCAGCTAACACCCAGTTCCCTTAGGTTTAACGTTGGGTGAATGTTCTTACATTGGACGGACCTACTCTGCAAAAGCATATATTTTAAAAATCAGGGAATATTTATACGAATAAATGAATAAAAATACATTTACTTGAAGGGATACCTAGAATTTTTTATGGAAACTGATTTATTCATTTAGTAAACATGAACATCTATTCTAAGATCTAGGGATACAGCAATGAAGACAGACAAAACTCCCACCCCCTACCCCTCCCAGCCCACCTTCCAGTATTATTGAGAGTGTGCTATACCAGACCCCTCAACTACATGGGGAAACAAATCAGGAGGGTCAAAACACCTTAATATTTTGTACATACACCCATTCAGTAAACAAATTCTCACCTAGGAATCAATCCTAAGAAAATAAAAATAAAATAAAAAATCCATAAAAATCCCCCAAAACTAGCTAAACGGAGTCATCAAAGCATTTTTTAATTTAAAAATGTAGGGGCTTCCCTGGTGGTACAGTGGTTAAGAATCCACCTGCCAATGCAGGGGACATGGGTTCAAGCCCTGGGCCAGGAAGATCCCACATGCCGCGGAGCAACTAAGCCCATGCACCACAACTACTGAGCCTGCGCTCTAGAGCCCGTGAGCCACAGCTACTGAAGCCCGCATGCCTAGAGCCCATGCTCTGCAACAAGAGAAGCCACCGCAATGAGAAGCCCGCGCACCGCAAGGAAGAGTAGCCCCCGCTCGCCGCAACTAGAGAAAGCCTGTGCTCAGCAACGAAGACCCAATGCAGCCAAATAAATAAATTTATTAAAAAAAAAAAAAAGTAAAAAGCCACAAAAGTAGACAGTTAAATATTCACGGCAATTCCGTGCAATGGGCTATAACACTGTCATTAAAAATACGTGAGAAACCATAAACAAGACGAAAAGACAACCCTCAGAATGGGAGAAAATATTTGCAAAGGAGTCAACGGACAAAGGATTAATCTCCAAAATATATAAACAGCTCATGCAGCTCAATATTAAAGAAACAAACAACCCAATCCAAAAATGGGCAGAAGACCTAAATAGACATTTCTCCAAAGAAGACATACACATGGCCAAGAAGCACATGAAAAGCTGCTCAACATCACTAATAATTAGAGAAATGCAAATCAAAACTACAATGAGGTATCACCTCACACCAGTTAGAATGGGCATCATCAGAAAATTTACAAACAACAAATGCTGGAGAGGGTGTGGAGAAAAGGGAACCCTCTTGCACTGTTGGTGGGAATGTAAATTGATACAGCCACTATGGAGAACAGTATGGAGGTTCTTTAAAAAACTAAAAACAGAATTACCATATGATCCAGCAATCCCACTACTGGGCATATACCGAGAGAAAACCATAATTCAAAAAGACACATGCACCCCAATGTTCACTGCAGCACTATTTACAATAGCCAGGTCATGGAAGCAACCTAAATGCCCAGCGACAGACGAATGAATAAAGAAGTTGTGGTACATATATACAATGGAATATCACTCAGCCATAAAAAGGAATGAAACTGGGTCATTTGTTGAGACGTGGATGGATCTAGAGACTGTCATACAGAGTGAAGTAATTCAGAAAGAGAAAAACAAATATCGTATATTAACGCATGTATGTGGAATCTAGAAAAATGGTACAGATGAACCTGTTTGCAGGGCAGAAGTTGAGACACAGATGTAAAGAACAAACGTATGGACACCAAGGGGGGAAAACCGCGGTGGGGGTGGGGTGGTGGTGTACTGAATTGGGCGATTGGGATTGACACGTATACACTGATGTGTATAAAATCGATGACTAATAAGAACCTGTTGTATAAAAAAATAAATAAAATAAAATTCAAAAATTAAAAAAAAAAATGAAGCAGATATCCTTGGGAAAAAAAAAAAAATACGTGAGAATCAGTCAAGACCTTCATTCATCCCACAAGTATGTACTAAGTAGCCACCGCGTGCAGGACTCATTATCTGGGGGCACAGATGGGAGCAAGATGGAGTTCCTCCCGCCTCAAGGAACCCACAATCTAGAAAACAGAAAGATGGATTACAAGCATATACCAACAAACAAGCCAGATGATTTCTGATGGTGGTTGAGTGCTTTGACAACAACATGACAGTTAAATAGAAGTAACTAAGTAGAGCGAGAGGGGAGGCTATCTATGACTGGTGGTTGGAGAGGTGACACTGAAGCTGACGGGTGATGGGGTGGGGGGAGTTTCACTCAGGGATGCTGGCAAGTCCCACCGCCTGCAGAGGGCAAGTCCAAGGGGAGAGGCCAGAGGGAGAGCAGAGGGAGGGAGGGCAGCACAGCCGGTGGGGTCAGAGAGCCGAGGCGCCTCATTAGAGGGTGGGTATTAATGCAACCATCTTTGGAAAGTTTCAAGCAGGACAGTGATAAAATTTGACTTCAGTTTTTAAAAGACCCCTTCAGTTGTTGCGGGTCGGCGACTACAGGCGAACAAGAACAGAAGCAGGAAGACCAATTATAAGAAGATCTGGCAAGAGACGGTGGGGCTTCACATAGGGTAGAGATGGAGAGGGGACCAGATTTTGCACACAAAAACATGTTCGAAATAAACGATTTGGGTTTTTTTGAAAGTTTCAAAACGGTTTACACAACTGAGTTAGAGAGCAGCATGTGGTTCAACAGACTGTTTCCCTTTTCGATTCGAACCTGCAACTAGACTACGTTTCCGAGCATAAATTGCAGTCATGTGACCAACTTCTGGCCAATGAGATGTGGACAAAAATGATGGACACATTTTCAGGACAAGGTCCTCCCACTCACCCACCTCCATTCTCTTCCCTGTTGCCCGGCTCAATGAAGAAAATCCTGAAGGCCAAGAAGGGGGAACTCCATGAAAGGAGGGGAGTGGAATAGAGCATCCCCTGCCTCACCCTGCCCCGTCCACCACCACCTACTGCCCCTTCCCAGACAGTGAAGCAGAAATAGACTGGTACAGTTTATTCCCACTGAAAACCGAAGGTCGCTTAGCAGTTAGCCTGCCCTCGCATACAATACAGTCTCATTCTAAAATAAATATCAATTACATATATGTACAGGAAAAGCCCTAGAAAGGATGATGACAATAGTGATTACCTCTGGATAATGGATAACATCTTTCTGCATATTTGCATTATTTTCCTTTTGAAACATTAAATATTTTTGTTTGGAAACTACATTTTTGTAGAAACTTCAGGAAATACATAAGAAAAAAAAGGAAAAATTTAAAATCACAGGCTTAGGCAAACAGGCTTCCGTATTTCTAAAATGAATAAACCTTTTGTCATAAGAAAACACAGCTACATGTTGTATTTTCACCAACTCACAAAGGTATAGAGCTGCCTATTTGGAGGATGTGAAAAGGGTTCTCTTATGTAATACGGAGGCAACGGCTGGGAGATAAAAGGAGGGCCTTTACTGAGCGCTTACTATTTACAAGCAGCTGTTGCAGGAAATTTCACTTTGCTCCAAAGTTTAGGGGCAGGAGAGCAGGAAAAAGAAGGCTACTCTATAAAAATAGTTTTTTACACATGGGTTTCAGACACACAGCAAAAACTTCTTATCTTTGTTTCCTCCAAATAACAAGGCTGCACACAGATAAGCAGCCATCGTCACTCTGTAAGGAAACACATGACCAGGTATGTGACTAATTTATCAGATGCAACGAGCCCCACGCCGAGCAACTGTACTCTCTGAAGCATTTTATTACTTTCATAAAATCTATGCATGACATTTTGGTCCCTGGTTATGACTCTGTAGAATTAAATATTTAACTAAGGTGGCTTATGACAATAAAAATATTATTTGGCAATGGACTGCATGAGGCAGAGAAAGCAAGGCAGAGAAGAGGTGAGGCGAGATAACCACAGTCTTTCCCATGACTTTCAGGGGCTCCTCCCATTCTATTCATCAACTGCCCTGCATTGTTATTGTGTAACAGGGAGGATTCTCTGCACTTGACAGGTGTTTTTCCTTCCCACTTAATTTTCTAATTCTTCATCAAGACATTAAACAAGATAAGGTGCTCAAACCATAAATGAGTGGCACAGAGGAAGTCCATAAGCCGGGTGGTATTCCGAAGGCTCATTTTGTAAGTCAGCTGTTTGCAACTCGGCAGCCTGCTCATATAAACTGTGTGTAAGTGGTTACCAGATTTCCATGCCCACCCACAAAACCTATTAAATACATAATCTATCAAAATCGTTCCTTTGGTAAAATAAATCTCAAGTGCAACTCAACACAAGACACTAGAATTTACCCTGTCTCCTATGAATCTGCCTTGAGAAGATAACTTTTATATTGATATTTTATTCCCTATTCTTAACAACGGCAGATTCCCCCCACCCCCCAAAAAGAAAGTTGATATCTGGGTTGGGAACTAGTGTTCTTACTCCATAGGGATCCACTGTGACCCCATGTATCACACACACACCAGCTGTCCCTGTGCAGGAGGAAGTCCTAAGCCAGGGACTTACATCTTCCAAATTCTACAGTATATTTATAGTTCTAGTTATTACCCATGACACTTGCAGTAACCACTTTCCAGATTAAAAGAGATAATTGATATTTTTTGTACCACTGAAATATCTAAGTTCTATATAAGTCAACTAATTTTAGTTGCTTTAAAAAATAAAACAACATATGGGAAGTGTCCACATAGTGCCTGCTACCCAAGAGATATTGTTAATCTCCCCATTCCTACCTGGCTCTCACCCTAACTAGGAGACAAGATCCTGTTCCATACATTTTTTAAAATTTCCTATACTGACCCATCTTCCCCCAATCACCCCACATTCCTGTCATCTCCAACTCTTGTTATATCCTGTCCTCTTTATCTTCTTTCTGCCTTTTCTACCCCAATTCCTGCCCCCTAAACCTTTTCCCCTCTTCACTCTCTTGAGGGGTTTCCCAACCTTACACTGCTGGTAACTTTTCTCTCTCTCTGTGTTCTCCACTTTGACCTAATGACACATTCAACCAAAAAAATGTGTTGACTGATTTATGTTCAAGGAATTTTTGCTAGCAGAAAGGAGGAGCACAAAACTGAACAACATGCATTCTTCTCTGCCCCTCGGGGCCTTACAGTCAGCTGCAGAGGTTAGTACACACATACCTGAAATATGCCTATAATACAGGGGTGAAACAGAGGTGTGAGATACGTGTGGGGAGAACAAGGATAGAGGATGGAAAATGAGAGCAGCCCAATACCAAGACTACACATCCAGCTCAAGCTCAGATAATACCAATGACAGCAAACAGCCCGCACCTACAGGACCATCCACAGTAGCTGTTCACCACTGCAGCCCAACACACAACATTTGAAACTAGTGGAAGTCCCAAGGATATCAGTTCCAGAAAAAGCTACAGAAACATAGGATTCTGTGCAACCTAAATTTCTTAACCTCTACTAGATTACAGCCATTCTTAATGTCAAATGGAAAAGTTAACAAATGGGAAGAAGTGAAAGGATGGCCCTCCAGAGCAGAGTCAATTTTAATGCACAAGGTGACTGACTTTCAGAAATTATGTTGTGTGGCTTTAAAATAGGTCCATGAATTCTTGAAATTCCGTTCTTCAAGAGGCAGGGCTTAATTTCTCTCCCTTGCTGGGGGTGGATTTGGTGACTTCTAACAGACTGTGGAGGAGGTGACAGTGTGTAACTTTGAAGACTGGGTCATAAAAAGCAAAGCACTGTGTCTCACTCCCCCTCTCAGATCACTCACTCTGGGGGGAAGCAGATGCTGCCATGTTGTGAGGACGCTCAGGCAGCCTGATGAGAAGAAAGGTCCATGTAGCGAGGAACTGAGGCCTCCTGCCAACAGCCATGTGAGTGAACCGTCTTGGAAGTGGGTCCTCCAGCCCCAATTTAGCCTTCTGATGACAGCATTCCTATCTGACATCATGACTTCAACCTCATGACAGATCTTTGCATGCTATGTGCCATCAAGGCATGAGTCAGAGCCACCCAGCTAAGCCATTTCTGATCTCTTGACGCACAGAAACTGTGAGATAACACACGCTTGTTGTTTTAAGCTGCTGAGTTTAGGGATAATCTGTTACACAGCAATAAAGAACTAACGCACATGGAGAATCCCATGCTATAATGGGAGTCTGATTTCTCTCTTTGCTAAATTGAGATTTTCCTGTGCATTAGGACAATGTTTCAATACAAGGAAAAAAACACTGGTGAGAAGAAAGACTATTGCTTGTATTTTCTATCCCGTAAAAAGCAGTGGCATTTTTAAGGCAGGATTAATAGAATTTGGTTGACTTGCTCAATATAAGCGCATCGGCTATATTATTTTAAGTAGTATGGAACCCCATGCCCTGTTAGTACAGTCAAAATCTGAAACTGGGACAACTCCAGAAAATTTCAGATATATGATCATAAGGATGACATTAAAAAAAAAATTCCAGAAAGAATGGTGATAACATGAGTGTAGCTGTGAAACTTACATTTGCCTTTAAAAACCAACACTCATTTACATTCATCCCGTTTTCTTCATTCAGCAGCCTCAATTTGAGTTATCACTAACAGCGGGATGGTCCATCAACCAACTAACATAGCCTCAACTGTTCCGTCTTCTAATAGTTACTGGGTACCTGTTATGTGCCCTGCTCTATGTCCTTGCCATTGATGTGTGGCAGCTTCTCTTGTCCTAATTCACCTGCTGCCTCACTAGCCCAATCTTTCTAAAATGTCTGTTCTCCCTTGCTCCAGTGGGACCTCCCCGTGGACAAATGGACCCAATTAAAACTCCTCCCTGAAGGGTCACCACAACCTGCTCTATCCCCAGCCTACCTGTGCTCTTCATGGGGACCTAACTGCCCTCCCCTCTGCACCTGCCCAGACAGCACCTATTCACGCCCTATGGTCTGCTCAGGTCCATGTGGTTATTCAACCAAAAGTGCTTATTACTCTGTCGTGAAAAAAGTACAAGGAATAAGGAATCAATAAGACAGTTCACACCCACAGAAATTCACTGTCTATGTATCAGGAGAACAACATACACATGTAATTACAAGATGACATGGTAAGTTTAATAAAAGCAATGGATGGTATTCTGCGGGAACTCAGAGGAGGAAGAAATTAGTGTTCATGTGACGGGTGGGGAGAGGGAAGTAGACTAGAAGGTTGAGTAAAGCCCCAGATGAGTAAGAATGAGGAGAAGGGAAAAGCATCCTTTCAGACAAAGAGAGAAGCACAAGGGCACCTCCAGATGGAAAGAAGGTTAGTGAGCAGGGCGATGGGGGAAAGGAAGAGTTGTCCCGGCCTGGTTTCATCCTCTGTGCTGTGCAAGGCAAACACGGTTAGCAGGTGAGGGACAGGCTCGCCAGGTGACAAGCAGAGGACAGAATGAAGGGAGGTGGGTCCAGAGAGGAGGACAGGGAAAACAATGACATGGGCTGCTACACTGTCTGACAGGTGAGCAGCACAGTGGCCCTGGATGGAGGATACGGGACTGGTTCCAAAGCTATTGCTGGGGGAGCAGCACGGATTGGTGACAGATTGGCTTTGCAAGACAAGGAGACGGCATCAAGTCAAGTTTCCAGTTTCGGTGCTACTGGGGGAAGATGCTGTCAGATGATAGAAAACAAAGGAAGAAGAGCGGGTCTGAGGCTCAGGGAAATAAAAGGACTTGGGTTTCTTGATCTGGGGTTATCTTCCCAGTGTGCAGGTAGAGATCTCCAAGAGGCTGTCAGAGGTCAGAAACCAGAACTCAGTCCAGAGGTCAGAAGTGGACCCCCAGTGTGGGAGGCCCTGCCTCTGAGCCTGCCTTCAGACTGACCATTTATTCTGGTACTTAAGTCATAAATCACTGTCGTCCTTTTTTTTTCTTGTTAGGTAAGTCTTATTTTCTCAACTAAACCCCATGGTTGCACGGTCCAATATGGTAGCCACTACCTACAAGAAGCTATTTAAATTTAATTAAAATCAATTAAAATTCAGTTCCTTGGTAACACTAGTCACACTTTTAAGTGTTCAACAGCCTCATATGCCTAATGGCTACTATACTGGACAACACAGAGAACATTTCCATAATCACAGAAAGTTCTACTGGACGGTGCTGCTCCAAGGGCACCAACTCAATGCAAGAAGGTAGCAGGATTTGAATTATGTCTCGTGAGAGGGAAGATTGGAAAGAAGGGCAGGAGGGAGGAAAGGACCCCAATTATAACTTAGAACACTGCAGAAGAGTTAAACTATGGAACACAGCTATCTGGAAATGAGACAGGCATTATGGTAATCACATGCTCTAGGATCAAGATTTCTTCTCAAAGATTAAAGACCAGCATGCAAATTAGGTACCTATAAATTAAGAGATGTGAAGACTAATAAAGCAAATACTATGTAGTACAGCATGGTCTTCCTGCATCTAGACATTTAAAAAATCGTTCTATACATAGAAGAATTGCAGAGATAGTGACTTCATAGTGAGTATGATAAAGATCTGGGAGTTTTCGCTGATGAGGCCAGTATCATAACAAGGTTGCTAAGTCTTGCAAAATATTCACCGAAAAAGCATTCAGGAGGAAAGAAAAGAGGTAAAATTCCAACAGGGATTCTTGGTCCCTTTAAGAGAATTATGGACCTCCTGGACAATAGAGGCAAAGGGCTGGTGGAACTGAAAACAGCTGAAGGAGTCGGGGTGGCCGATGACCTAGAAAACTACCCAGAGGGAAGCCAGACCAGGCCCAGAGGATGACCCTCAGGAGAAGGAGACCGCAAGCGCATGGGAGGAAAGCCTTGGAACAGTTCTATCTGGGCAGACTGGCTGCGACCACGTCCACCTGCTCCAGAAAAGCACGGCTGTCACAGGAGACAAATTCCACTAGAATCACATTCGAGCACCCATACAATTTCTGTCTCTTCTAATGCCAGTTCTGCATGGCTTGCCCCGAACCACGCAGGTCTGTCTCATACTCTCCTTTCCACCCCTCCGACCAAATACTGTTTTGACTGTTTCGCCTGAAAAGTGCTGGCATTACATTTCTTTCTTTTGGTGACAGCACTGGATGTCTCTGTTTCTGACTCTCAAAGAGAACAGAACCATGGCATTCCCAGTGGTCACCACGAGTCCTTTGTGGTTATCACTATTCTATATCCTTTCACCTGGAAATACATCCCTGAAGAAGCGATGGAGGAGCAGGTGGGCTTAGGGGTCAGCGGTAGGCAGAGGAGTTAGCAATGGGTGGAGGCCAAGGTCAGTCACAGGCTAAGTGACATCTGCATTTCCACAGGCCTCACACCTAACATGACTCAAACATACGCCTCGGCAAGAATGTAAATTCTTCCATGTATGGATAGGTTTTTAGACTGGCTCTCAATTAGAAATGTTAAATCCTCGAATGCCAAGAATCCATAGCAATTCAGTGACGATGGGGAGGGGCAGGGAGGGTACCAGTGAACGATGTCCACGAGACGACTGCACTGGCAAGAGTCCCAGCTTCCAGGACATCGCCACTCTCCTCCACTAATTCAAAATTCTCTTCTTACCGGAAGAGTTGGTAAAACTCCATGTAAAAGGTCTTCAAAGAATCCATTTATCAATGGTCTTTTTGTTCCAAACCTAATCATAAGACAGGAAACATTTTAAAATTCCTTTGAGATGGCTAAGACAAGAATTATCTTGTGTTTCTAGTTCTAAAAATGATAATAAACAGTTGCACTTTGTTGAAAGCCAAAAATCATAGCTCCAAATCTAAAATTACATATATTTTTATTTTATTTTATTTTTTTTGGCCATGCCACTTGCAGGATTTTAGTTCCCCAACCAGGGATCGAACCCGGGCCCTCGGCAGTGAGAGTGCGGAGTCCTAACCACTGGACCGCCAGGGAAGTCCCTAAAATTCTGTATTTTTCATGGCAGTCATAACTCTGACCTCTCGCAATAAAGTGAAATCTAGGTTTCTGGGGAGAGTGTGTAGTTTGGCCAGAAGGAACTGGAAGAGGTCTGAGTTTCAGGAGGCAGGGACTCCCAAGGGTCCCCAAGAAGACATTCCCCAGGTGAATTCCCCATGGCTGAGAGAAACTGCCAGTCATCTCAGAGAAATTACAGACAAATACCAGAGATGGGCAAAGGTCCCAGCGTTGAAAGAAGTTACGAATCACATTATAAATTATACGGACGGGGCTTATGGCAGTTTATCCCTCCACCAGCACCACCAATTGGCTGTTTTTTCTCAGATTCTCTTCCTTACTTGTCTTTAGGTGTCAGTTTAAGTATCATGTTTTCTGAAAATGTCTTTCCAGGGCTCCTAGATTCGTTAAGTTCTCCTGCAATAAGCTCCCATAGGGCCCTGTATTTCTCCTCTCACCCTTTTTGGTCACTGGCTTTTTAAATTAGCTATCATGGCCAAAGACGAAGCTCTCGGAGGGCAGAGGCTAGACAGATCTCGGGAACTGACAAGAAAAATGGTCCACAGGCAGCCGCCCAACGCCAGAGAGACACAAGGCAACCCCTCCCCTTGCTCAGGACTGTTCTCCTAGACTCTAGCAAAAAGCTGGGCACCCCATGTTTCAGGGGGAATGAATAAATGATATTCATCCAAAGCAATGTTCTAGAGTGAATCACTAAATGTTTTATGAACATTTAGAAAAGAAAAATCTCCAGCAAAGGTTTGCTAAGAATAAAAGACGTGCACACTTATTCCCTTTTCTGAGAAGGTGAAAAGTTCAAGGCCATGTTGCATACTAGTGGATGTGGACCCTGGCCAGCTTACAACCAAAACACACTGTATTCTTCTAGACAAGATGATGATGTGAAGGTGAAGTGACGCTAAAGTGAGCTGGGGCTTAGTTGTACCCAGCTGCTCACTCTTATCCAAAGCCTAATCATTAGAAAACTCCAGGGGTCCTCCGGGGGTTCTGTCACGGGGCTCACGTCACGGGGCTCTATGATTAGCTCCATCCTGGGCCACACTGTGAGCCAGGAAAATCTGGAGGGGGTTATTGATGGCAGGCTAAACCAATTTGTAGTTGATACACACAACCAGATAAAATGTCAGATAACTGGATCAGAATCCAACAAGATTTCATCAGAATGGGTGACGGGCCAAATCTCACAGGATGGAGTTTTATAGTGGTGAGCGCTGTGTGTGCTTAGCTGCCTGAGTCAATGCCGAGGGATGGAAGAAACAGAATGGGAGAGCATCAAAAGCGGGGGGTGGGGGGGGGAATCCTTGGGGTTTTAGTTCATCTTTGGCGCAATATGACTCAACTCTGTGACAGTATAATTATTCCCAGTCCAGAACAGGGAACGTCATCACACCGTGCCCTGGACCAGCGTTATGGGCAAACCCAAGAGGCATGACTTGGGAGGGAGGTGGTCATTTTGCTTTGTTTTTTTAAGTAAATAGGACAAAATCTACATAATAGAACACTAAGCAACCACAAGAATGAGGATGTTCTCTACGGACAGATTTGAAAATCCAAGATGTACTGTCACATGAAACGGCTAGGTGGAGATGTGGGGTGACGCCATCCTTTACATAAAAAGGAGATGGAAGGACACGTGTGTATGTGGATACACACAAATTATGTGTTTGTGTGTCATAAAGTAAACTTTGCAAGGACATCAGAAACTGGTACCACTGGCTGATGCTGAGGACAGAAATTAGTTGGTTAGGGACAGGTAAGAGAGAGAAACAGACACACACACATATATCACTGTATGGCCTTCTTTACGTTTTTAATTTAAAATCATTTACATATATTAACAACTCAAAAAAATTGTTTTTAAGTACCCAGGATAGTTAATAAACAAACAAACATCACTGGAAGACTTAAAAAAAAGAAAAGAAAAACGGGTTAAACACATTTCTAAGAGCAGATTCTTTCTGCAGGAAGTGGGTGGGTTGGCAGAAACCAAGTCATCTTCTCTTATGAGGCCGCAGAGGACAAACCCCAACCCCAGGAGTGAAAGCTGCAGGAAGGCAGATGCGCCGCACTGAGGGAAGGAACTTCCAGCTGTTAACCCTGGTCAAACACGGAGCAGGTGGCCTCCCGAGGCAGAGAGATGGCCAGTTAGCCCCAGAGCAAGAGAAAAGATCGGCACCTGCCAGAAGTATCACCAGGGAGGAAGAAAATGAAGCAGATGGTCCCTGGCGCCCCTTCCCAACTCTGAGATGCCGCGATTTTAGAAGACAGGCATATGGGGGCGGGGGTGAAGAACTCATCTGAAATTTATGTGCGATCACACCCTGCCAGCAGAATGGATACGTGTAACTTCTCTAAGACAAAACAAAGGAGTAAGAATCACAACCCCCATCCACCACACAGTGAAACACAAGACTATTCATAAATCAGGATGCTTCCTGACTCTCAGCCAGTTTCAAAACATTACGAATGAAATAACCATTAGAGATGAACTAAGAGCATTTGTAAACAGTATTTTTTTGGTTTGTTTGTTGTTGTTCTTATTCCACAAAGGATTTATGGTGGCTAACTGGCTCTATATGTGATGCTTAAAATTCCTTTATGAAGAATGGCAACACTTCTTCTACAATGGGCTGGTCTTAGAATCATTCCAAGAGTTAACACAAGGGAAGGACTAGGTAAGAGGGCAGGAGGTCACTGATTCAAGGAGTGGCTGAAGTTAGCTTGAATGCTGCAGGAAAAGCTAAACTCAAACACCACGGAGGAGCACAGTCACCAGCTGCAAGGGGAGAGTCCAGATAAATCTCACCCAGGGAAAAGGTGCCAACACAACTGAGCTGTCCCATCAGAACTTCAAGAAGGGGCTTCCCTGGTGGCGCAGTGGTTGAGAATCTGCCTGCCAATGCAGGGGACACGGGTTCGAGCCCTGGTCTGGGAAGATCCCACATGCCGCGGAGCAACTGGGCCCGTGAGCCACAATTACTGAGCCTGCGCGTCTGGAGCCTGTGCTCCGCAACAAGAGAGGCCGCGACAGTGAGAGGCCCGCGCAACGCGATGAAGAGTGGCCCCCGCTTGCCACAACTAGAGAAAGCCCTCGCACAGAAACGAAGACCCAACACAGCCAAAAATAAATTAATAAAAAAAATAAATAAATAAATAACTTCAAGAAGCCACGGCACCCGGTGCCACAAACCTAGGAGAGCTGCAGGCGTCAACCACAGGACAGCGGATCCTGCGGGGGGGCGGGGGGGCGACAAGGATAATGGGACTTGTGCAACCACCAGGACCAGAGGCCCAGATAGCAACCCTTACTTCGAACCCATCCCTCCCTCCTCACTCCCCTTCTACCATCGTCTGCGGCTGAAAGCCAGCAGTACACCGTGCATGATGCTCACCTGTAATTTATCTACCAGGTATCTGGACACCTGAGGCAAAACCTTCAGGGTCACTGGCTTCACGTTTAAAAGGAGACAAGCATACTGGCTGTAATCATCTCATGTCGGGCAGAACCACTGCTTCTAATAGCTGTACTTCCTTAAAATGTGCAAATGTGTGTTATCAGATTTCACATTTCAGCTGAGCCTCATTACCCAGCAATGCCCCTTTATTACAAAGACATAACTCATATCAGCAACTCATTAATGAGATAGTGACTCAAAAATTCTATTTCCTAATTTATCAGAATTGTGCTAAATTATTTTTTTTCCAGTTTCTTCCTAAAAATACATAAGATAATTTTCAAATCAGTGCTAACTTGGATTTTTTTTAAATTTAAAACTATCAAAATCAAGTTTTCTAGCCCTTTTTCAAACTACAAAATAATCTCAACTACTACATGGCTGTGTGCTGCTTCGAAAGAGAGGTATAGTGAAGTAATACCAGAACTAAAATTACAAATGTGTTACTTCCAAAAGAATGATTTCGGAGGAAAAAGAAAACAAGAAGGTTCAGGAAATTTTTTTCAGACAGCTGCAGGAGGCTAGATGGTGTTAGGGAGTGAGTTCTCTGAAAGACCATGTGAAATACATTTTAAAATATTTATTCCTTTCACAGTAATATTTTATGAAGTTTGATTACTTTCGAATGGTCCTAATATGGATTTCACATAATATAGGAGGGGAGAAATTCCAAAAGGAAATAATCCCTTCAAAACTGCTTTCATTTTTTTTTCTACCTACAAATGTACACACACACATCTCCCTATATCTGAACAGCATCTGAAACATAGGAGGCCCTCATCAATATGTGATGGATAACTGGGTATCATGAATAATATTTGGATGTTACACTGGCAGCAGCTTCTGAACATTTGGCAAACTGTTTGCAGCTTCCCGGTTCCAGATGGGGGCTGGGACTCAGCAGGTATTCAAAGTTAGAGCTGTGATCATCACCTAGTTAGGCCCCTTGTGGGTACAGCACACAATCCCCTACCTTCCTCTGCACCCCACAGTCCTTGCTCTCTGAAACAGAGTTCACATGCAGGCCTCGCTCTGCACAGAACTGAGTTCAGCTACCACAGAATCAGGCAAGGTGAGGGCCACCTGTGTACAGTGTTTTCATTTTAGGGAACTTTTTTCTTGGACTTAGGGTCTTTTTTAAGGCCCACGTCTCATGTCCATTTCTTACTTCCTAAGAGTTTTCTATTGAATACTGCATTCATTTTATTGATAAATTTCTATCCGATGCTATTTCTTTCTATATTTTGAAATTCATGTTTAATTTTTTTTTTTTTTCGGCTGCATTGGGTCTTCATTGCTGAGCGCGGGCTTTCTCTAGTTGCAGCGAGTGGGGGCTACTCTTACTTGCAGTGTGCGTGCTTCTCATTGCGGTGGCTTCTCTTGTTGCGGACCACGGGCTCCAGGTGCGCAGGCTTCAGTAGTTGTGGCTCGCAGGCTCAGTAGTTGCAGCTCACGGGCTCTAGAACGCAGGCTCAGTAGTTGTGGAGCACGGGCTTAGTTGCACCGCGGCATGTGGGATCTTCCCGGACCAGGGCCCGAACCTGTGTGCCCTGCATTGGCAGGTGGATTCTTAACCACTGCGCCACCAGGGAAGCCCAAAATTCATGTTTAATTTTAACGCCAAGCTCTCTGCACTTGGTTTTGACGGTCAATATTTCACAAAGTTTTACCGACTTGCTTCTCCTTTGAATCTACCAACACGCCAGCCTAGGGGATGCCACGTCAACCTCTTCCCACTTCCAAGTGCGATCTCCTCCCCTGCAGCGACACGTTTTATACCTTTCACAAGGCCTCTGCTGTCCTTCAGGACCATCTATAAAGAGCCTGTTATGTTTATAAGGGTGATTTTAAAGTTTTTAAAATTATTGTCAAATGAGAGACTGTAGAAAGACAGGAACCAACCATCCATCCACAGGATGATAAAGCTCATGATATATAACCGGTCCACTCAAAGGAGCCTTTGAGCCAGATCCCTTCCACAGCCTGGACCGGCTCATTTCACCTCCCCTCTCCCCAAAACCCTGAGGATGCAGAGAGCAACAGCCACCCACCCTTCAAGTGGCCGTTCACAACCACAGAATTTGTGCATTTCCCACACAGGACCAGTGGTACTTCCCTGCAAGAGTGTATGCAGGAAGAGGTGCCAAGAACCCACAGGGCCAGCATGGAGCATCTTCTTGGAGTACCAATTTTTCTGGAAGTCGTGATGAATAGGACAGTGGTTCTCAGAGTGTGGACCCCCAACTATCAGCAACAGCATCACCTGGCAACTTGGTGGAAATGCTGGTTCTCAGGCCCCACTCAACACTCCAGAACCAGAATCTCTGGGGCTGGGGTCCAGTGATCTGTGTTTACAAGCTCCCAGGTGATCCTGAAGTGCAATAAAGTTTGCGAAAGAATATTATATTAAACAAAGCATCATGCAGCAAAACGGGCAATTTGCACCCGTTTTTAAGATCTCCCATTTGCGGGGACAAGCTTAGTCCCCTCTTCCAGGGAAAACTTGGACAGAAACGTGTGAGAAGCGCCAACAAAATTTCTAAATGCAGGGACCCCAGACCTGCACCTGCAACCCTAAGCCCTCCTCCCACATCCCAGCCCTGAGTCTCTCTCTGAGCCAGCAATGCCGGGAAGAGGAGCTGGGATCTACACCCAAAACTGAACAGGTCCGCAGTGTTCACCTCCTCCCTCTGTTCCGACGCCTCGAAGCTTCCCAATGACTCTTACCAAGAATCACTCTGTGGGAGAAAACAGACACCAAAACATTTCCAACCGTTCCTCCGGCATGGCAGAAAAAGTGACTGTTTCACTTTCAGTGTAATTCTCCATCATGCCTGAGTTGTTTTGTTTATCTTTTTTTATTTCTCCAAAGAGCACTTATTTTACTTTCAAAATGAGAAATTAAACTGTTTTCATGAGGTGATAGAAGCACTTTATGCCACAACAGTTTCTTTTTATGTCACCCCACGTTTACCCAATCTTGCCGATTCTTTCTAGCCTATGGTATAGATGATCTGACACTCAACTTCATCATATATATATATAAATAATATATTTGAATCAACCTCTCTCCCTCCCCCCGCCTACTGAAGGATGTCATTCTCTTCCTGTGCTGACGCATCAACACTCAGGCAGCCCTGGTCACCATCAGTCTAGGACTCTCTTGTGACCATGGACCCCCATTCCACCCTCTCTGCTCTCTAATCCCAGAGTCAAGTCCATTACTATTAACACTTGACCCTATGCGTCCAATGTGACTCAAAATACTAACCAGCCTAGTCCAGGCTGCCCCCCCCCCCACACACACATATGCAACTGTGAGTCCCGTCACCAGTCTACAGCCTTCTCTTTCACAACCATCCCATAAATGACCATGCTATGGTGATTTCTGTATTTTCACACACAGAAACCTTCATATTTAGTGACCCTCATTGGGCACCTACGACGCGCCAGAAATTTACATTTTGAATTACCGCAACTCACCCCTGACCTCCTGCAACAAACCATGATGCAAAAAAAACATTAAAATATATGGGTAAAAACAATGGAGCTTGGACAAACTCTGCGGAGAAAGAAACAGGAAGAGAACAGGTGGGCCAGGCGGATGGAAATCTGCAGAGCAGTTCTCAAAAGGGAACCTGCAGAGCAGTTCTCAAAAGGGTTTCTCCCCTCCCGTGTTTTCTCTGGGGCAGAAGGAACAGCTCCTTTCCCACAGCCCAGGTCCCAACGGTGTGTACAGACAGGCGTAATTTTCAGAATCACTTTAGGAGAGCACATGAGGGATGCACCTTTGGCAAAGGAAGGGCTCCCCAGAACCAACGTCGTTAGTCACCAGAAAACGACCCTCAGGAAAGTTATGAAATCTCCTGGAGAGGTTTTTAAAAAGGAGATGAGATTCCAAACTCTCTGCCTGGTTGAGGTGGGGCCTGCGCTCCCTAACAGAGTTCAAGTTCAAAGTCCTTTTGCAGTTGGAGGAGGCGGGGATTTACGCTAACTTACTGGGGGGGGGGGGGGGAGGAGAGGAGAGGGTAAGGGACAGGGCAAGGTCACAGTAGACAGGGAGTCACTCCGACTCCCACCCCCACTGAACCAAGGTCCCCCTGTATGGAAAGCAGTGCCCTTGGCCTTGGTGCCTGCCAGCTCTGGGCACCATGCAATGATGGCCAGCAAGTGCAGGCAGGCCAGCTCATAAGTCGCCGGTTACATGAAGGAATGAATGCCTTGTGCCCGCCTCAGAAAAGGAGCTGTCCGTGCACCCTCACTCCCACCCCTCCATAAGTAAATACTCACAGCAATCTAACCATCTGAAGTCTAAAATGCATTTTGTCAGCCCGAGTAACTGGTGCTCTTAACGTTCTCCTTCTAAGCACTAGCAACAAACATTTCAAATTCGTTAAAATTTATCAGAAACATAAAGGAAGGTGGCACAGGCCAGCAGGGCAAACAACAGGTAAATGGATGCACTGATTCCAGAATTAAAAGGCACCATCCCTTCACACAGAATGCTATGTAATTCAGCTACTTATATTTAAATCTTCATCAAATCCTTTTAACAGGCAAATAATGAAGCATTACAAAACCTAAAAGAAAACTCATCTTTCTTCCCAAAAAATGATTTAACATTTGTACTCAATATTCAGCATCACAAAGAGCCTTACCCAGGTAAACTGCATAGAAATAAATTACCATCCCCAGTAAAGCTTCATTTCTCACTATACAATTTAAGAGAAACATTTCACAGATGCCCGTTTCTTTTTCCTTCAAGAAAACAAAAGTCATAACTTTCATAATGTTCATACATTTTAAAGCCATTCATTTTCTTGAGTTGTTTTTCCCCAAAGCAACTTCTCCTTTAAGAAAACCTATCAGGCCCATTGAGACTTGCTTCTAAACAAAAGTTCACAACACTGAGTTTGAACAAAATCCTTCCAGAGAGAAGTAAACTAGGTCAACTATGTTAGAGTTGAATTACTGGCTGAAGAATCTCAAGGTAATGTCAAACTACTATGACTCTGGATGAATCCGCAGAATTTAAAAATGCCCCAGGAAGGTAAAACGCCTTACCCCTCCAAAAAAAAGTCTCACCAAGTGGCATTAATTCCTTAAACGCAAGACGTCTCGTTTAGGCGAATAACTAAACATTAAAGGTGAGATTAGCTGGAAAACTCAAGGGAATGGGCAGTTCTGAAGAGTATGCGGAAGTGTTGGCTGCCACCAAGGGTAACTTTCCACTGCCAGGTGACAGGGAAAAGGACAGTGGCTTTAACTTCCCTCCCAGCAAAGTGCAGCCCAGGTGTGGGCCTCTCTGAGGAGCCCTGCTCTAGTCCCACCTCACGTCACATCACCTAAGGAACCTCCCCCTTGACACCATCCTTCAGATTTTCAGAGCCCCACACATGACCTCTTTAGGAAACGTAACGACTTAGACCCAGAAAACTCCGTGGTCCGCGCCCCTCCACCTTGGGTAAATGCTTAGGGGTACACCCTGTCTTCAAGTAACCCTTTTAGTGTCATCTCTTCCCTGCGCAAATGCTCCTCTTCTGCCCCTTCCCATTTATGTAATGATACAGCTGGACGGAGGCTTCTCAGAAAGCATCTGCTTGGTTTCACTCAGGATAAATGTTAGTCTCCTTGTACGTGCGAGACCATCAGCAGTGCTTTCATCCGGTCAAGGGACATTTAAACTCTTAGCAACCTCTTAAAGCAATCAATCAGATGATGAGATCTTCAAATACCCAAAATATGGATTCACCTTTCTTCTAAGAAAGATCTAACAAGCTGCTGCACATTGGCTTCCTGTCACAAAAACCATAAAATTAAGTCGGTGTTACGGGCTGAATTGAGTGTGGTCCTCCTCCTCTACCCCCGCCCCCAAATCCATAGGTTGAAGCCCTAACTCTCTGCCCCTCAGGATGTGACTCTATTTGGAGATAAGGCCTTTAAAGGGGTGATTAAGTCAAAATGAGGCCTTGAGGGGCAGGCCCTTCTCCAGTCTCACCGGTGTCCTTATAAGAGGAAATCTGGACGTGAAGAGACTCCAGGCACCCACGCACAGAGGAAAGACCACGTGCTTCTAGCCTCCAGAACTACGAGGAAGAAATTTCTGTTGTTGAAACCATGCTGTCTGCGCTTTTCGATACGGCAGCCCAAGCAAACTCACAGAGTTGGAAAGAGAAAATTGGGGTTAAATGACCAATTAATTAAGCAAGACACCAGTATAAGATATAACAGCAGTGAAAACGATCTTCAGATGGGCGATTCTAGGGGAGAAAAAAGGATGAACCCCGTGGGTCCTGAGTCCTTCCCCGGGGGCACATGGCGTGACCCACAAACCACATTCTCAGCCTGGCCCCTCTGGTAGCACGCGGCCAGAGGGCAGCATCCCCGCCCTGTAGACAGGACCTGGCAGGTGAGGTGGGCCTGGCAGGATGGGTGAGATTGGCTGGCAGAGACGAAGGGGTAGCAAGGAGAGGCCACGTGCATTCAAAACCCCAACTGAGAAAACAACAACAACAAACATTGAACAAAGGGCAAGAGGAATCAACCCGGCAACATAATCAGCAAATACACATGTGAAATACTGGCCCATCTTCCTCATCACCATATTCAAGTTAAAATATGTGATTTAATCTCTTAAATTAGGAGAAATTCAAAATTTTAACACTCAATGCTGTTTATGCAAACACAGCACATTCAGAGCATGATAATTCGCAGACAGGAGCGCTGAAGCTTAGGGGTCAGGGGGAGAGAGAAGTGACCTGGCCAAGGTCATGGGGCTGTGAGAGGCAGAGGTCAGGCAGAATCCCAGGTCTTCCTAGAACAGTGCTTCTCAACTGGGGGTGACTGCCATAAAAGGGACATTTGGCAATGTGTAGACATTTTTGATTGTCACCACGCGGGGAGGAGCCACTGCTCTCTACTGGATAGAGGCCAGGGACGCTGCAAACATCCCACAACGCACAGGTGAGCCCCTGAACACAAAGAATCGCCCAGCCCAACAGTTGACAGTGCCACCCTGGGGAAGCCGTGTTCTAGAACCCAAGCCAGTGCAACTATAGTCTTGCAACCTTTCCCTAAGTTTGAGATAATTTTTTTTTAAAAAGTTACCAACTGGACTTCCCTGGTGGCGCAGTGGGTAAGAATCCGCTGGCCAATGCAGGGGACATGGGCTCAAGCCCTGGTCTGGGAAGATCCCACATGCCACGGAGCAACTAAGCCCGTGAGCCACAACTCCTAAGCCCGCTTGCCACAATTACTGAAGCCCACCCGCCTAGAGCCCGTGCTCCACAACAAGAGAAGCCACTGCAATGAGAAGCCCGAACACCAAAACGAAGAGTAGACCCCACTCACCGCAACTAGAGAAAGCCCGCGCACAGCAACGAAGACCCAACGCAACCAGAAATAAATAAATTAATTAAAAAAAAAAAAGTTACCAACACACACCAAGGCATTAGAGAGAGACAGAGAGGCACGAAGTCAAAGCTGTCAATCACAATGCAAAACATTCAGTTTTCAACCAAGAGAAACCTCCCAGTCCTCGGGCTTCTGGCACCAGACTAAGCTCACACGGGCTCCACCTGGATCCTGAGACAGTGAACCCCAGCCTCCGACCACGCCCACTTGGTCAACTACCCCCCCCCCCGCCTTTCTGGACGCTTACACAATCTGTGGGGTCCAGTGGAAGATGGAAATGTGGGCCCTTTGTCCGAAACTTTCAAGATGGCGAAATTTCGAGCGCATTACACCAAGCACAGGGCGTCACCCAGTCAGAAGGGCGGGGCCCCGTGTGGCTACCGCAGCCCTGCACCAACTCCTCGCCCTTCCCCCACCTCTGTAGCAGGCCCACTGGGACCCCCTTCGCCTGCATCCTTTTCCAAAGTGCTCCCACCACGTCCTTGTCACAACTGAAGCATGGCTCAGCACAGAGGACAGGCCCGGGGAGGCCAGGACTCAGTCCTACGCTGGAACTTTCCACCACAGCCTCCATACCCCTGGTTCTTCCACTTGTCATGAAGAGCCCTCCTTGCCATACTATCCACAGCCCACCTGGCCAGTCACCCAACATCCCTGTACCCCCCTCCCCTCTTCAAAGGTGACCCTGGAACTTGGGTCACCACCTTTCCTCCCTGGCTCAAATCTTCCATGATCCTGCATGACGTCAGGGCCCAGGCCCACGGACGCCCTCCGTTCCCAAATGGCCTCGTGAACCCCAAGCATCCCCACCCACATTCTACCTCAGCCACCCATCGCCATGCCGGACTTCACCCCTACTCAGGAATGCTCCGTCTCTGAAAACCCTAACCCCAGGGTCCCCTCCTCAACCGTCAGGTCTCTCCAGCTCACCTTTCTGAGATCAACAGACCAACAGTGGGGTGGGAGCTGAGGTTAACTCAACAGGAAACTAGAAGGTGAACTACCAAAAGTCTGGCACTGACCCAACACTCGTACGTTCTCTTAGTCCTCACCATAACCCCTGGTGGGTGAGATGGACACTACTCCTACAATCCTGTCTTCCAGAGAGAAAAACGACGCTGAGAGTGTGAGGAAATTGATATCTTGGTGGACCAGCCAGCAAGCAGTCCGGGCCTCAGGTGCTTGATCACAAAGCAGAACTGTTGCCACCTGAGTCTGGGAAAAACCTTCACACTCATCAATAATCGAAAGAGTGCAAATAAAAAACAGGAGTATATGGTTTCAACCCAGCAGATTGACAAAGAGCAAAAAGAATAACCACACCCAGACTGGTGAGAGTGCTGGGGACACAGGTACTGATAGGAGGAGGATTAAAAACTGATGTGAGAGTTCTAGAGAGCCACTTGCTAAAGTATATGAACAGCCCAACCTCGAATAGCACAGACTTCGAAGAGAACAGTCCGCTTTTTGCAGAAAAACCCAGACAGTTGGGCACAGATGTATTTCCACGAATATTCATGAAGGCAAAAACAACACAAATAATTCATTAAACATCATCTGGGACTGACTGAACTGAATAACTCTCATTATTGTTACCATCCTCACCCTCATCATCAGGTACTGTCACAGCCAGGGTAAAGCGCTAGCATTTTGACATAATCTCATTAAATCCTCACAACTCGGTAGATTTTACAAATGAGGGAAATGTTGCCTAAATCATTAAATAAGCTGGCCAGTCATACATTTAATGAGTAGTTCAGCTGGAACCTGACTCTGGAATCTGTGCCACAGAGAAAGAGGATGTAGAGCTGTATCTATTGATACAGAAAGATGCCCATGATGTATTATTCGCAGTAAAAAATGTAAATTACATTAGAACAGAGCACAATTGGATTCCAGATCTAATTCTTTAAAATGACAGACAGTGCTGGTTGTTTACTGTCTTCTCAACTCCAAACCCAACCTTTCCCTTCTCTGCCTTGGGCTGCTGGGACCAGCATCCTATGAACTACATTTCCTGGCTCCCTTTCTGGCCAACTTCCTGCTGGGAGGAGAGGGACAGACTTCCTTCCTGTCTTGGTCAGTGTCGCCCTGGTATTACCAGTCGACCCCAGCTTCTCCCAGCCCCAGTCCTTCAGCGTCCCCACCAGACCCCACTCCACGGAGGTTTCACCGCAGCTGGACAACATCTCCTCCACAGGGGCTCAGCACCATCCCTGCTGGGTCTCCCACGGCCCCTGGTTCAGGCCACCCCAGTTCTTCCCTGGGTTCCCCTTGCCCCCAGGGGTGAGCCCCGTTTCCTGCAGATATTATCTCTGGGTTATCGCTGGGTGAGCCCTTTTGTTCTTTCAGCCTCCACCTGTGTGGGCAGTTCCCAGGGTGAGGTCCCCTCTGTTGGACCCTGACTGACAGCACTGCACATACGACTCAACACGTAATTACCAAGCTCCTGCCGTGCACCAGGGCCTTCGCCAGGTGCCGCGGACACAGCACCACCACGACGGGCTCAGCTCTGCCCTCAGAGCACCTGTCTCCCAACCAAGATGCTGATCTGCAGAGAACGAGGTCCAGATGCTACAACAGTGATTGCTCTTACCTCAGTCTAGTGAGATGGTGGGTCATTTTTACTTCTTTTTTATCCTTTCCTATGGTTTTTAACATTTTTTTTCATTGAATGTATACTTTTATAATCAGAAAAGCCAATAAATAATTTAAAAATAAAGTAGACAAACTAGCGGTCTCTCTGAACTCCATAATGCTTCAAAGAGATCAGTAAGAGGAGCTGAAGAATAAACTGGAAAATAAAAAAGATGCTGCTCTTAATATACAGTCATGAAATGATGTTTGGGGCAGAATATTCTCTGTTCTGGCCCCCCCAAAAAATAAAATCAAAAGAGATCCATCCCAGATACAATTCCACCAGCAAAAAAAAAAACCTATTGAAGCACCTGGTATATTTCTAAATGGAAAGCTATCACTTACTAACACTTCAAGTACTATTTTAGGTGCCTACTATCCAACCACAGGGAGAAGGCCAATTCCAGATAACGTTAACTAATTCCCTTCTTACCTAAGTGGAGACAGCACAAAGCCTCACGCTACTAGGACCGGTATCTGTAAAACCCTAGAGCTGGCCCTCGGGCCCTCTCTCCTCCCGTCCTTGGACAGCTGTAGAAGTCCTTTGGCTTGCCTGTCCCACAGCCCACCGCTGTGACTCCTTTGCAAGGACCATTGGCAGGAAGGATTGATTCTACTCCTCGATGATGCCTTCGTCCGTCACGGCCTCTGAGGACGTGAATGCAGAACACAGGCCGGCCTAGCCCATCGAAGTCCCTAGAGCAGGGGTTCCCAACCCCTGGGCCACGGACCGGTAGCAGTCCAAGGCCTGTTAGGAACCGGGCCTCAGAGCAGGAGGTGAGCGGCGGGCGAGCAAAGCTTCCTCTGCCGCTCCCCATCGCTCGCATTACCGCCTGAACCACACCGCCCCCCCGCCCCATGGAAAAATCACCTTCCACGAAACCGGTCTCTAGTGCCAAAAAGGTTGGGGACCACTGCCCTAGAGCATAAATATCCCGCTGAACTTCTGCCCCTCCTCTCTGGTTAGCTTTACCGTATGACTTTCAAACAGCACCGCATCATTCCCGGCATTGGGTCTGTAAAATACCGTAACCCAGAGACCCTTAGAGCCTGTTCCAGAGCCAGCTGTCGTCACTGCTGATATGGAAGAAATATGGAAGTAAACTGCCCTTTTTCAAGCATAATTATGAAAACTACGGAAATTTCTAGCTCAAGAGATACTACTGATGATATAGCCCAACGCTTTGGAGAGAAGAGGCAGCTGTGATCTCTCTCATGAGGCTGAGTCAAGTGTTGTAAGGTCAAGAGTGGAGGGGTACTTTTCAGCTCCTTAACCTCGGCACGATTAAGCCTCAATTTCCCTATCAGTAGACAGAGATAGACTCCTTTATCTGGAAGGGTTGCTAGGAGGGATGATATGACACAAAGTAGCTAGGACACTGCCTAGCACACAGGAGGATAGCAATATATGTCATTTCCAACTCAGAACCAGGAGCCAGGTCTCCTGAGCGCTAACTAGGTACTTCCCCGCTTTACATCTCTGACCCAATCGGGTAGTCTGGTCTCCCCTCTCCCAACCTCCATTTCTAAAGACTCTGCCGGTATCCACATACTGGTGGCTTGATAGTCAATCAACACCTGAGCTAGAGGGTCCTCTTAAATGGAGTTAGAAACAATTAGAAAAATAAGGAAAGGTGAGGCTTGTCACTTTCAAGCTTCCCTTTCAAGCTCCTTTTCAAGGAGATGTGAAATTAAATTCTCATTTCAAGAGACCTCATTATCTGGGCCTCAATGTTCCTTAAATATCTGGCATTAAAATGGTAAGTGGAAAGATCTTTTCCTCAACACACAGACTTGGTTGAGCCAGTGATGAGAAATACATTCAGTACATTTGTCACTACAAAACAGAGTACAAGGTTAAGGTTCCCAAAACTCCCTTTTTTATAGCTTGAGTTTCAAACTCTGCCATTCAGACATCCTCTAAGGGTTACTACATTGGAGCCCATCTGTTAGGCTATAACAAGTCGCAGGAAACGGTCAATATCAGCTCCCTAAACACGCCAATTGGAGGACACAAGATTATTCCTTCTGAAAACCGAATAGAATCACAGACGTTACATTAGAATCAGAATTTTAAAGCGGTTGATTCAAATTCAGTGAGAAATTTTGGTAGGGGGAAAAGATAAACCAGGTACCTGCCTGCCAGCGTGACATTTAGCTGAAATCTGCCATGACCATAGCCTCACACTTGCTTTCACAAAACAGGGCTGCATTGGTTTTCACAGCCCCTGCAAGTTTCATCAGACAGCAGCCAGCCAGGTTTTCTAACCACAGGCATGGGTTCTAGGATTATTTCACGTTTTTAATTTGGAAATTGGGGACAAGCGATGGAAATTTTTCCAATATTCATATTAGCTACACTCAATCTAAGTGATATATACATATACAAACACATGGATGTATTCATAACACTAGTCACATGACACACTCATAACACTACTCACATGACACACATTCATAACACTAGTCTAGAGAGAAAAACAGAATTTCATCATATGAATTTCAATAATTTGTACATACAATCAGGAAACCTGAGTAAACCATCGCCAAATGATCTAGCACTTAAAGGTTAAAAAAAAAAAAAAAAAAACTTTAGCCAGACTCTTTCCAAGAGAAGGTCAATCTATTGCCTCATTTCCACCTCACCCCTGATGCTGTAGAGGAATTTTATTTTCTTCTCTAATTCAGGATTACTCGTTTCATCCTCTCCCCAAAACCATACTCGTCTCTCTGTGACAATACTGTGCAAGAGTTCATATTTTCTCTAATCTGTATAATTCGTATTGCTTTCTCTCCTAGCCTCACGGCTGAGAGAAAATAAAAGGTGTTTTTAGAACACACTGCAAAGTCCCCTGTAAGGTAACGGCCCTGTTAATCCCTAATCTGCAGGTGACCACTCATGCTGATCAACACCAACCAAAGCATCGGCCCTTTGTTGGAGGCCAGAGATGTGATACACCTGGCCAAGACCATCTTCCCAACCAGCCCACGAGGAAAGTGTTACTGTCTTCCTCCTACAGGGGATGAAACCGAGGCCTGGAGGCGGGTGACCACAAGCCTAAGGATGGCTCATGGTGGAGGAGCCAGGCCTCAATCAAACCCAGGTCTCTCTGCCCACTAAACCCACGCTCTTCCCCATGGCACTCTCATCAGAATCATGGACCTCCAAGTGACAGTCGTCTGTAGCAGAATGAAATCCTGAACACTTCCTCTCAGGCCTCCAATAATCTCGGCAAAATAACTGACGACTCCGAGCAAAGGCAATGGCACCTGTTTTATCTCCAGTGGAGACCTGTGGGTGACTGAGGGCTGCACAAAGGATTCATTCATCAGAACGTTGCTGCAAAGGGGGGAATGGATGGATTACACGAGGGAGGCATTCCTCCTCTGAGAAAAAACACTTCAAATACACCACTGAAGGGGAAAGGAATCCTGTGCTCAGAAATGGACAAAAGAATCCATTAATTACAAAGGAACCAATCTGATTGGACATTTTACAGCACACGGCACCAATCTGCATTTTTGTCATATGACGAGGGAACAAAATGTATTTCCTTGTGCTCGTGGTCCTTTGTGGGGCAAACAGTGGGCTTTTAAAAAAAATAAATTTATTTATTTATATATTTATTTCGTTGCTGGGAGCGGGCTTTCTCTAGTTGCGGCGAGCGCGGGCTACTCTTCGTCGCGGTGCGCGGGCTTCTCGTCGCGGTGGCTTCTCTTGTTGCGGAGCACGGGCTCTAGGTGCGCAGGCTTCAGTAGTTGTGGCTTGCGGGCTCAGTAGTTGTGGCTCGCGGGCTCTAGAGCGCAGGCTCAATAGTTGTGGCGCACGGGCTTAGCTGCTCCGCGGCATGTGGGATCTTCCCCGACCAGGGATCAAACCCGTGTCCCCTGCACTGGCAGGCGGATTCTTAACCACTGTGCCACCAGGGAAGTCCCAAACAGTGGGCTTTTATAAGCTTTGGGAATTGTGATTCTAATCAAGCAAAAAAATTCATCAACCCCAACTTGAGAGGTTCCTTAATCTTTGCAGCTGAATTTTCACCTTTCACACTTCATGTGCATAATCTGCAGTAGGAC
The DNA here is from genome assembly GCF_028564815.1 of Eubalaena glacialis. Classification (NCBI taxonomy): domain Eukaryota; kingdom Metazoa; phylum Chordata; class Mammalia; order Artiodactyla; family Balaenidae; genus Eubalaena; species Eubalaena glacialis. The sequence continues at coordinate 17,544,107 of NC_083730.1, forward strand.
TGCAGGCTGGGCGCTATGTTCTTAACCAGAGGGAAGCCGCCTGAGACCAGGTGTGGGTACCTCATCGCCCCATCCACATTCTGGGTGCTCCAACCCTATCCAAGCCACCAATATCTCTCACCTGGATGACCTGGACAGCTCCTATCTCGTGTCCCAGCCTCTGTCTGTCCTTGCCCTCTTCCGGTACAATAAAGGCTGAACCAGGGCGACGGAACCAAAATATAAATCTGATGTCGACACCCTCCAGAAAACTCTCCAACTCCAGGGGCCCTAACGATGTACAAACCCTGACCTTTACCTCGCCGGCCTCAGCCGTCTCCATGCCTCCCATCTGACACTCTGCCTCAGCCACACCCTACTCTTGGGGGCTGGGGGAGCTCTACAGTCGTGTCATAGGCTCCCCCCTTCTGGAGGTTAGCAAGGAAGCAGATGAATGAACACAGCTGTTCCGAAGCTGAGCTCTCCCGACACATCTCCAATCAGCCAGATCTACACGGCTCGACCAGAAAGCAGAGTGACTTTATTTATTATCAAGCAACATAGACGAAAGACACCCTTGACCCTTAATCTGTTCCTAACAACCACCAGATAGAGGGGGTTTTTCACTTTCTACTTTGTTGGGGCTTTTTTTTTTTTGTATTTGATTTTTTAAAAACAAACATGCATTGGTTTAAACATACTTTTCTGATTATAAAACTGATAGACTGGATTATCCTCTGAATATATCAGCCCCATTCTCCCCATGTCATCCAGACAAAGTTTCCGTTCATGAAGGATTCTACCTCCAAGATAAACAGCCAAGGGTACTGAGAGGAATGTAATTGAGGGTCTGCTGTTCAGAGCGGGGGAGACAATGAGGAATCTTATCATCCTCTCCTCCCAGCTCAGCCCTAGGAAATCTGCAGCAATCATACAAGGACTACAAAACACTACAAAACACAACCTCCCGTCTTTCAAACAGAATAACAGGGAGCCGAATTTGCATTGTAAACCGGCCAAGTGTACTAAGTGAATGTAGTAAGTATGGAGCATGTCAGCTTTAAGGGCTCCATTAGGCTGTCGGAAGGCAGAGCACCCAGGCTCAGAAGAACGGCCAGAGAACCAGCGGACACTGGGCCACGGTGACTCTCGGCCCCTGTGAAACGAGCCAGCGAGGTGCTCCGGGGACTCTGGCATCCTGCTGTCAGCCACAGGGTGCCCAGTCCGGTCCCTCAGCCAAGGAGGGAGAAGGGATAGGGTGAAAGTGCTTATTTCCCACATTCTACTAATTTATCCACAAACTAAGGAAAATGGCTTGTTTCTCAAGCCGGGTTAAGTATCACAGCATCAGGTGGGCACATGCTGAGCCCTCAGCTTTGAGCACCTTCTCCCCACGCTACCCAGCACAGGCCCTAGCACCCTGCTCTGCCCCCGGAGCACCAAGCACCTGTCACCAATACCGCGATGGCAACACTGCTGGGGGTGACACCCGCCCGCTGTTTATTTCCCCTGTGATTTCACACAACCCACGGTTATGAAATCAACTTAGTGATCCTACTTATTTACTGAAATAAAATTAAAATAGATGAGAACAGAGGAAACTAGCACCACTGAACTAGAAAATACCAGAAGCCAAGAGAGAGAAAAGAGCCATCCAACGGAGACCCTGCTATGAGAGTGAAGTAATGGGAATCTTGAAGGCCGCGGCAGGAACACCACGTCGGGCTCGGGCAGAGGGCCCCCGACCAGGGTCAGCCACATCAGAGGGCTCTGGGAAAGACTTTTCACGAACACAGGCAGACAAGACAGACCACCTAATGCATGTGGGATTTACCCAGCTGGAAAAGAGCTGGGGAATGTTGAAGCAAACAAGATATAAGACAGGAAAAGGAAAGCTGTGCAGGGAAAGTAACCCTTGTGTACTACCCAGGACGCATGTCAAGAGCATTTCCAGATTCATCACAAGGTAAACACAGAAAACCGACCTCACCAACATGTGGCAAGGACAGAGGTGTGTGGGTCAAAGAAAGCGAATCCTTCTCTTTGCTTTGTGAAAGCCACTAAATAGTGCTCCCACTTAAAATAACTATGTTTTTGCCAGATCAGACATCATTCTAACCTTGATTTCAACATAAATACACAGTCGCGGGGACCAAATGTTTAAGAAAAACAATGTGGGAGAAATTCTTTAAATTTTTAAAAAATCTCCTCCATTTCTTTACTTTTTTTTTTTTTCCTCTCTGTGAATTAGTAAAATCAGACTATGAGTCCATTTTAGTGGCAAAACCCATCAGCCAGTGCACACAGCACTGGCTGGTCTGCTTGGGGGTTAACAGGTTCAGCTTGGGGTTGTACATTTCAAGGCAGTTGATGAAACAGAAAAACTTGCCTGCAGGAAAGCACTAGACCAGTGGCGGGTCTGGAACAGCCTCTCCTCACGTCCTCAACATCTCAATGCCCAAATTCCCTGGGCTTCTCTGGGTCCTTCTGGAATGCCCTCCATCCTCTGCTTTCCATCTACCTTAAACCTGAGGAGTTTACCCAAACCCCTCCTACTCCATAAACCCTTCCCTCACTACTTCAAACCAGACTCAAAGTCTCCCTCCCTGAAAGACCCCCCTGTAACCCCAGTCAGGAGCCCCAAGGTTCCCACCACTTTGTTCTCCTCCCATTTCCCGACTTTGACCTCTTTGTGTCATCCTTGCCTCACCGCCAGCCCAGCTTGAACTTTGGGAAGGGAGGGCACTTAGTAAATAAACAAGGGTCCACACCAGCCCCCAAGAAAGCAGACCATTTGTCATTAAAACCACTTTATCAGTAACTTAGAAGGAGACCATCTCCACTCGGACTTGGCTCTTAACTTGAAACCCCACTTTCCCTGCTTGTGGAGAACAATCATCCCTGAAGCACTTTCTTTGCCAACTGATTAAGTTAGGAAACGGCTTCCCACGGAAAGCCAAAATTGTTACTAACAACCACAATAAAAACACAGGAAACACCCTCAGCAGATGAGCTATTATCTTCATTATCTCCTTGGTTTACCCCTAACACACAAAAATTTCTGAGTTTACACTTATAATCTCCCTTTGATTCCCTAGTGGATGCAGGAACTACTATATTCAGCCACCAGGGGGAGCAGGCATCTAGCTTCCCGGCCAATCACTCCAGGGGTATTTACATCAATGAGCAAAATGAAAATCCGGTGACTCCTTCAGGAAACCCAGGCAACGACCGTTTGAATAACCTGGGGTCTCCCTGCCAGAGACAGGCTTCCGTTCTTCCCATACCCGGCGTGGCTTCTGGCTTCTCTCTCATTAAAACTCTCATCAAAGACAAAACAAAACGATCCCACAAATCAAGGGGTGAAGGATATTCGAGCCCACGCACCAGGAATACCAATGAAGAAAACTTTGTCAGTGTGTTAATTCCACAAGAAAAGCCAAGAACCAGTGGGGAATTTACTAGAAAGAGGTTGGCTGCAGCCAAGTATGCCAAAGGTTAGTTTTTGCAGAATGCCTGAGATCACAACTTGTAATTTCACAGTCTGATTTTTCTCTCTCAGTTCAAGGTCAGATGGCCCCCATCTCAATGGGAATTTACAGTCAGAAGAGCAAACCAAAAAAGAAGGCACCAATAACACAGCTCTGTCCTGTCTCCAAGAGGAGATGTACACACTCATGCTCACGACAGACTGCAGTTTAGAAAGCGCATTCCCTGAATAAGAGAGATGTCATTACACTACAGCATGAGGCCAGAGTCACTGCAGATCTCAAGATGCTGGGAACGTTTGCCAAATCATCATTCCTTTCCCCAACGTTCACTCCTGCCTTCTTTCACGTACTCATTCACTGCACTGCAATGGGCTTTTACTCTGGATGGGCGTCACGGCGGAGGCTCTTATTAGACAAATAAGAAGGCCCATCACTGCCTTCGAGGAAACAGAAATGCAGAAGCAGGCAATCCCAATAAAATGTGAAACCCTTGAATTGAGGATACAAAGGGCACACTACCATCACAGCAACCCTAGTTCTGAAAGGAAGAAAAAAAAAAAAAAGGTAAACCTGAGATTTCACTTAGGAAGTGGAATTCCGTTGCTTGATTTGGGTGACAAATGACAGCAGAATTAAGAATATGAAGCTCAATTCTCTCTACCTCACAACCTCATACCCAAAAGGGAGATAAAAATTAATACCTCTCTCCGAGACTCGTTATGAGGATTAAATGAGCTCATACTCTACTCATAAAGCGATTAGGACATGGACAAGCACAGAGGGCACGCCTAACACATTATCGACTTGGGGGATGTTTGCAGAAACTAACGCCTGTGGCCGTAATACGTCTCCGGTCAAAAATGTGTTTAATACACTGGCTTTTCCATCTTCATGGTGAAACACAGATAAGGCAGTCTAGTGTAGATGAAAGGGAAATGATACCTTTGCTTCATTATGAACATTAGTATATTAAGAAAAAAATCAATTTGTAATTTAGGAGTGTAGCTCCTTATTTAAATACATATACTTTTTCCCACGTATGTATACACACACACACACACACACACACACACACACTCATTAATGCTAAGAGCATGTGATCCAAAGTAAAAAGATTTGCGTTCAAGTCCTGGCACATCAGCTGTGAACAAGTTTCTTTACATTCCTCAAGCTCTGACCTCATCTATAAAAGGGAAGTGACATCCACCCCAGGGGCTAGAGTCAAGGTGGGACTGCGGAAAACCCTTTGTAAACCCTGCAGCTCTGCAAATGCTAGAGAAGTGAAAACAGTTGGCCTAGAAACTTCAGGAGCTCATTCTCCTAATTAACCCTTTGTTCAAAGCTTCAAAACATTAAATAAACAGTAACATTTAAGCATATAAAACCATAAGAATTCTATTGGGGTCAAAACCCCAGGATCTCCCAAATAAATCAGAAAAGACACCCAACTCTCAACTGTCACTCGTGTTCTTTCCATACTTCATTCGACAGACGTTTACTGAGTACCACGTGCCAGGCACACAAGAAGACGAAGCCACTTAGCACCATGAATAACTGTAATCTGCGGAGAAAGAGGCCCCTCCACCTGGTTTTGGGATACACACGATGGTTTTTAAGCCCACTATTAAAGTATTAACCTCCTAAATAGGAGTTAACCAACATTTCGCTATTTGAGTTGAATGATTGCCAGCTCAATTTGTCTGATATCTTGATACATTAAGGATCTCAAACCTCTACCTACCACATATATTAGAATCACTTTTCACAGTCTGCCTTGTAACTTTGATATTGTCCACAAACAAAAAGCTTTTAATCAAAAGTAAATCACAGATACTCTCATCACCTTCATGAAACAAATCAAATCAAAACAAACCCCCCAAACCAGAGAATAATACCCACAGCTCACAGTTCTCGACACTCAGAAAGGCACCGGGCATCAGCTTGAGGACTGGCCGTATGCCAAGCGCCATATATTTATTAACTCCTTAAATCTCATGACTCGATAAGTCATATGATTATGCCACCTTATGGATGAGGAAACTGGGGAATATACAGTAGATTAATTAACTTGCTAAGAGCATTCTGGAACAGGGTAACTGAAACAGAGCAGGACGCTATGGCCCTTTCGCCCCCTCCCTTGCCCCCCCTCCAATGTCCTTACCAGCCTTCTGTCTATACAAAAACTTTAGCCAAAGAATAAGTTTAATCAGAGAAGTGAGAAAATGCAGAAACAAAGGGAAATAGTCCGACAAGACTAAATAATAATAGTTTAGTCCTTAAGTGTAGTCAAGGACCTTTAGTTCCTTCTCAAGGGCTACAGATAATATTCTGAGCCGTATCCTGTGAGCTACCTTGTAGATACTGAAACGCCCACTAGGTGGAAGAAGTTAACTACATGATGACTGATGACCAGACTGTAGCCATGACATAAGCTGCCACAATTCCGAGAACTGGCCTCAAAGGAATGGGAACAAACTGACCCTGGAACTGAAGATTAACTGTACTTAAAACAATCAAGATGGCGCTGGTCAGACCAATGCATGACCAATATCAAGATGACTGTCAGAGCCGACTGTGCTGTTTCTGCCTGTAGCACCCTCCCTCCATCTATATAAGCTCTTGCCCACTGATTGGGGGGTGGGGTGGGAGGAGGAGGCCTTTGGACAGGAGTCCACCCTCCTCTCCCCACCCCGACCCCCCGTTGCCAGCATCCTAAATAAAGCAAACATTCCTTTCCACCAACCGTGCCTCTTTATTGACTTTTGAGCTGCAAGCTGCCGGACCCCACCTTCGGTAACATAACCTAACCACTACCCAACCTGACTGTTGAGGGTTCAAAAGTAAAGACCTTAAATTATTCAAGTGCCCTTTTTTATGCAGCAACCAAACAGGAAAACGCTGGCTCCATGGCAGTACTGTATGTGAGAGTTAATTCACATCTGCAAAATAACCTAATTGTTTAAATACAACATCCCTTGGACCCGTTCCCATGTGGCTGCCTCACATTTAACTCATCCTAAGGAAGTTCCATAGGTCTTCCTCTCCTAATCCCCTTTCCAGTGGGTGGCAAAAAAAACATAACTTTAAGTGGTGAGAGTCGGGATAAGGCTAAAAGGCTTTAGAACGCCTAGGGTTAGCTAACCCTTACCCTAACCCTAGCGGAGGGAGAACAGAACTTAGAAGACTTGTCCAATCAGCCCTGACTCCGTGGTTTCCATTTCCTCCGGTTAACCTGGAGCTTTTAGGGCCCCTGAGGCTTAATCTCTCTGCTTCAGAAATGAGGAAAGGAAGCCAGACAAGGACACAGAGCCGACGCAGGTTCTGCTGCCAGAAAGAAGGCAGGGGGGCTTGACTTAGAATAGAAAGTGGATGTTTTCTCCTACCTTTTCAGAATATATTTGCACAAGAACATGTCTCAAATGATATAATCAAATTTGTTGAGAAACTGGTTCAAAATTGTAAGTTGCTCTTCTCAGAACTCTCCACGTGCACCTCAACACAAGAGTCCAAGAAGCAACTGTACGTGAAATAATACGAAACAAAAGTTCAAAGAGCACGACCTGGTGAAAAGCATCAGGCCACTGCTCTGCCATCAGCAGTTCTGCTAACAGGGCCAAGCAAGTCACAATGAGGCCACGGACGCAGGATATGAATCCCGGACAGTTGGGATCACAGGATCCACGTCTGGGTTTGTCTGTGATGCATCTTTCAAGAGCGCTATGAAGAACACATACTTATAGAGCTTAATGAAATCATCTGTGGATCCACTCTCCCTGCAGCTGCAAGAGATTTAAGACCCTAACACTTAATTCCTCCAACTGAGATGGGCCCAAAAGAGAAAGTGGAAACCTAGCTGGGTCCTCTGTTTTAGTGGAGAAGCTTCTAGAATGGCGGGGCAGACAATGACCAAGTAAAAGGATGAGCTGGATGCACTACGTGTTTCCATTCTTTTATCTGATCCCAGGACATGATGCACAGAGTTGTACTCAAATTCCAGGGCAATATGTACACATATGGAGGCCAAATGTGGAGGACTTTGTTACTCCTCCTGCATCAACTGTCCCGTTTCCCCTCACTGTTGATAACTGAACACGGACAAGGCCCAAGAAGGCCGAGGAGTGGCAGCCAAGGCTGGTTGTGAACTTCTCGGTTAGACTCTGTGCAATGAGGCACAACAACTGTCTAGACAACTTTCTCAGGACACTCTCCATCAGCGACCTGAGCTGAGCCAGCAGCACGAATACATGTTCACAACAAGGCGATAAAAGCACAAGGCTCTTTTTTTTTTTTAATCTCTCACTTGTAATCTGGGTTTTTTTGTTTTGTTTTGTTTTGTTATACTATTTTGAAAACACATGCCAGAAAATCTTACCCCCTGCCAAACACCCTCTTTTAATAAGAGAAATCTTCTACATGCATGACAGGCGCTTCATAGCTTGGAACTAACCGCACTGTATTGGGCGCACGCAGCCGAGCGGGTTACTGTAGGTGGGAAATCATTAACCGAGTACGGTGAGAGTGTGTGCCCAGTAATCCAAAGGCCAAACTCAGCCAGGAAAAACAAAGGCATCACTGCCCTCAACAGCCACGAGAGAGACTGCATTTTACGCTCCAGGCATCTCAATGGGCTGTTCAACCACAGCGCGTTAAGCAGAGAAGGTTTTTAATTCACTGAATCCCAACATTATACAATGGTAACAGCAAATGCTATTGAGCCACACCTGTCTGCAAACCTGGAAAGGCCAGATCAGGTCTCCGGTCAAGCGGTAAGATGACAGAACAAAAAAAAAGGGGGGGATCCGGTGAAGGAGGAAAAGGCAACATGGCTTAGGTTACAATCTGTCATTTATATTATGGCATCTACCATTTTTTTGCACTTGAAATGGAATCTATCATTTTGGACTCAAGTTGTCCAGACCCCTGTCAGTATTACTTACTCAGAGGCAGCTGGACATATAAATTCCCATCCACCCCCATAGAAACCATTTCAGAGTTCGGGTTCTTTACCCCATTAAGTTTCCTGGGATAAGAAGAATTTTACAACAAACCACAACCAGGGATGTTGAATAAATGAACTACGATGGGAAAGGTATCAGTATCTTGAACCTTCATGCAATCAAATAACTGTATTTCATATTAAAACAGCACCACCCAGTAGAACTTTCTATGATGCCGGGAATGTCCGACATGGTAGCTATCAGCCACAGGCAGATACTGAGCATCTGAAATGTGGCGAACACCAACTGAAGACCTAAATTTTAACTTTTATTTGGCTTTAATTAATCTTAACTTGACTAGCCTCACACGCCTAGTGCTTCCTGATTGGCAGGTGCAGCTCTAATTCCCAGCAAGTGGCAGAGGATGCCAGAATACATGGTGTTATCAGAGAAAAAGCACAACAGCATCAGGAGATGGACAGAGAAAAAGGTCACAAATGTGAGCAGCAAAAGTAGTCACCAGGTCTCACCCACACCAGAAGGGAAACGGACAGAAACTCACAGTCAACAGGAAGGGAGGACAGGCAGGCTGGGCGGGTGGGAACCACACTAAGGGGCTGGGGTGGGGTGAGCGAGCACCCTCAGGCGGCTGAGATTCCTGAGAAGGGAGACAGGCACCCACAAGGAAATAAGCTAATTTCAGGTTGGGTAAATGCTACACAGAAACCTGAAAAGGATGGAATCACTCAGGGGAAAAACTTGCAGTCTTCGGGGAAGGCTTCTCCAAGCAGCAGACCTTCCCAGGCTAAAGGGAGGCAGGTCATGAAGATCTAGGGGAAGACTGTTCTGAGCAAAAGGAACAGCAGAGGCCAAGTCCCTGAGACCTGCGGGCAGAAGGGCTGGTGAGCCCTGTGCAAGGGGGTGGCCCCTAGCAGCTACTGAGCCCCCGAAATGGGGCCGGCCCAAATTGAGACATGCTCCAAGGGTGACATACCCACCACATTCCAAACACCCAGTATAAAAAGAAAAGCATGTAAAAGATCTCATTCATTTTGTGTGTGAGTATTGATTCCACGTTGAAATAATCTTTTTGACAGAATGGGTTAACTAAAACATTAAAATTCATGTCACCTGTTGTTTACTTTGTCATGGGACTACTAGAAAAGGAAGGGTACACATGTGGCTTGCGCTCATGGCTCGCAGCATCTTTTCTCGGCAGGGCTAGAGCAGAGCAGAGCAGAGCAGAGCAGAGAGAGGGGAGAGGCGGGGCTGGGGACTCAGGCGGATCACGTAGGGGCTTAGAGCCAGGCCTGGGCTTTGGGACCCAAGTCTGATGGGGAAGTGACGCGATCTCATTTCTACTTTGGAGGATCACTCTGGACAGGAGGTGGGGGAAGATGGGGAGGGAGGTAGGAGTCCCGGCTGGAGACAAGGCTGGCCACCCTTCCCGCTGGGTTCTTGTTAAGAGCCCAGGCTTACAGTCACATTGCTTGGACTCGAATCTTAATTCCAACACTTAGAAAATTTGTGACTATGGAGAGACCACTTAACCTCTCTGTGTCAACGTCCTCATCTGCAAAACAGGATGCTAACAGCCTTCCTCTGGAGTTTAAGATATGCTTTTTCAAATGCTTAGAACAGTGCCTGGCACGTATGTAGTAAGCCCTCAACAGGTGCCTTGTGATTACTATCATTGGATGAGGAATATGAAGGAAGATGGTAAACTAGGTTTTTAACTGAAAAACTGGGTAAGAGATTGTGGGCAAGACTTTGGGGGGTGGGGGCAGACTTGAGAAGGAAAGGAATTAGTTCTGCTTTGGCCAGGTTACATTTGAGGTTCTCATGGGCCATCAAGTGGACCTGTCAGATGGGAAGTTGGCTCTCTAAGTGTGAGTTAGAGGCAAGGAGAAGACCAGGCTGGCAATACAATTTGAGACTCATCAGCTTACAGGGAGGGCTTAAAGCTTTGGCCTGGATGAAACATCAGGGAATCATCAGAGTGAATAAGGGAAAAAAGAGGATGGGGGCTGACCCCTGGAGCCTGCAAGATTTGGAGACCTGGAAGCAAAGGAGGAACCAGAGGGAGGCTTAGAAGGAATGACCCATGAGGCAAGGGAAGAACAGACCCAGCGGGCAACACGAGGGACCAGAAAGGCTTCCAAGGAGGAGAGCCAGTGGTTTCAAATGCAGCTGAAGGTTAAGGAAGACAAGGGCAGGGGCTTCCCTGGTGGCGCAGTGGTTGAGAATCTGCCTGCCAATGCAGGGGACGCGGGTTCGAGCCCTGGTCTGGGAAGATCCCACATGCCGCGGAGCAACTAGGCCCATGAGCCACAACTACTGAGCCTACGCGTCTGGAGCCTGTGCTCCGCAACAAGAGAGGCCGCGACAGTGAGAGGCCCGCGCACTGCGATGAAGAGTGGCCCCTGCTCGCCGCAACTAGAGAAAGCCCTCGCACAGAAACGAAGACCCAACACAGCCAAAGATAGATTAATTAATTAATTAATTAATTTAAAAAAACAAAAAAAAAGACAAGGGCAGACCACACATGGGCAGGCTTTCCCAGGACGGTGCAGGTGGGCACCGATGGCTGGCGTCCCAACCAGGTAGCAGCCACTGGTCACCCTAGTCATTGGCGTAGAAAGGGACACAGTTACAAGCTTGAAAAAAGGTAAGAAGGTAGACAGTGGAGAGTAAAATCTAGGTAAAAGGGTACCTGCTATCCAGTGAAGCACAAGAGGGCAATGGCTGGAGAGGAACATAGAATTTTTAAGGAAATTTTCAAAGAGAAACACTGTAAGGCCTAGTTTTCAGGCCGTTTGGCAGAATCCAGAAGAAAAGAAGAAATGAAGGATCCAGGAGCAAAAAGAGTGAGCTGCAGGAGAGCGATCCTTGAGAAGGTGGCAGAAGGTTCCTTGCGGGGAGAGGAGTGACCTCAGACAAGAACCAGCCTGTGCTTCAGCTCCCGTAGGGGCCAAGGCAGCAGGAGAGGACGCAGCTGGTGGTAAGAAAGACTGACTGCATGGCTTCCTTCAATGAAACAAGAAGTAAAGTCATCAGCTAAGAAGGGGAGGAGGGAGATGTGGGAGAACTGATGACCGATCAGAAGGTGTCAAACATTTTTCTTGCAACTGGTGAAATTACCCCAGAAGTGGAGTAAGACAGATGCCCATCAGAGGTGCGTGGTCACAGATGTGATGAGTCCGGTTGACACAGTCTTGCAATAGTTGGAAAAATGATTTTAACCAGGGTGGGGAGTCTAACTGGGGCTGGCTGGGGTCTCATCGGGCAGTCCAAAGGAATAAGAGGATCCCAGTGGTATGGCTGTTCTCAGGAGGGACCCATGAAGTCTAGGCTGCCATCTCAGGGCACCACGGTGGCGACGGGTAGTGAAAAGGAGATGGGGGTCCATAGACTCGCAGAACCCTGAATTCTGAAGGGAGAGTCTCACGTAGGAAGGACGGGCATGGAGGTCTGGGAGGCGAATGCCTTAAATCACGATTCTGGATTCTGGAGGTTAATCAAGACAACAAGATCTAAAGAGGGTCAATAATGAGGTGCAGAAAGGTCACTGGAGCTGGGGAGGTCAAGAATTGAGAGGCCAGGTTGCCGGGTGGATGGATGGATGGACGGACAATGATGGGTGGAGACTGTGAGGCCGGAAGGAAGTCATCAGAGGAGGAGGTGATCAGGAGACAATGCCAGAACGAGGTGGGGAAGGGGAGCTACAAATGAAGGTACAAATTTCAACGGGAGCTGAGGTTTAAAACAGGCGGAAAGGTAGGTTAGCTGGAAATGGCAATAGGGAAAAACTACTCCTTGAGGAGACTGTAAGGGAAGCAGTGTCCTCCAGGGACAGCCAGCCAGGTTTTCACAAGAGCTAAGAGGCCAGGGAACATTCAGGAGGCAGAGGACGTGGGGACTCTGCCGACGACAGGACCCAACAGGCAACAGGCGAAAGAACGGTGTAGCCAATGCACATACTGTAATGGGTGGGCCCCCCTTTGAAACTGGTTTGGTGGAGAACAATAAATCAGCTGGGTATAAGCAATACCTCTGCACGCCTCATGTGAAACGTCACCACAGGGAATTCCCTGGTGGCCCAGTGGTTAGGACTCTGCGCTCTCACTGCTGAGGGCCCAGGTTCGATCCCTGGTCAGGGAACTAACATCTCGAGAGACACGCGGCACAGCCGGGGGGGAGGGGAGGGGAAGTTACCACAAATTTTAAGCCTCTTACAAAGGGCAAGCTGGAGGTATAAAGGCGATGGCAACTGCAGAGCTCACGTGTCGGTGACTGAATACAGTCAAGCCTGTCCCCAGCTCTTTGGGACATAGCCATCACCTCCACTCCAGCCCTACAGCAGGATGGCCGCTTTACAGCGAAGTCAGCCACCACTAGAGGGCGACACAGCCCCAAGACTTAAGCAACTCCCAGGCACTAATTTTAGTAAAGTTCTAAGCAGAAGCAGACACTGGTTGGAATTTCACTCAAATTCATAATTCACTTAGTTGAATTTTGAAGAGGAAATACTATAAGAATACAGAGAGGCCATGTGTATGGATATGTACATAAAAAGGTCTCAAAGGCTTGACATCAAACTGGTCAACAGTGGCTCACCTCTGGCAACGTAAGATATGGGGGTAAGAGAGGCTGATGCGCAAAAAAAGGCTTACTTTCACTTTTCAGTCTATGTGCTGTTATTTTTCAAGAATGCATTCACATATTATTTGTATAACTTTAAAATGCATTAAAAATGTAATGATACAATATATAGATAGAAAATGTATCACATTAAACAAAACCTTGCACAAAGTAACTACAGAGAGACTCCCAAACAGCGTTCGTTAGGCAGGGATTGAAAATCCATCACATCTATGAGTTTTTCCCAAAGGAAAATAAGCCCTCAAAAGATTAAGTAATTTGCTCAAATAACAGTGGCAAAATTAAAATAACACCCAACTCTCATCCCAGATCCTAATACATGGGACTCCTTTCTGTGTTTCATCCTCTATTAAAACGTTAGCGTTTATTCATCAATTCTCTACTTCTCCAGGATCTTTCCCACCTCCCTTCTCTCCTCTCCACTCCCTCTCCCATCCTCCCCACCCCCCCCACCCCGCCGACAACAAAAAGGGGCTGTGGGGAAACACTTAGAAATTGTGTACCTGAAACAGCATGTCTTTAAGTTAAATTATACTTTAACAAATATTGCTTGACATTTTCATCTCTTGATGAAAAACATAATAATCACTCAATTAGAGGATAGTCCCACCTAGTCCTTATCTTCAAATCACCTGCAGTTTATTGAAACAGTACAACGGGAATATGGTAGTGATCATCCAAGTACCAAGGGATTCAACAGGCGGTAAAATATTACATCTGCTGGACTGAGAAAAATTGTCCTGAGGTGAAAGGTAGGAAAGGACATTTTTTAACGGGTGAATATTTGCTGAGTGCTTACTATGGGCTGAGCATTGGGCTATCAGTAGTTTGTTACCAAATTCCATCCTCACAAAATCCTGTGCAGTAACTACAGAACCCCCCATCCTCCCACTGCCCCCGCCATCTGCTGTTTGGCTTTTCGCTGTTTCAGTTACCTGCAGTCAACCGAGTTCCGAAAATATTAAATGGAAAATTCCAGAAGTAAACAATTCCTAAGTTTGAAATAGTTTGCCATTAGGAGTAGCATGCTGAAATCTCAAGCCATCCCACCTGGGATCCCCCACTGCCAACAACCTTGTCTCCTCCCAGCATCCAACCATCAACATGGACATCATCGTGGCTCCAGGATCACTCAAAGCAAAGGACTGTCCTTCTGAAGTATGGTCGGAAGGGCAATCGTTGCCTAACACTACATTACAACGCCTACATCATTCACGCACTTCATCTCATCACTTAGGCATTTTATCATCTCACTTCATCGCAAGAAGACTGAGTACAGTACAATAAGACATTTTGAGAGACCACACTCACATAACATTTATCACAGCATATTGTTATAATACTTTTTCAGTATTAGTTAGTGTTGTTAAATCTCTTACTGTGCCTAATTTATAAATTAAACTTTATCATAGGTATATATGCATAGGAAAAAACAGTATATACAATTGATGCTTGAACAACATAGTTAAACCGTGTGGGTCCACTTATATATAAATTTTTTTCAATAGTAAAGATCATAGTTCTGCATGATCTGTGGTTGGTTGAATCCACAGATATGGAGGAACCATAGATACAGAGGGACAACTCTAAATTATTCGTGGATTTTTGACTGGCCAGAGGGTCGGCACCCCTAACCACTGTGTTGTTCAAGGGTCAATTGTATAGGGTTCGGTATTACCCACATTTTCAGGCATCCACGGGGGTCTTGGGAGGTATCCCACACGCATAAGGAAGGACTACTTTATCATGAATTTCCTTAGAGAGGGAGGGGAAACACAGCTGGCCAGCAAGTAGCAGAGCCAGGATTCAAACTGAGGTCTGTCTAATCTGTACCTTCTCTAACTGCAGCCTTTGGCAAGTGGATCAGATGGCACTTTCTTTACTTCTGACATGAATCTCACTCCATCCTTAGCCCCTCTCTGCCCTTGCTGTCTGGTTTTCACAATATTCTGACATTTTTATTTGTGTTGTCCAATTTGGCCAACATCAATGCAGGCAGAAAGATGGTTCATGGGCCTGGGTCCTAAAGAGAGCAGGTGAAGGAAGGATCCAGAGACAGGCAGGGTCAGACCTTGGCAAGAAGAGCGTTTCTTCCTCAGAGGATCAGTAAGTAGAGGATTAAGGAAGACTGTCAGATGTCTGAAGATACAGTAGCCGACGCTCTCCTGTGAAGTGTGATTAAGGGAGGACTGGGGAACAGAAAAGACCTTGGTTCTCAACACTGGCTGCTTCTAAGACTCACCTGTGTAGCTTTAAAACACACCCACCAGTGCCCAGGCCTGCCTGCCCTGAACCAATGAAATAGGGATCTCTGGGCATGAACAGGGCCTCCGTAAAAGTTTCAAACCTCCCCCCAGGTAATTCTAAGGTGTGGCCAGAATTAAGAACCACTGGGCCAAACCAACATCTGAGAGGACTAAACTTGGGCAGGAACAAAGGGTAGGGAGGCAGGACTGCAAACTCTCAGAAGTCCAGCCCATGTGAGCAGCATGCATGTTGGTGAATGTTGGTGACATTCACCAACAATTTTCTGCAGCGAGGAGCAGAAAGAACAGCACAGCAAGGTCTTCCAGGATAGGTCAGTGGGTCAGGGGTAAAAGGGTGTGCAGTGGGTGCAAAGGTACTGTGGCAGCAGCTGATAAAGGAGACCAGGCTGAATACAGAGACGAGGCCAGAATATAGCCGCCAGGCAGGGAGAATCCAGGGAGGCCAAGGGACCAGGCTAGGGACAGGCAGGGATGTCAGAATGGCTTGGATACCTTTTCAACATATGGATGGATATTAGTGTCACATCTTCCCTCTACAACCCCACTATTCTGGTCCTCCCAGGTATTTCTGGTACCTCTGTCCCACTGAGACCACTGGGACAGAAGAAGGTGTAGACAGGAGAAAAATGAAACAGAGAAGTAATGTCAGAGAGAGAAGACTGCAGAATTTAAGAGCTTAGAGGCCAAGCATCTTCAACAGAAGCAGTGGCTTGGATTAAAGAGAAATATTATTGAATTTACTTCAATAAGAAATGACGAGGCCAGTGTATCAGCCCATCCACAGGGATATCAAAGACCCTTAAGGTGATGCAGGGGCCTGGGTATGGATGAAAACCAAGAGATGTGGAAGTATGGCCCCAGGAGAGTGGTAGCAGGTGGTGTGAGCCGAGGTCAGGATCTTCAAAAGATATCCCGCTTGTATTGGGGGCCAAAGGTGATCTGGAATCAGCACCCTGGAGCTGGAAGAGAAGCCTTCATGGGAGAGAGGGAGGGAGCAAGGTCCTGGGGCCACAGTTACTGTAGGTGAAAGAGCAGTAGCTTCCTTGGCTGGAAAATGAGCAAATCAGACAGGCTTCCCTTCAGCCCTAACGATCTACAGCTTGATAACTATCTCAGGAAACTTTGAAAGACCTGGTGCAAAAGATGATTTAGCCAGAAAACAGCAACAAAACAGAAGGAATACAAGTTCCCAGAGTCGTGAACAGGCCTGGAAAGGGGCAGGGCAGTTCTTAGAACTAGTTGTTTGGGTTTTTGGTT
This sequence comes from Eubalaena glacialis, assembly GCF_028564815.1. Taxonomy (NCBI): domain Eukaryota; kingdom Metazoa; phylum Chordata; class Mammalia; order Artiodactyla; family Balaenidae; genus Eubalaena; species Eubalaena glacialis. Next base: position 17,560,700 of record NC_083730.1, read on the forward strand.
GTTTTTTTTTTAAATCAAAGGGAGGGAAGATTTTAAACTAATCTGTCATAACAAGAAAATATGATTTTCTACCTATAAACAAATTTAGCACAGTCATTGATGAAGCAGAACTGCTAGTTATACAAGTAAATGAGATGAAAAAACTATGAAGAGCCCCAAGTTTGCTTCACCAACTCGATTCTGATCTATTCATAAATTTTTTTCGACAGTGAACACTGGGTCAGCAGCCTTAAGGGCCCCTGAAAAGCAATGATTAACATTCAGGAAATGGGACTTCCCTGGCAGTCCAGTGGTTAGGACTCAGTGCTTCCACTGCAGGGGGCACGGGTTCGATCCCTGGTGGGGGAACTAAGATCCCAAATGCCTCATGGCGCAGCCAAAAAATAAATAAATGTTAAACATGCAGGAAGTGTTAAGTGAATGACGCAGCAAACAGAAGGGTATGTCCATGTTGATAACAATATGTTCCACAGAGTGATTTGTGGGATCACTTAAAAGAGCAGATGTGTTCTATGCATCGTGTAAAATTTTAGGCTTATTGGAACGTTTTGGTAATTCTTGTTCAAGCTTCGGGGAATATGTCATGAATGAGAAGGGAAGTAAAGGGAACTAGTTATCAATGTTGGAAGGACACAAAGGATTGCGGGCTGTGCAGCCTCAAGCATCAGGTATGTTCTTTCTGAGGGGTCGTCACTCACAGTAAGTAAGTTTGGAGCAGCTATTCTTAAAAAAAAAAAAGAAAGAAAAGAAAAAAGAAAGAAAAGGGCGAGAAAAACACCTGAATAAATGAGAGGCAGCCATTAACCAGAGGTCAGGACAGTGTTACCAAAGAGAGGAAACATTCTGTGTGGGTCACAGGCGAAGGCGTCAGGGTAAACAGAGCCACACTCACACCATTTCAAATGATCGGAGGGAAACACATTCAGAGGAATGATTTTTCATACCTACGGACTTGGTCTCATTAGCTTAGAATTTTACCATTTCCACTATGATATGGCTCCCCAATAAAGAGTGAAAAACGGCCAACTGCTTCCCCATAAATAATGATTAACGTGCAGGAGCAACGTGGCTGACATCCAAACTCAAACGTGTACTTAAATCAAATTTGAACACAATAAAAAAATACACTGACTGCATATTATCTTGAACATAAATTATTCTAGGCAGTAATAAGGAGAGGCTGTTTTTCCTGCTCGAAGGCAAACAGGGCCTCCATCCTCAATAATATATGTGCTGATTTAAATTAGCATCTGGAACCATGGCCTTAAATACGCACCAGGAAAAAAGAGGCAGTTCTGCAAATGCTCTGGACTAGGAGAATCCCAGTTTTAACTCTTACTTCATACCTCAAATATTTACTAAGCACGTATTTCCCCCTAGGTATTGGGGGCTGGGCAACCTTCCCACCCCTGGAATTCCTTTCTAGAGGGAGGGAGCTCCAAACCACTCCCTCCACCCAAGGCAAGAAGAAACGCCAGCTTTGGCTTGAGTTTGGATAAGAAACTGGCTGTGCCGAGCCAAGCCCCTTCCTCTGGCTTTTTACCCACCATACAGAGATCTGTCCAAGGATGGACCCTCTACTTGGTGAGGCAGCCCAGGCCCGTGCTGGTCCTCACCAGGGTGGGCATGAGGGGGTTTTAAGTCTGCCTAGTTCCACATTATGAAGTCCATGGGCCTGGCCACATATGCCACGTCCTCCTGTGCCAAACTCTGGCACAAGTCAAGATGATGCTTTGGTCCTCCACCCCCCGCTCACCCCCCAAACTCTTCTGTTACTTCTCTGATGGGATGCGTTTACTGGACCCCCTTGAGTCCTAGCACTATGCTGCTGTACAAGGCAGAGGAGTTCGGGGGGTAGTGGCTCCAAATTTAGAGTGCAAAGACTCATCTGGAGAGGACTGTTTAAAATGCAAATTCCTGACCCCTATGCCCATGAATTCTGATGAAGCAGGCCTGGGGAGAGTTCAGAAATCTGCACCAGGGACAACCACAGCTTAACCAAAACCACCCTTTGAGACAGCCTTGGGAGCTTAAGACACACAACATGTTACCAATAAATGTGATTTTCCATTTCTGTAAATGAAGTGATTTTATGGCTGGTTTAGTGACCTACAGAAAATGCTCACACGATAAGACTACAGGTGGGAAATGCAATTCTGAGTGTGCTAAAATCACCGGACATGTCAGTTCATCGCTGTGTTCAGCCAGATGCCAGCCTAAGCACCCACAGCCCAAGGAAGGCGCACCGTGGAGGGTGCCTGGTCCTCACACCGGGCAGGGGCCGCTGAGGGGGGACACCGCAGATTGGCAGAAAACTTGGCAATCCTGGGTGTGATCGAGTTACCTAAAAATGTTGAGGTCTAAACGCATCTTTCCCCCAACAAACCCCAACCTCCAGCCCAAATCTGAAGTTCAGAAAGGTAGAGTGTTGTCTAATAGGGCCTGGCAAACAGACACAGCGCACTGATTTTTCTAACCTCTTAGCAGAGGCAAAAGAATCATATTCCAAGGCCTGTGATGTCAAGAGTGCACAAAACGCGAAGTTCAGACAAAACTTACGAACCTTGTATTAACAATATTCTCAGCTGTGCTCCCATCTATCCCCATTTATCCACGGCTCGAGTCCCAACTGTCCCAACTGCATTGTTGTACACCCCCGTCCAGGATGCATGCTCACTCCATTAAGGAGCTATTCAACAGAACTAACAATAAAAGCACAAGCCATTGTTTCAAAGTTCCTAAAATCGTACCATAATTCCTTGTTCTCCATTAGGACGGTGTTAGCCGCCTCCCCGACCCAAGCACTGGAAATTGGAGTCCAATTATTTCTCAAGAACTTCTACAATTATGACAAACCTTTAAATTAATCTTGGGAGGACTCCTGGGGTCCTCTTGCAGTGTTTTAATATCCTGCATTAAGGAGAAAAACACAAGGTAACCCTTCATGTTTCCTAAACAAAATAGCCTCTGTGAAAAATCCAAACCTAAGCAGACTCCATCTCTCCTAACGCTGCTTTAAAAACTTCTACCATTCCAGCTACAGATGAATTCCAGCGAGGCCTTATACACGTTCCCAGAAGGTAATTCCACTCCATGATTTTAAAGCACCTACTGTATGCCCAGAACAGAAAAAAAATCTAAGGTAAATACCAACAGGAATCCAGTGAAAAGACAAAAGCCAATCACTGGGCCAATTTCCTAACGTCAGACAGCTTAAGAGTACGTCTACCCCCGAATAATGGACCCCAAAGATGGTCACGTCCTAATCTCAGGAACCCATGACGACCTCAAGTCATAGAGAAAAGGGGGATTAAGGTTGGTCATCAACTGACCTTAAAATACAGAGATTATCCTGGATTATTCAGATGAGCACAATGTAATCACAAGGGCTCTTAAAAATGGAAGAGGGAAGCAGGAGAGGAGAGTGAGAAGACGTGCCTATGAATGAGGAATGTTCAGAGATGCTACATTGCTGGCTTTCAACATAGAAGAAGGAGGCCATGAGGCCATGAGCCCATGAGTGTAGGTTATCCAGGGAAGCTGGAAAGGGCAAGGGTTTCACCCCTGCAGCTCACGGACTTAACGCAGCCCTGACAACACCTTGATTTTAGCCCATGAGACCCACGTGGGACTTGTAACCTACAGAACTAGAAGATCATAAATGTGTATTGTTTTAAGCCACTAAATGTGTTGATTTTCTAAGCAACCATGGAAAACCTTTCTTCGATGCCCCAGAAGGTCTATGGCTCCTTTTTTGAGGACCAAAATGACTTCTGATCTATGGTAAGTGCTAGGCAAAAAAGACATACTGGCTTTTAAAAAGCAAGAGGAAAAAAAGATAACGGCTTTAAAAAAATCTCCCAAGTGATTCTGACAGAAAAAAAACAAAAACAAAAAAGCCAAACACCTTTACCCTACAAACACTGCCCAAACAGCAAAACTGTCACTGGGAGCCACACTTCAGCTCCCCACGTAAATAAATAACAAATTTGCCCAAGTGTTAGAAGCTTGTGAAAACACATTTTCTAATTTGGCTGATAAATTTTAATTATGGAAGGGTCATTCAAATACTTGCTTAAGAGAAAGCAAGGCCCTAAAAGCTCGAAGGTGGCTTCTGCCCTGTCTTTGCCAGTGGGTTTACAACTACAAATGTTAAAGGAGGTTATCTCCCTGCAACAGAAGCAAGCAAATGGGACCTACTTCTGGCATAAGAATACACATATCCTCTTGGAAAACGAAGAATAAAGCAATGGTGCAAGAGCCCCAAGTGCAAGGCTTGAGCCCCAAGTTCAAGGCTCAGCTCTGATGACACCTCTACCTGGGCTCCCAGGCAGGTAGATCCGATCCCTGACCTCCCTGCCTCAACGTGTAACGTTTATCCCTGCATTCCTTCCCTGCAGGCCATCACCCTGACCGCCGCCCACCCCACTGCAATCCATTTGACACACAGCAACCCAGAGGGATCTTTTTTTTATTAATCAGATGACGCTACTCCCCTACTTACAGCCCTTCAACGCCATCTCACATCATCTTGAATAATGTCCAAATTATTAGCATGTCCACAAGGCACTGCCCAATATGGCCTCTCCCTTGACCTCCTCTCTTCCCACGGGCCCCCACACTCTATTTCAGTTCCTCTAACCTTCCAGAGCTTCCCCACCTCAGAAAGCCCCTTCCTCTGGGTCTCAGCTGAAGTGTCACTTCCTCACCGAGGTCTTTCCCAACACATCCCCCACCAAACACAAAGCAAACCCAACTTGGGAGCCCCTACCATTCTCCTGCAGAGAGATTTCCTTGGAGCCCTGTTTCAGTTTGTAACCCCATCTGCCTTTGTTCCTTAAGGTCTGTCCCCAAACCAGAAGACACACTCCATGAAGGCAGGGACCCGGTCTGAACACCACGGCAGACTAGTCACTCAATAAAGCGTGTTGGCTGAATGCATAAACTCTAGAAGGTTCTCAGCTTTAGAAACCATGTGGTTTTACAATATAAATATTCAAATATATACTGAAAATCCCATTTGGTTTTACCCATCACAAACTGAAGTCGGCTAAAGAAAGAAGACAAACAGGAACCACCACCAAGGTCCCTCAATTAAGTGAAGTGATAGTGATGGGATTTTTGTGGCAAAGCATGATTAATTCTCATTCCAGTTTAAGCTTGAAAGTTTCTCAAAGAAAAGCCATAGGACTTGCCAGTTGGTTAAGCTGAAGAACCGCGTTTTAAACTGCGAATGTGGGTCCAACAATGGAAGGGAAGCACTTCCCTACCAAACATACATGTTGATAACACTGATAAACCCGTACAAAGTAATAAAAGCATGAGCTGACAATGAAAGAGAGGATGTGCAAAGAGAACAGAAGTGTGATATCAAAATTTCGTGTTAAATGATTTAAAGCAACCTGTGCCACCTGCTGGGATGGCTATAATCACAGACAGACAATAATAAGTGTCGGTGTAGGCGTGGAGTATTCCAAACACTCACACACCACTGAGGGGGATGTGGAACAGCACAGCTGCTTTGGAAAAATCTGGCAGTTTTTCAAAGGGTTAAACGTAGAGTTACCACATGACCCAGCAATTCCACTCCTGGGTATAAGCTCAAGAGAAACGAAAACATGTTTGCAGAATAGCTTCTACAAGACTGTACAAGAACGTACATGGACATTCACAGCAGCACTATCCATAACTCAAAAAGTGGAAACAACCCAAATGTCCATTAACTGACAAAGGGGTCGGCATATGGCTTTACAATAGACTGTATTCCATACCATGGAATATTATTTGACAGTAAAAACAAATGAAGTACTGACACATGCTACAACATGGATGAGCATTGAGAACATGCCAAGTGAAGGAAGCCAGTCACAAAGGACCACATAGTGTATGGTTCAATTTCTATGAAATGTCTAGAACAGGCAAACCTATAGAAACAGAAAGCAGACTAGAAGTTGTCAATGGCTGGGGAGGGGATGTGTGGGAGGCCTGGAGAGGGGGGTTTCTTTTCGGGTAATGAAAACGTCTTACAACTGTGATGATAACCATCACACAACTCTGCGAATCTACTAAAAGCCAGGGAATTATACACTCTAAATGGGTGAACTGTATGGTTTGGGAATTTTATCTCCATACAGTCGTTTTTAAAAAAAAGAGCATGTGCATCTCTGACGTTTAATTCATTAAATATACCTACAGTGGAAGGCTAACAGTGACAAAAGAAATGTTCTTGGTCAAAGCTACATTTACCTACCGGTTTGTGCATTCACATATTCATAGGCATACACTGACAAAAGTAAGTTCAAAACTGATTTATAGTTTTAAAATTAGTAAGATCTTCCTCTTATGAAGCACCTTGAGTCAGGAAGGGCTAGATGATGCTAGAAAACCACCACTAACATCTCAAAATCATCTTAAAAGCCTAAAACAAAGGTTTTGTTGTCAGTGTAGGTCCATCACAGGCCGACCGGACTCCGGTCCATGCTGACACTGACCTCATGTGAGGACCCAGGCCCACAGCACAGCTGGGTTGCCTTCTGGACCATCCCCAGGCACCCCAGCTGAGAGCGCTCCTGTGAGTTCTGCTTTGGCACAAGATCTACCAGAGCCTCACCTGTTCATTTTCTAATTAAAGGTGGTCACATGACCACGCCTGGGCTCAGTGGGGCAGAGAGATGTAATTCCACCATCTATCCTGAAGAGGAAAGGTCCAAACGTTTGTGAACAATCTTGACGACCCTAGACACCAAATCTCAAGCTCTATTCGTCGGGGCCAATCCTCCAGAGAGAGAGAGGCACTTGCATTCACTGTCCTTTCAGACTTATACAACTCCAGACTCAGCAGCTGGCCAGCTACCTATGGGAAAGAAGGACCTGTACCGTCCCCAGGCATCTCCAACTCACCCAACCAAAGATCATCACAGTGGCTGCTCACCTCCCCTCCTCCCCTGCCTCCGTATGAATGGCTCCATTAGCCACGCAGACACCCAAGCTCAAAACCCAGAGTCATCCCCAGCCCAGCCACCTCTATCCTGACACCAGCCTCCTCACCAGCTCTGGATTCAGTCCTCTTCTCCAGGCTCCTGTAGCTGCTGCCCAAGTTTAGGCCCTCAGCCTCATCTGGATCATCACAAAATCTTTCTAAAACTCTTCTTCAGTCGGCACTTTGCCTCCTTGCAAACCATCCTTGTGTCACCATCGGTTTAGTCTTCCTCAACTGTTAATATCATCACTTTCCCATTAAAATCTCTCAGCGGCTCCCCACTGTCTATGTGATCTGCCCCCCCTTTCATGTCTGGTCTTGCCCTCCTCCACCCTCTACCCCCATATGTCGTATGGACCCCTAAACTGCTACTTTCCAACTATGCCATGTACCCTCTATCCTACACCTCTAGACTTCAGAATATGCTGTTACCATTACCTGAAATAAATGTTCCACTCTAGGTGATGTATTTCTCCCCAATATTCAGATTTTAATTCAAGTACTCGCTCTCCTGTGAAACCCTTCCTGCAAAACTCCTTTCTCCCAAAGCAGCCCTCTGCAATACCAGCAGGGCAACATGAGCACACCCGGCTGGCAGTACTTATCACGCCCTCCTGGTCTCCCCGACCTGGCCTGGAAGCTTGCTGAGGGCAGGGGCTTGTCTTTTTCTAATCCCCAGCACCCAACCACTGGCTGGTTCTCAGACCTTTTTTTTTTTTTTTCTCAGTTATATATAATATTTTTTCCAGATTACTTTCCATTATAGGCCATTATAAGATATTGAATATAATTCCCTGTGATATACAGTAAATCCTTGTTGCTTGTCTATTTTATGTAGAGCAGTTTGTATCTTGATAATCCCATACTCCTAATTTATCCCTTCCCCCTTTCCTCTTTGGTAATGGTAATTTTTCTATGTCAGACTTTTTTCTTGTTATTGAATGAATAAGAGTATTAATCCAAAGCTGGCATTTCTTTTCCTCTCTTTAAAAAAAAAAAAAAAAAAAAAAGGGCCCCTAATTTGCATAACTATATCCTCCTTTGGATCGAACCTGGGCCCCCTGCAGTAGAAGCACGGAATCCTAACCCCTGGACCGCCAGGGAATTCCCTCCGCCTTCTTCGATTATCATAAAGAGTGCACCCCATGGGAAATACACAGTACTAGAACCTTCACATATATTACTGCATGTACACACTCTGCCAACCCATGAAATATGTATAATTATCTACTTTTCACAGCTGAGGAAACTGAAGCTCTGTCAGTTTATGTCATATGATAAATCTGACAAAGCTCATAAGTGACAAAGCCAGGAATTAAACCCAGATGGTCTTACCTCAGAATTTAACCTCTACTACTCCATAACTTGGTGATTAAAATAATAACATTTATGAATAATAAAATTAAGGCATACTTAGGATGTTTAATTTTAGAAAAGTTACATACTCGGTTTCTCTCCAACCACAGACTCAAACAACTTCGGAGTCAGAAGGCACTTGCAGGGATCTAACATGGGACTCAAAATCTCCCCTGGTGAGACTGTGCTATGACCCAGTCTGCAGCACACTGGGTGCTCCATAAAGATTTGCTCAGTGAATGACTCCAATGCCTTTCAAAACAAAACACTGGGTCTCAGGCTGCGGGTTATCACCCACAGTCAGCTACTCTGTACCTCTTCTAATGCACCAAGCTTGAACCACTTAACATGTCTGCTGATCCCACAACTGGCCTGCCGACCCCCGATCACCGTATCCTGGGGATGCTCCTCTCATCACACAGAGTCCTTTCCTCTTTGTCCGTGACCAACTCCTTTGAAAACCATGTCGGAAATCAAAAATCTGCCTCTGTCAGCCCCACTGCTCCCTGACTCTGCCTTCACGTCGATTCTTAATATCTAGGTGTTCAATTCTTGTGGTTTTGATTACTAATCATTTCCTGTTATGGGCTGCATTGCATCTCCTGAAAATTCATAGGTTGAAATCCTAACTTCCAGTACCTCAGAAGGAGACTGTATTTGGACACAGGGTCTTTAAAGAGGTAACTATGTTAAAATGAAGTCATCAGAGTAGGCCCTGAGATCCAACATGACTGGCGTCCTTATAAGAGGAAATCTGGACACAGCCAATTTGCACGAAGGAAAGACCATGTGAAGACACAGCAAGAAGACAGCCGTCTATAAGCCAAGGAGAGAGGCCAAAGAAGAAATCAACCCTGCTGACACCTTGACCTTGGACTTACAGCCTCCGGAATTGTGAGAAAATAAGTGCTTGTTGTGTAAGCCACCCAATCTGTAGTACCCTGTCATGACAGCACAAACAAAATAATACTTTTCCTTATCATTCTCCTGCTGTGTCAGTCAAGAAACAGAGAGGGAAGGATTTAGAGGACAAGTTCAGATCCCCTTTCAAACACTGTGACTTGGGGCAAGGGGTGGAGATTCTCAACAAAAAAACAGGCAATAGAACCACCTGCTGTGCATGATTGTTTTGAGGATTAAATGTGACCAGAAATGTTAATGCACTATATTTCTATAATAATAATTGTGGTTTTAAAAAACTTACCATCTGCCAGGCACTGCTCTCAACACTTTACATACATTAAATTACTTAATCCTCCACAGACATAGAGAACTAGTGGCTACCAGTGGGAAGAGGGAGGGGGGAGGGGCAGAAGAGGGGTAGGGGATTAAGAGGTATAAACTATTAGGTATAGAATAAGCTACAAGGATATATTGTACAACACGGGGAATATAGCAAATATTTTATAATAACTAGAAATGGAATATAACCTTTAAAAATTGTGAATCACTATGTTGTACACCTGTAACATATATTATTGTATATCAACTATATTTCAATTTTAAAAAATTATTTAATCCTCATAACAACCCTGACATGAGTCCTTCATTAGCCTGTTTTACAGATGATTTGCCCAAAGTCACATGTGAGAAGTAAAAACGGGCCCCCTGGCCAGGCAGCCTGGCTCCAGGACTGGGCTTGTGACCACTGCCCCAGACTCATCCACCCAGAGAGCGGGGTTTGTGTCTAACTCTTTCTTGAATCCACAGCGCCTGGCACTCAGGAGACTAAACAACTGGGAGCCTGTAAACTCCCCAAGAGCAGCAGCTTTTAGGGGTTTTGTGGTAATCGCCCCACAGAGTGGCAGATTCAAAATTATCTTAAATACCTAAATGAAGCTTCCACTAGGATTTTAAAAACCTGAGCTGGAGATGAAGATGCAAGACTTACGAGTGAATACAAAGGAACTTCCACAACCCCATATAAATTTCATCCACAGTTCTAGACACGAGCTCTCGGTCAGAAAGTTGATCTGGACAGCGTCTCAGGATCCTAGGCCACCCCTGCAGCAGGGACATCACCACATTGGGACATCGTCCCCGTGAGCCTCACCTGGTACCTGGACCAGGCCTCTGAGAAAAGGCAGGCCTCTCCTCCCACTGGACACATCCATAGCCAGCCTAAGGATGGTGCTTTCTACAGGGCAGCATGGCCTTTGCTTCGCTGCTAGCTGAGGCAGCCATCAATTGCTGGGCATTCTAGTGCTTTCTTTTCTCAAGACAGTTCTGTTACCTAACTGCTCTGGGGCTGACCCCTGGAAAATGCAAGAAGTTGCTTTACAAGCAAAGTCAGTCAACATCAAAGACTATGATCCACACCAGATAAGTTCTCATGAGTTGCCTTCTGTATTTCATCCTTCCAAAAGCACCATCTGAAAATACACTAGAAATTGACCAAAAAAAACCCTGCAGTCATTCAATTTAGTTTATTAAAACTAAGATGTAGTGAGAGGGTTTGGGCTGTTACGTGTAGTTAATAAACTAAGCTGGAATCGGCTTCAGTATCACAGTAACCTGTGACACGAGGCCAGGGCCAATACCACCTATTTTCTTAACCATTTTCACAATATAAATAGGAAACAGGAGTGAAAAAATAAACACATGGCCCAGAAAAAAAAAAAAAACAGCTCTGGCCAGATAACAATACCAGTGATCCCTAAGGAAAACAAACAAACAAACTCCTTTGTTAATTTAAAAGATTTAGATTGCAATCTTGATTTTATGTTACATTCATTAACAATATTTATTAAGCTGCTACTATGCACTGCCAGGCCCAGAAGCCTCAAGAAAGAAGAAGACACACTTCCCTACCCTCAAAAGTCTCAGTCTGCTGGGGAAGGTCACGTGTGAACTGAATCGTAACACAAGCACAGCCTGTATTGCAACACGGGGAAAGCAGAATGAGATGGCAGACGGATCCTCAAAAGCAACACATCAAATGAATGAATGCTAACCAGTGTCAATATGGTCCGTTGTGGCATTTCTGGGCATCGGGCATCTCACCCCATGCTCTCTTTGCCACCAAATTTCCTGAAGCCAGGACACATCCAGGGCCACTGTTTCTTCCAGCTGCTGGCCACACAGCTGCTACCAGGCCCCCCGGGCAGCTGTGATGTTTGCCCACACTTGTAAGCCAGGACTTTTCATCAGTTCCTAATGTCTGCTGATCTTTACTTTCCCTTTCCTAGAAGGAGATGAGGGTCAGCCCACTTACCTGTTACTATCCCACCTCTATCTTCCTCTGCTTTTTTTCTGGCAAGCCCAGCACACCTTTCTGCTGTAGAAGACACATCTCAGATTCCTCACAGGCACAGTGAGTGGTTATTACAGCCACAATGTGCTGTCATGGATATGCACATCAATCATCACGTGTGCATATGGTAAGTTAGGTGTACAGGGAGCCCTCAATTTGTACAGTAGTACAAGACCATAAAAACGACCATGCAGGGACTTCCCTGGTGGTGCAGTGGTTAAGAATCCGCCTGCCGATGCAGGGGACACGGGTTCGAGCCCTGGTCCGGGAAGATCCCACATGCTGCGGAGCAACTAAGCCCGTGCGCCACAACTACTGAGCCCACGTGCTGCCTGAAGCCCGCGCGCCTAGAGTCCATGCTCTGCAACAAGAGAAGCCACCCCAATGAGAAACCTGAGCATCGCAACGAAGAGTAGCCCCCGCTCGCCACAGCTAGAAAAAGCCCGCCGCGCGCAGCAACAAAGACCCAACACAGCCAAAAATAAATAAACAAACAAATAAATAAATAAAGACCATCTTAAAAAAACGAAAGACCATGCAAACTTGCAAGGTTATCTCATCAATGGAAAAAACTGCAATTGTTCCATAACCTTATTTTTGTCAAAACATAAAAACTCTGTCAGGTTACAATGTATAGGGAAATCTTTTGCACTCACAAAAGGGGTTCCCGAATGCCTGAGAGGGAATAGGCAGTTAGGTAGATATGAGCAGGGTGTCCAATAGGGCCAAGGAATTGGCCCTATAAATAAAGAGAGGGGGGAATGTGGTGCTTCAAGGACAAAGGACGACCCTGCTTGGAAAAGTTTCAGGGCTACACCCCCTACCGGACTCTTAATCCCCTCCCCACCATGTTGCGATGGTCACGAAATTCCTGAGCCCACCTGGGCAATGCCCACCTGGGCAATGGGACCTATCCCAAATAAGGAAAGGCATCTGCCCTGTCCCACTCTCACCCTACAGAAAGAAGGTATATGTGCCTCGACCAAGCAGTAAACGAAATTTTCACCTCGGACCATTCCTTTGTTTTCTGGCTATAAAAACTGATCATTAGCACATGTTCGGGCTCGACTCTCCCAGCCTACTAGCAAGTCAGCCCGCTGTTCTGGCAGTGACCCTTCCCTCTAATAAATTCTATCTTCTTTAAAAAAATTAAGTAAAAAAATAAAAAATAAAAAAATAAAGTACACTGATCCACAGTGTACCCAGAGAACTAGAGAAACAGTTTTACTATCCAAAAAATAGTAAAACTCCTGCCGTTGAAAACATTAGAAACATTGAGAATTGAAGGGTTTTACTTCTTTGTTAAAAACATATCACGAATAGTTTAAAAGTGCCAGCTTCTTGAAGCATAATTGACGATACAAAGCAAGCATCTTTTCTACGCCTTGGCCAAATGTCATACAGTTGGGCCTCTACATCCGAGGGTTCAATATCCTTGGATTCAGCCAACCACAGATTGAAAACATTTATCTGGGGGAAAAAAATTCCAGAAGGTTCCAAAATGCAAAACTTGAATTTGCGGTGCAATGGTAACAATTTACATAGCATTTACACTGTGTTAGGTATTATAAGTAATCTAGAGATAATTTAAAGTATATGGGAAGATGTACGTAGGTTATACACAAATACTATGCCATTTTATACAAGGGACTTGAGCAGGCCAGTCTTTTGGTATCCTCACACGTCTGGGAACAAATCCCCCCCAGATACAGAGGGACAACTGTATTTTTTAACTGAATTCATATAACATAAAATTAAACTTTTTTTTTTTTTTTTAATTTTTGGCTGTGTTGGGTCTTCGTTGCTGCGCGCGGGCTTTTCTCTGGTTGCGGCGAGCGGGGGCTACTCCTCATTGTGGTGCGCGGGCTTCTCATTGAAGTGGCTTCTCTTGTTGCGGAGCACGGGCTCTAGGCGCGCACGCATCAGTAGTTGTGGTGCACAGGCTCAGTAGTTGTGGCTCGCGGGCTCCAAGAGCACGGGCTCAGTAGTTGTGGCTCACGGGCTTAGTCGCTCCGCGGCATGTGGGATCTTCCCGGAGCAGGGCTCAAATCCGCGTCCCCTGCATTGGCAGGCGGATTCGTAACCACTGCGCCACCAGGGAAGCCCAAATTAAACGTTTTGAAGTGAACAACTCAGAGGCTTTTAGTACATTCACAATGTAGTGCAAGCACAACTTCCATCTAGTTTTGAAACATTTTCATCGCTCCAAAAGGAAACCCTGGACCCATTAAGCAGTTACTCCACTCTGCATTTCACTTCCAGCGTCATCATTTTTAACTCCTTTGCTGCACTTTGATCTTTGTTGGCCAATTCCCTCTCAATTTTTGACATTTCTGTAAAATGTCACACTGGTTTGTCACAGGAGGACAAGGCTGCAACCCCAATACAGGCTTTTGATCATGAGGTGCATCTGTTACTTATGTAGCGATTTGTGAACTGAAGCACAAGTACTAAAGTGTGTGTACTTTATACGATTACTCATAGGTAACACACCGGGATAACTGAAATTTGAATTAAGGGACTGGTATTATTTAATGCCTCGTCACTGAAACTGCTGCATCATCAGAACTGTGCAAAGTAAGGAATGTCTATACATGTGGGCATACAGTAATACAAACATATATACACACACTTATGCATAACTCATATCATACATAGTAAATAGTCTGAGGATGAGGAGCACTGCAGGAAATCAGTGCCACGGTTGCTTCATGGAGAAATAAATATGCAAGACGCAGTTCCTCTCCATTCCATTCAGTTGGTTCTGGACCCACAGTCACCGAGCGCCCACGGAGTACAGTGTGTGACAAGCCAGCTCAGCCCTACCCTCACGAAGAGCATCTTCAACCCTTCTCATTCCCTGCGATCTTAGACACGAGATCACAAGCTGGTTTTGAGCCTGGGAACAAAGACCAAGCAGCTTGGAACAGCGCCTACCATAGGATCAAACTTTCAGGATTATATTTGTGTATGACCTATTTTATTTTACAGTACATGTTTTTAGAAGGAAAACAAAATGACCTCAAAATTGGGCCTAAGAGGGGGCCCTGAGCAAGAACTCTCTAAAAATGCATATTATTTACTGTACAGAATTTTTGTCACATATTTGCAGGGTCCAAAATTTTCAGGTTACAAAATGATAAATTTCAGGTCGGTGAGCGATTACAATACTGGCATTTTTTTTTTAAAGTTAGACTTCATAGAACCCATGCCTCTGTATACATGTGGGCTCAGTACTCCAAGCGCTTAACCTTCCCCTTGGAACGGGTGCTGCCTCTGACACAAGGGGAATGTTATCCAGGTGGTGCAGTGATGGGAGGGGGAAGAGGAGGAGCTGGAGGAGAACGGAAACTATACGCCCAGCTTTATCTCGTAATGAATTATTGAGAGCTTGGGAAAAAAATGTTTAGGAAAAGAAAAACAGAAAAGGATGAAATTGGGCTTGGAGTTAAATCACTATATAACCCACCAACCAGCCAACCAAGGAACACAACACATAGGCTCTTCGTGGTCGTCTAGCTTCCTGGAGGCCAGATCGACATCAGCAGCTTAGTAAGTGGGCTAACCATTTGCTTCTACACTAATTTAAAATAAAACCCCCATTCACTTCAACATGAATATTTCATGCGCTTTCCAAGAAGCACCAAATTAAACAGAAAAAAAACCAGTCTTCCACACTAGCTCCTCCCTTTCTCCTGGTTTTACTTTGACACTTGCTACAAAATAACTGACAAGGACAGAACAAAGCATCTGAAGAAGTTTAAAAAGGCATCTGTCCTGGGATAAAAATGCATATAATAGGAACAGAATTTTGAATGTAGCTCTCTCTTTCATGATGTCATTCTGTTAGCTACTGACTTGGAAATACACAAAAAATCTGATTTGCACATGGAGGCCCGCAGGACCTCAGTTCGATGAGCAACACAGTGGCTTGTTACTTAAATGACACTTAACACTTGGGTAAACCTAGAAACACTGATTTGAAACTTCAGCCCTCATTACCCAAAACAAAGCATCAGCTCTTTCCATGACCAGGCACTCCAGACACCAAATGCAAATTAAGCCAACAGAACAAAACCCATATTCAGAAGGCACAGATTGCAAAAGCCTTGTTCTGAGTTCAACCATTCACAGACCCTAAGGAGGACACGGCCTGGGAGAAACACAGCTGGGCCACACTCAACATGCCCAGAAGCCATGCCCCTTTTATAACCAGAAGTGTTTGGCTCCACTTACCTAAGTCTTTCTCCTTAATCGTTTTCCTTTCCTGGTTGGCTCTATCATGATGAAAACTGGCATTTCATCTAAAAGAATAAGATGTGCATTCCCTGCTGGTATTTTTTAAAGCTACAGGAAAACTTCTTAGATCTAAAATCAATTTTTTCTTTTTTTTTTAAAAACACCCTAAAAGGAATGTCGTACACTAACATCCATTTCCATTAACTCCTATATCAGCGAGGTGGGAAAGAGGAAGGTCTTTTCTCAGGTTTCATGAGAAAAGTAAGCCAAAGTACTTTTGGATTGGGAGTCTGGGATTAACAGATGCAAACTGGTATATATACAATGGATAAACAACAACGTCCGACTGTATGGCACAGGGAACTGTATTCAGTAACCTGTGATAAACCATAATGGAAAAGAATATGAAAAGAAGGTTTATGCATGTATAACTGAGTCACTCTGCTGTACAGCAGTAATTAACACCACATTGTAATTCAACTATACTTCAATAAAAAATAAGTTAAATAAATAAAGGTGGTTTGGTGGTTCTGGGGAAAAAAGAAAGCAAAAGAAAAGTAAGCCAAAAAAAAAAAAGTTTTGTTAGGCCTTTCCCACCATCAATATGGTTTACTCCCACCAGAAAATATGGTTTACACAAGAGTCAGAATCTCCCCCAGTGGAGAAATTTGTAGTATTTTAGCCAAGCCTCAAGGGGCCTGGGCAGGGAGGTACTCAGGACTGGCGTACTGGGCAATGTCCCCAGGGTGGGAGGGATTCCCAAAGAGTGTGTTCGTCCCACCGGTAAAAGCTGGGTTTAGGACAATGTGCTGGTGTGGAAAGAGCACACGATCTGCCCTTCGAGGTCTGTTCACTGAAGCACCAGTGTCACCTGGGGAAAGTCCGTTTTCCACCAATTACCCCTCACAAGCAGATGCAGGTAACTCACACTCACTCACTGCTCTGGCCTCCAGAAGAACTGACTTCAAGAAGCCACAGTCTAACATTATAATCCTCAACTTTCCAAGAGGAATTTCAGGATCAACCAGGATGCTAAGGGGCCTTCATGACTCTAGCGGGCAAGGATGTGCCCCTCTCCACCCAACCCCAGCCAGATGCTCCAGTGGCACGCTGGTAAAACACTCCAGCATCTATTCCCACGAACCCACAGCTGCCAGCAGGACATGGGGCCCTTCCTTCCTTCAACTGAGAAGGGATCACCCCAGCAAGAGCTCTCTTTGTTCTGGCTGCCAGGAGACTCAGAGCTTCCTGAAATCCATTTCCTATCTTTCCTTCCCGGTTCTGTTAATCATTCTCATTTTATGGGGGCTGCACTTTTATTATAAGCTGTCTCAGATTATTTTCTATAGCAGGCAGAGTATCAAGCAACAGAAGTGGAATGTTACCTCTCTGACTTGAGGCTGGGTGTCCTTGAAGAGCTTTTCTCCGTTGTGTGTGGCGACTAATGTAACTGCTCAAACCATTCCTCAGTCTCAGAACTCTGAAGGACCACCTTACACCTCTTCGCGTCTACTTCAAACGCCCAAGCCGGATCCTCCAACTCTTTCTATGTACCAAGAAACCAGTGAAGCGGGGCTCCCAATTACGATGTGGATAGTGCCTCCTGGTGTTGTGCAATTCAGTGGCGCTGTTTAATGCGTAAATTTACATTTCCTTTAACGAGTAATTGTCCTGAAATGTCACGTGGTGACCTGGAATATCACAATTCCTTTGTGACAGAGAATAACATTACAAGAAGCAAGTTGCTGGCTGGCACACAGCAGATATTCAACAGATGTCTCTTACGTACATGCGAACCCAAGCATTTGTTTTTCCATAAAATATAGCTGAACATTTATTATTACTTAATACCAAACGCATTCAAGAACATCTGCCGAATGCCTACCATGAGTAAGGCATGTGCTAGGAGCCACCAGGGAAATAAAGATGACAAAGACAACACAAGGGCTGGCCTTAAGGAAGCCTCCTTACGAGCTGCTGGGGTATAATGAAGTCAAAATAACTGGAAACTGGACAAAAATAGGTCCCAGATAGTCAAATACAGTCCCAATTTCAAATATCTGCAAATAAGTTCACCTGACTCCATGGGTCCCAATTTGGAGTTGGAAAAAAGATCAGGAAAACTATAACACTTGCTGAAAAGTAAAACTCATAATAAGAATAGTGATAGGGACCTGGCGCTTGCTGAGAACATGTGCTTACACTGTGGCTTGGCAATTGCTAACAAAACCCTGTGAGATGGGTAGGGTGTCACGATCCCTCTTTTACACATGGGGAAACTGAGGCTCAGGAATGTGAGTACCTTGATAAGTCTTCAAGCCTAGTAAGTACAGAGTGATAACTATGAATCATCATCTTCTGACTCTACTGCCCTCTGTGCCTCCACAGGGAAGGGCACTGACTGTTTGTTTCCCCCCAAATTTCATGTTAAATCCTAATACCCCATGTATTTGGAAGTGGGCCTTTGGTGGGTGATTAGATCATGAGGGTGGAGCTCTCAGGAATGGGATTAGTGCCTTTATAAATGTGATCCCAGAGAGCTCCCTTGCTCCATGGGAGGACAGAGCAAGACAGTGATCCATGAACCAGGAAGCTGGCCCCCACCAGACCCTGAATCTGCCAGGACCCTGATCTTGGACTTCCCAGCCTCCAGAACTGTGAGAAATTTCTGTGATAAGCCACCCAATTCTATGGTATTTTTGTTACGGCAGCCTAAACAGACTAAGACAGGGAATCTAGAATAAAGGGTATTACTCATTTCTCTTGCGGGAAATGTGTGAGCTTGGTGATGATGATGATGGTGATGATACAGCAGCAGCTAACACCTATACAGCTCAATATCCCGATAAGATAGGTACTGTTACTATTCCTATTTTACAGATGAGGAAACTGAGGCACAGAGAGACCCCCCCCCCCAAAACACACACACAGCTGGAAAGTGGCACAGCCAGGACTGGAAGCCTGATGGTGGGGGGCTGCAGGGGTCCCTGCTTCTAAACACTCAGGACGATGCCTCTGTATTTGCATTCACAGCACTCCATGATCAAGGCCTGGAGGCTGTGTTTAGAAAATGACAGGAAACAGGACCTGAAGAGGGGACCAGAGGTGGGGGTGAGGCTCCAGGAGGGCCCTGCAGACCCTTCTAGATGCAGGAGTCTGAGCCTCACAGGCAACATAGAGCCTGAAAGGAGTTACCAGAGTGACATCTGCCATTCCGGGAGTACCCTGCGTGTGGCTGTCCCTTCCCAAACCTGCAGGAGGGGGCGACACTGCCTGACCCCCACGACTGTCCCCTGCTGCCAGCCCTCCCACGGGCCACCTTTGCAAAACCACTGCTCAGCCCAGGACAGAATTCCCTCTGCAGCTCAGGTCAGTCCTCCCCTGCTTGGCCCTGCCCTGATGCCTGAACTCTCCCCTTCCTGGGGCCCTGCATCCTGCCATTTGCCAGATTCCTCCCCATCATTCCATGACCATTTTCTGCATAAAACTAAGGGGAGAAAAGCCTCTCTCTGCTACTGTCCTATCTTAATGTAATAGGGAAGAACAAATCTGACTCCATATTGGATCTAACATTAACCTTTGGATTCTACTGCTTTTGCTTAGAGTTAAGAACGTTGCCTATATCCTGAAAGATACAAGATACCACATTCTCAAGGCTCTGACCTTTAAAGATATAACACTTTCCCATTCATATAGAGATAAAAAGTTGCAGAACAGAGAATAACATTAGTCTTATTGGAGGCTTACAGGAACATCATGAGTCGACCTAGGTAGACCAACGCAAGAACAAAGGATGCCGACTCCAAGAAGTCTGCACCAACCAACCACACCGCCTCCTCCCCTTTTAGTATAAAAGAAGCCTGAATTCTATCTGGGGTAAGATGGTTCTTTGGGACACTAGTCCATCATCTTCTCAGTCGGTGGGCTTTCCGAATAAAGTCACTATTCCTTGCCCCAACAACTTGTCTCTTGATTTACTGGCCTGCCGTGTGGCGAGTAGTATGAGCTTGGACTCAGTAACATTAACACCTGTCACCCTCCTCCGGCAGACACCACCCCAGGTCAGTATCTTGAGACCACTCCTCTCTTCCTGTTGCCATCTGCAGATCTGATTCCAGTGTGTGCTATTCAGAAGTGAAGGTCCTTGGGCTCAACTAACTTTAAACTTTAGATAGCATGTCACACACGCCCTGACTCACTCCAACCAGATAAAGAACCGAGGATTCCTGCTATTGTGCTGAGGATGCAACTCAGGGCTCTGACCTTATGTCTCTGACATCCTTTGCGCATGAAAAGCAGGGCACTTGGTCTGGCGCTGTATCCATTCAACTACACACCTGTCTATTTTGGGTTCTCCCTTTACTCCCTGCAGGAACGGAAGGCTTCTCCCACTTGGAATGGCCTCTGCCTCCACAGCCTACTTGCAGACTGCAGACGGTGGCCTGGCCGAGGACTCGGCAGCTCTGTGTTCTAAACAGCACTTAGCACAGAGCTGGCACTAACATATCATGCCTGACAGTAAGTTACAATGGTCTCATTACCTTCACGTCAGAATACAAAGCCACAGAGCTGGAGGGCTACGTCCTAAGTCTTGGAAACAAAACAGTCATCGTGCATTCACTATCTTTTTTCTTTCTTTTTTCCCCCCCAGTAATTTAAGGAAGATTTCTAAATGGGTTGCCATTTGAGATGCCACGGTTTGATCTGCAATTTTACGAAGCACTGACCTTAGTGCTCTGAAGATTAGAGCCTTAAATGGCTGATGTGAAATCCATAGAGGAGAAAAACTCCCAAGCTTCTAAATGCCACCTGCTGTTCTTCCACATGCCAATTTCCCGCACTGATAATAATTTTGCAAGGCTGCAAAGAGTTCACGTTTGGACACACCACATTCCATGACTGACAGGCCTCAGGACAAACCGATCGTATTGTTCCACTGTAAAGGAGAAACTCATGACAGCAAGTGGAAGCACAGAGCTGGTTTCTGAATGCACAGATGCTCCTTGTTTTAAACAAAACTCGTCACAATGTGAAATTTAGATTCACACAAAAGCCAGGGCAGTGAGTTTCAGGTAAGGACAGCCACAGAATGACTTTTATCACCAAATCACCCTGAAAAGGTGATTCAGCATTCAAAAATAATCCTCCCATAGCTATTGACTATAAAGTACCCCCGCAGAGACGAAAACAACCTAAATAAAAAGACTTGCACGCTAACAGTAGGTTCTACCAAGGAGTTCCCATTAGGAAGAGGCAAGCTCATCCCAGTAAAAGCAGCCCCAAAAATGTAAACACCTGGCATTCCCGAAACCTAAGGCCTAAAACTCTAATCCTACAAGTCAAAGCTTTCTGACAGAATTTAAAGTGTATGGGCATACCTTGTTTTATGCTCAAATAAAAATACTAGAAAATGTTCCCGATGAGAAATAGAAGAAAATATGGAAATTATCACAGAGAACCCACAGAGACATTCAAACCCTAACTGAGGATTTCCAGCCCTACAGTCTCAATACCCAGGGGTGAGGAGTCCATGTGATTCTGGGAGGCAGGCACTGGCAGTCCTCCTGCCAGATCCTCCCCGGAGGCTGCCCCTTCTGCCCTTCAGGCCAGACTGAGCTCAGGGGGATGGGGGAGGGGGGGATCTGCAATCCAGTCCCGCCCACCTGTCCAGACCTCACCTCACCCCCACTGCCCCCCTCCCCCGAGGGGCACATCCAAGTATGCACCATCGTCTGCCGGGACCCTGGTACTTTCTGGCCTTCACACCCGTGTCTGTGCTACACTTGCTGCCTGGGATTAATTCCCCCATCCCCACCCTGCCCTCTATCTTTTCACCTTTCAAATACCTACCCGCCCTGCAAAGCCAGCTCACAACACAATCTCGCCTTAAGGGACAGAGCCTCCCTCTTTCCTGGACAGCGCAGGCCCCAGATTGCCTTGGGCTCTGTGAAAACAGACATGCAAGACAAAGGGTGAAGCAACAAGAGAGAGTGAGAGCAAATAAACCAGTGAGTGTGGGAGTGAGCAGGTGTCAGAGGGGAAGAGTGATTGGGTGGGCAGTGCGGGCAGAGGAGAGGGGCGGCTGTTAAGTTTTCTCCCCTAAGGGCGCACTCCTTCCAGACTGGCCAGTATCCGCGCCTTTTCTCCCTTTCTGAGCAAGCACCTAGCGGCCACGCCGCCAGTACGAATCTGCTGAGTAATCGTGGCCCTCTTCACCCAGATCCACGGCCCTGGGAGCCAAGCACAGCTCACAGCTCAATAAACACCAGTGGACAACCAGCCCGTCGGGGACGAAGACCTCAGATCAGCACATCACGCTGGGAGGAAGGAAAAGAATAAGGAATAAAATAACGATAACCTCCTAAACTACAGCTTAACTTGCAACACATCTAGAAAAATGTTAAAGTCTATGTATATATGCAATCAATGGATAATCTAAAATCTTAAGGACATACCTAGATCCTTCTAACCTATCAACCCAGCGGTCAGGAAAGCCCTGATGACGCCTAAATTTTAAAACACCACCAAGCCTTTGTTTTTAAACTCCAGGCCGTGAACAGGCAAATTCGCTCTTTGCAGGTTTCTTTCAGATGTTCTTTCTAGGTGTTCGTGGAAGAGGTGGAGGCAACAGAGCTGTCCTACAAGCCTACATGTTTCTCACGTGTCACTAAGACAGCTTCAAAGGTGCAGGGTCTGCCTTCACCCCTGCACCCCCAGCTGCCTTGTTTCCAGGGCCCTCCAAGATCCTGCCATGCCATCCAGTCTGGCCCTCTGCCGTGCGATCCACTCGCAAAGATGAAAGTCAGCTCTGCAGGGGTGGAGCCCACGGAGAAGGGGACAGCAAGACGGGCCCTGAAGTGCGATCAGTCCAGAAGCAAGGGACGAACAGGTGTGCTCCAGGCAGAGGACATGGCCACAGCACATCAGGGGCATAAGAGCACCAGGTAATACGGGGGGAGTAGCAGCAGGCTGGCAGGGCCAGGGCGGCCAGGTGAGGCTGCCCTGCAGGTGAGAAGGGCTTTGCAAGCTGCGCCAGGGAACTGGGCCTTTATTCTACAAGAAGTGAACAGGGAGGCCGGCCACACAGCAGCGCAGAGGAATGAGGAGAGAAGGGGGTCAGTCTTCAAGAAACCTTGCTACAGTCCTGCCTCAACTGTTCTGGAAGCGCCCTGGGTGGGGACTGCAAATCCCCCGCTAACATCATACAAGGTTGAGGTCAGCAGCAAGTTTTAAAGAATGGCTCCCATGTACAATATACCGTATGATTCCTCCAATCTGAACCTCCTTCGGACCTGCTATGTCACTCTTCTACAAAACGCAGACTGTTCCCTTAGTGCGTCAGTGTTTGCTATGTTTGGAGAGTGGATGTGAGAATTCTCCCCCAGAAAAAGTTGCACAATCTTTGACCTCTGTGTTATATCATCAGAGGACAGGAAAGCACGGGTCAAAGGAGGGCGGGGCCACCAACTGTGTCACACGTCTTTATGTGACAAAGTTTCCTTAAGTAAAATATTCACCACAGAAAATGAATATATGCAGGCTGTAGCAACTTGACTGTACCCAGCTTCATTCTGGGTGGGGTGGTATTTTTTTTTTTTTCCACCCAACCTAGGAATAACTATTTTGTTATTCCTGCTTTTCAAGAAAAACCTGCTAAGCTGCAATACCACTTAGTCTAAGGGACAAGGACCATTATGAAATGCTATTACTAACCAACTATGAGAGACTGGAAGTGCTTACCACCATGCCTTATGCATTTCTTACCAAACAGCTTGCTATTACTCAAGATCGCTGCGGAATGAATGCTTCTTGAAAAACTCCTATGTGAAAGCACCAGGCTAGACAGCGTGAAATTTAAAACATCACCATCTTCAGCAAAATCCACATTCCCAAGAGCTCGCAGCCTATGAAGGAACCTACATACGACCATCTCTGTTTCACTGAGATGGCCTCTTGCCTAAGCAACACTCATAATATGAATCCCTGACTGTGTATCTTAAAACAGCATCCGTCCACATGTTGCTGAAACTCCACTCAAAACAGGGAATGCATGGATCTTTTTCCCTTTAGTACCAGGGAGAGGACTTTTTAAAATCTGCAAATTCTTAAATTCCACATAAATTGAAATGTTGACGCTTTGCACTGCACCTACGAAAAATGCTATTGCTTTTAGGCTGCTAAACAAACCACAAGCTCTTCTGGATCCCGAATTTTCCCTTCTACTTGTCTCCTCCTCTCCATGACGTCTGGGGCAGCGCTGTCTGCAGCACCTCCTTCCTGTCCCCCGTGTCGGTCCCATCAGAATCCTCCTGCCTACTGCTGTCTACCTGCCCTGCTCAGCACTGTGATCTCTGCTACGCCCCTCATGTGTCCTGGGCCTTGGCACGTGGTGCCCCACCAGACCCACGTCTACCTCCAGATTCCAAATAAGAGACGCTCGGCAATCTTTCCTGCATCCTGCACACAATTCCCTCCACCCCAACCTCTCAAATCCCGGCAGATCTGAATCATCTGTGACCCGCAGTCCCATCATCCATCTCCCGTGTAATACCTTTAGCTGGCGTGTCCACATGTTTACCTCCCGTGCTGCCGACATCCTCCAGCTGGTCTCCGGACTAAGGTGTCTCAAACCGGAAAGGAAGATGCTGTGCTGGCGGCAAGGCATGGAGCCGCCCTGACTTCAGCCCCCGTCATCTCACCTTTTACCCACATCTTTTTTTTTTAATAAATTTATTTTTATTTATCTATTTATTTATCTATCTATCTACCTATTTATTCACTTATGGCTGCGTTGGGTTTTCGTTGCTGCGCGCAGGCTTTCTCTAGTTGTGGTGAGCAGGGATACTCTTCGTTGTGGTGCGCGGGCTCTAGGTGCGCGGGCTTCAGTCGTTGTGGCACATGGGCTCAGTCGTTGTGGTTCGTGGGCTCTAGAGCATAGGCTTCAGTAGTTGTGGCGCGCGGGCTTCAGTAATTGTGGTTCACAGGCTCTAAAGCACAGGCTCAGTAGTTGTGGCGCACGGGCTTAGTTGCTCGGTGGCATGTGGGATCTTCCCGGACCAGGGCTCGAACCCGTGTCCCCTGCACTGGCAGGCGGATTCCTAACCACTGCGCCACCAGGGAAGTCCCTCACCTGTCTTTTGAACCAAGTTCTGAGGAAAGGTGACTGCCATGCCGTGAAGATGTTCAAGCAGTCCCATGACGAAGGTCCACATGGCAAGAAACCGGCTTCCTGCCAACAAGCACTAACTCGCCAGGCACGTATGTGACACAACTGGGCAGCAGGTCCTCCGGCCCCATTCAAGCCTTCAGAGGACTCCAGCCCAGGCCAATATACTGAAGACAACCTCAGGAGAGACCCTGCGCCATCATCACCCACCTGAGCTGCTCTAGGAGCCCCAGACCTGCAGAAACTGAAAAATAATGTTCTCTGTTTTAAACCACTGAGTTTTGGATTCACTTATACTCCAGCAATAAATAGCTAGTATAGATTTCAGTAACTGGAACTGGTGTGGTGCTGTAATAAAAACCCCAAATGTGTGAGTGGCTTTGAAACCTGGCAGTGGGGAGAAGCTGGAAGGACGCAAAGGACACAGCTGAAGCATTCTGATAAAGCTCAGTAGAACTCTGATGGTCTTTCAGGAGGCTGTGAGTGATTGGGTTCAGGGAGGGAAATGTTATTACAAGCTGGAATGAAAAGAATCCTTATTACTTAGCGACAGAAAGTTCAGCCGCATTGCTGCCTGCCTGACCTAAGGAAATGTCCAGGCAGAGTGTTGAAGGTGCCACCTACAAAGACTGCGTTAGGAGCTCAGAAAAACTCCAAGGCATTGCCTCAGAACCATTCAGACCAACAAACAGACTTCTAAGAAGTAAGGGTGTGGTCCCTCGGTAGACTCAGCACAAGCCCAATGAAGAAAACTACTTATCTTGAGGAGATCTGGGGATGCGACTTTTGTCTAATGAAGTGAACCCCCAATAAGATTCATAGGACGTTCACAACATTTTTAAAAGAATTATATTCGCAGCAACATCAACAGCTTGGACTGAAAGGCACAGAGACAGTACAGAATAAAATTCTTTTGGCAAGAAGCTGACTGAGAAATTTATTCAGCTAGAAACAAAGGCTAACTTTCATAGAAAAGGAAGGATGACTATGACATAATAATTGTTTTAAATTTTTAATTTTAAATAAGTGATAAAATTTTGAGGTTACTTAGCGTTAGGTAACTAACATAATTAATAATATACTTTTTCCCCAAAACATGGAGTAAAGGTTATTCCTCTAATTCTTTTGGATTTAAAAATGCTTTTTTGATTAGAAAAAAGTAGGGAAAAGTCAAGTCAGCCAAAGTCTGGTTATACTTAAAATATATCAAGCATGTGACAATCTGTCCTATATGATACGGCAGAACAAGGGGTAAAAAAAAGACTAAAAAACCAAGGACAAGAGTTTTTCCCTAACATTCTTAGAAAGTGAAATTGCTTTCCTAAATGAGTACAACTGGCCCTCTGCGCAGGTTCCACAGCCACAGGTTCAACTAACCGTGGATTAAAAATAGTCCCAAAAAATTCCAGAAAGTTTTACTATTTACATTGTATTTACAACTGTTTACACAGCATTTACATTGTACTGGTTATTATAAGTAACCTGGAGATGATTTAGAGTACATGGGAGGATGTGCGTAGTTTATATGCAAATACTATGCCATTTCATACAAGAGACTTGAGCACGAACTTTGGTATCTGCTGGGGTCCTGGAATCAATCCCCTGAGGATACCAAGGGACAACTGTAATACCTTCACATAACGCAAAAAAACACCTCAGATGATACTGTAAAAACATCCCTCTCACCCTGACTCCCTCCTGCCAGCGCCCCCCCCCCCACCGTTCTCCACTGCCTTCCCACAACACACACAAAGCACCACAGGCACCTCTATTGCTAGGTTTCTTGGGAATCCTTCCAAAGTTCTTTTTCTCAGCTACAAGCAAAAATATTAAAATCACATCTTATTTTCTCCTTCCTGACACAGCAGTTAGTTTATTTTACAGACCGTTCTGCATCTCAGGGAGCTTTAAATTAGCTAGAGAGTTGTCCATTCAAGGGTTTCTGCCAAGAGTCTTGTCCTCACAAGGGTCTGGATGGTGAATATTCGACAGTGCTCAATAAAGTCAGAGTCAAATGTTTTAAAGGATTAAAAGCCAAAATAAAATACACAGGAAATTCAACAGCCCAAACCTCAATATCTACAAGCAAAATTTACCCAAACCAAGGAGTACACCCTCCTGCTCGGATAGTTATCAACAAGGTAAAACCCAAAATCATAATTAGTCAGTAGGAATCTCAACCATCCCTTGCCAAGGAACCAACTGTAAAATCTGCTGAATGATACAACATGAACAATGCAAAAGATTATCAAATACACTTGTCTCCATCCAACCACTAGAGTCCGGTTCCTGAAAACTCCCGTAGGAGAATCTGTGGTTAATTAGCGTAGAATAAAAGATTCCTTTTTTAATAGGGAAAAAAGATTGGTTGCAAAGATTCAGCTTGGAAGAAAGCTAGGAGAGCTGTTATACACTTCTACTTTGACTAAAACAACATACTAGAGTATCGATAGCATATTACAAAACTTAACCAACGGCAGGACCTGTATTTTCATTTACCTAATTTCCCTATTTCACATTACCGTGCTTATAAGGGTCAAGGTTCAAAACTCTGAAGTCATCTCAGACTCTTCAGTTCTGAACTTTGCCTGTGCAAGGCCTCCAATCCCTGTACTTTCCCCGTGTTTGCTTCATCATCCTGCACACTCATCTCCCTCCTTCCAGCCTCTTCCCTCTGCAGCACACCTTCAAAGCAGCCCAGATTAACTTTCTGGAAGATGCTTTTACTCCATCACCCTCAGCTGACCCCAAGGACCCCCTCACTGCCTGGAGGACCAAGTCCATCCACGCTGCTGACCGCCACACACAGCCCTCCATAACTGGCCGAGCCCCCATTTCCATGCACACCTCCCACTGCTGTCAATCCTCTGGCTCCAGAAAGATTTGCCAGCTCAATGGCCCATGCCTGCATCTCCATTCACCTGGGCTCCTCATCTCAAACTGGTAACCACTGTTATGGGTTGAATTGTACAATTCAGTGGATTTTAATAGATTCACAGAATTATGCAACCAAGATAACCATCAAATTTTAGAACACTGTCACCACCTGAAAAAAAAAGAAAAAGAAAAACCATACCCATTTCCCTCTTCCCCTAGCCCTAAGCAACCATTAATCTACTTTGTCTCTATGGATGCATCTATTCCAGGCACCTCATATAAAGAGAATAATATAATATGTGGCCTTTTATGACTGGCTTCTTTCCCTTAGCATGTTTTTAAGGTCCATCTATGCTATGACAAGTAACAGTACTTCATTCCTTTTTATTGCTGAATAATATTCTATTGGATGAATATACCACATTTTTGTTTACCCATTCATCAGTGGATGGACATTCGAGTTGTTTCCATTCTTTAAGCCCACCTACATTTAAAGTCTTAACTTCCTTCCCAGAGTGTGAGCATTAGATGTGGATTCCCTTCACTCCCCAAACCCCCTGGGACACCATGTAAACTGCTTCGATCAAACTGTTACACAACAAGCATGAGCTATTATCTTAATTATTATGAACCACTGCAGCACTTCCTGTACATACCACTAACCGGACCCTTTATGATCGTTGCCTTTTTATGTTCATTCATTCAGTCAATAAACATTCATTGAGCATCTACTATATTAAGGCACCAAGGTAGATCTACATCCTCAATTGGCAAAACAGATACCCTCTCTTCCCTTATAAATCTCAATCTATTGCATGCTACTACTTAACTTCTGACTTAGAATTTAAGTTCCTCCTAAAAATGTATATGCTCTTTGACTCATTAAGAGAAAACAGTTGTAAATTTAAAAGGAAAGATCATGATGAATAAAATTGCTTCCCACAGCCTATTCGTAACATGGGACACATGAGGGAAAAACAGTCCAAGAATATGCAACAGACGAGTAATAAGAGAACATCCATATAATGGAATACTTCATAATCATTTATAATAATGTGTACTGGGACTTCCCTGGTGGTCCAGAGGTTAAGAATCCGCCTTCCAATGCAGGGGACCGGGGTTCAATCCCTGGTCAGAGAACTAAGATCCCACATGCCACAGGGCAGCTAAGCCTCCATGCTCTAGAGCCCGCACGCCACAACTAGAGAGCTCGCGTGCTGCAACTATGGAGCCCGCGCGTTCTGGAGCCTGCGTGCCACAACTAGAGAGAAGCTCGCATGCCACAACGAAAGAGCCCACATACCACAACTAAGACATGACCCAGCCAAATAAATATTTTTTAAAAAATGTTTACTAAACCTTATTTTTTTAAAAAAGGAAATGTTTATCGTATAAATTAAAAAGGCAGTGTAAAAAATGCATCGGGGTACCATCTCACTGTATAAAAGAATATTTATTAGAAAACTACTAGAAGCATTAAAAAAAATAACATCAGTTGGCTCTGGTTGGGTTACTTAAGACTTTTTTTTCTTTTTCCTTCACACTTCCAGCTATGAACACATACCCCTTAAAACATCAGCATGTTTAAGAATTGGAGTTTCTACTTAAATCTGAAAGCTTAGGAGCAAAGGAGTCAAGGGGAGGAGCATTGATGGGGGGGGGGGCAATGGACACAGGGGATCACTGTGGCTCACCAGAGCCGGGTATTTTTGCTTCATGCACTTTTCCACATATTATATTTCGCAATAAAAAAAAGATCCAAAAATGTTTAAAGTATGCTCCTTAAGAGCAGGAATCATCTCAAATTAAATCATTACATTTCCCACATCCTTTGCATAAACTACTCCTAAATAATTATTACATATACCTAATAGACACTTATTATAAATGCTTAATAAATGCGTTATACACCAATTCTTAACCTTGAAAAATTATAACACTCTTCTGTGACACGTAACTATGACTGTTTCTGCCATGACGTTAAGTGCTTTTAGATATGGGCAAAAAATCCAGGTTCCAAACTCCCCCCTCCATGAAAACACCACCTGATATCTTACAAAGTGTAAAATTATAAAGATTTAAAGATCAATTTGCAGTCCCAATTCTTGGAAAAGTCGTATGTACCCAAATGATGTCACCAAGTAACAGAGCAGAAATGACCAAAAAGTAAGAAAAGCCCAATGTACACAAACAAGAAAGAATAATGGAATGTATGATACCAAGATAAAGAAGGAAATCAATAAATTACAAATACAGTACATGTCCCGAGCTAAAGCTAAAACCAGTTTTCAAAACCCGGATAAACAAACAGCTGAGACTTCATGTTGCATTTTTAGTCCTGGGTTGCAATCATTTTCTGTACCATTCCTTTCTCAAGAGATGCATTATTTCACTCAAAAATATAAACAGCCTGTCAAATACAAGCAGAGATTATTAGATCACTAGGGAAATGGGCAATTTGAACTCTATGCAAAACACATATGCTAGAGAGAAATTGCCTGGGAAAAGCAGGAAGTGCAGCAGAGTTGGCCAACACTTAATTATTTCTCTAATAATTAAGGTAGGTACTTCTGAACCTGTACCACACAGGTTCAGAGGTGAGGGTGGGAACAGGAAAATTCACAAAGCTTGTAGTTCACATCAGGGCAGAGGAAGATACAATGGCTTAATATACGTAGTTTATTTTGTTTTCACTCAGGTCATTCCACATGTGTTCAGATGTCCTTTTGCACAAAATAACAGTAAATCTCCTGCTTTAAAACACGGACTGAGTTCCAGAATTTCATCTGGAAGCCAGTTATTTGAAACTTGGAATCCATCTCCCCAAACATAAATGAGTTTCCGAAGCTAGTTCACAACTGTGGATTTAACTTGCATTGTAGCTAAAACACCACAAGCTTTTAATTCATGGACAATAGCAAGGGACAATGCCATGGTGATATTATCATACAGGAGCTGAAAGGCCCAGACAACTTTTTATGCCTGGCGTTCTCATGCTTAGAAGTCTGGCTGCTGACCTTTCTCCGACAAGGGCTGCCCCACCCCCACCCCTACCTCTCCCCATCCCCGAAGCAGCTTTTTTTTTTTTTTTTTTCCTTAAAAGCTTGACAGACTGACTGCTCTAGGGGACTGTTGCTCTCTCTTCCTGGCAGAGGTCGGGTGGCGACTGAGAAAAGAACCGCTGACCCTGGTCTCCACCAACAGGGCTGGCCAGCCACCAGCAGAACTTTCTGTCACATCTCACACAAGCCAGGCAGCCTGGGGCAGCTCCCCAGCGCCCATGCTCCCTCTGTCATCTAGTAAATGACTGTTTTCTTCTTTTCTTTTTCTTTCTTTCTTGTGTGCTTATACCAGGTGGTTTTAAAAAACCAAACAGAAACCCTCTCTACAGATGGTCCCCCAACTTACAATGGTTCAACTTAATACAATTTTTCAACTTTACAATGGTGCCAAAGTGATAAGCATTCAGTAGGAACTGTACCTCGGATTTTTCTTTTTTTAATTTATTTATTTTTTTGGCTGTGTTGGGTCTTCGTTTCTGCGCGAGGGCTTTCTCTAGTTGTGGCGAGCGGGGGCCACTCTTCATCGCGGTGCGCGGGCCTCTCACTATCGCGGCCTCTCTTGTTGCGGAGCAGAGGCTCCAGACGCGCAGGCTCAGTAGTTGTGGCTCACGGGCTTAGTTGCTCCGCGGCATGTGGGCTCTCCCTGGATCAGGGCTCGAACCCGTGTGCCCTCCATTAGCAGGCAGATTCTCAACCACTGCGCCACCAGGAAAGCCCCGTACCTCGGATTTTGAATTTTGATCTTTCCCCGGCCCAGCGATGTGCGGTATGATCCTCTCGCGATGCTCCCAGGCAGCCCCACCGTCACGAGGGTAAACAGCCGATACACTTCCAACCACTCTACATCCAGACGGCCATTCTGCTCTTCACTTTCAATACAATATTCAACAAGTTACGTGAGATAGTCAACACTTCATCATAAAATAGGCTTTGTGTTGGATGATCCTGTCCAACTGTAAGCTACCGGAAGTGTTCTGAGCACGTTTAGGGTGGGCGAGGCCAAGCTATGATGTTCAGCAGGTGTATTAAAAGCATTTTCGACTTAACGATATTTTCGACTTACAACGGGTTTATTGGGACATAACACCAACACAGGTGAAGGAAGTTCTGTACTTATAGCATCCAAGTGTGACTACTTCCACAAACACGCGGGGATACTTTCCAAATAAGCAGCAGGTACAGGAATGAGGAACATCCCCCTGGTCCCCCTTGCCTGGCAACAGATGCTTTTTTAGAGAGCAACAGATGCTTTCCCCATAACAGTTATTTCTTCCATAAGTCATCCATGAGGTGGCTTGAACTAATGAACAGCTTCTCACCTTTCTAGACCAAAAAGGGAATAGGGCCAGCTAACAGAAATAATCCCACTTTACTCTCCATATCAAACCCACCCGCTTCAGGTTATCCAAAGCGTGAGAACCAAAAACCTCAAGGATTATGAAGTCAAACCTGAAGTTTTTTTCCGGAACTCTGAAACTTGAGTCAACTACTGCTCCTTTGAGACAGCTGTGCACCTGCTGGAGCCGGGTGTCCAGGTGGACTCCCCATCCAAATGAATCCTTCTCCGCAAGCACCAGGTCCCAGCCCCCCAACTTTCCCAGGGACCTCCTCATTGCCCCTGCTCCCTCTTCCCCGACCCATCCTCTCAGTATTTAAATACTTGCACCCCAGCAGTTTAGAACAGAAAAATAACTTCCATAACCCCAGCCAGAGCAAAACGACTCCTCAATTCTACAACACACACCCTCACGCCTGAAGCTCGCAAGTGCCCCCCTACTCCACGGCCCCCCGGGACTCCCTTGCAGCCTTCTCAAGCCCTCAGGCAGGGGAGCTGGCCAGGTGGTTAGATCCCAGAGGCAGACTGCCTGCATGCCATCAAGGTCTGCCACTTCCCAGCTGTGATTAGGAGCAAATCACAAACTTCTCTGAGCCTCGGTTTCCTAATCTACATAATGGGGATAATAGTAGTACCTATCTTTATAGGGTGTTTCAAAAAATAAAAATGAGTATTATTACAGTCCAGGTCCTGAGGACAGGACCTGGAACACAGTGATTGCTGTGTTTGTTAAATAAATGAGAAAGGGTATGTACCCTCCCATCTATTACCACGCTTACCATTTGTTACTGTCATCCCATTCCCAGAAGCCTTCCTTCTAGAATTCAATAGCAGAGAATGCTGAAGATGAATGGATCTTTAAGATCATCCAAGTACCTCCACTTCAGACATGAAGAAATGAAGGAAGTTAAGATGGGAGACATTCAGTAATTTGCCCAAAGATACGCTGTAATTAAACCCCAAAGCCGAGCCAGCATTCCCGTGGAGATGACTTCATCGGCATTCCTTGCGCACAACCGGCAGGTTATTTGTCCTGAGTTATGCATGCACACCTTACACACACCTTGAAGGTACAGGAGTCTTAGCACATTGCCACACTCAGCCCCAACTGCTTCTTCCACCCAGAAGTAACAACTCCTAGCATTTAGGGCTGCACAGGAAACTTTATCAACACTCTCCCATTTGTGGTCTCATTTAATCCACCACTGTCGTATAAGGTGTTATCTTTCCTCAACAGTAGACGTGAAGTGGTGAAGTGAACAGACCCATCCAGAGACTAAGTCCAGTTTCACCCAATCCAGCTGCCTTTTTATTCCCACCACGTTGCCCCAGGTCCCTGAAACGAACCCAACAAGGAATGAATGGGCTGACCCAAACTCCCTTTTAACCTTCATATTCCTCCTCTTTGGCAGGGCCAGCGCAAGCCCTGTCTCCCAACTGATCCCGCCATTCTCACCTCAAAAAAAGCTCTCTCGCCTCCTTTTTAAAGCCCTCTTTCTGTTTTTACGTTTTGTTTTCCCGAAGACCAGTAAAATGTAGATAAGTAGCCAGGGCAATACTAGAAACGCATCTTTATCAAGAGCCAGGAAAGCCATTCTCTATAGAGTCAAATTAGACATTGTGAAGAAGACCCCTATCAACCTCCCCCTGGAGCAGAGGACCCCAAGCCTGGGGGCTTTTCAAAACAGAGGTTCCTGGGCTCTCCCCCACCCTTCTACATCAGAAACTCTATGATGGCGCTTGGGAATTGAATCTTGAAAAAAATTCCCGGAAGTGATCTGTAAGCAAATATTAAACTGTACCTAATGATATTCACATTCAACGTGTAGGACTGAAGTGTACTGATGTCTGCTGTGTACTCTGAAACCTATGTAAAAATAAGATGGAGAGAGGGGATAAATATGATAAAGTAGGTACAGCAAAATATTAATTGTAGACTCTAGGTGGTGGGTAAATGGATGTTCACTGAACATTCTTTCAACTTTTCCATAGGCTTGAAATTTTTCGTAATAAAATGTTGGTGGGGGGGTGGGTGGGGACTGGAGCACTTCTTATGATCAGGATTTGAAAACCACTGAAGTAAGAGTGAGTCCACCGCACAGCACAGGGAGATCAGCTCGGTGCTTTGTGACCACCTAGAGAGGTGGGATGGGGAGGGTGGGAGGGAGGGAGACGCAAGAGGGAGGGGATATGGGGATATATGTATACGTATAGCTGATTCACTTTGTTGTACAGCAGAAACTAATACAACATTGTAAAGCAATTACACTCCAATAAAGAAGAAAGAAAGAAAGAGAGAGAAAGAAAGAAAGGAAGGGAGTCCAACTCCTCTCGTGGTGGAAGGACACAGGCTTTATCTTGCTGTCTCACTTTACCCATTATGGAGTTAGCCAAAGGGAAGCAAAGAAGTTCAAGAAAATGGAGCCAAACCTCAAAGAGGATTAAGAAAAAGTCCGCCAGCGCTCTCCCCACTCTGTGGCCCTGCTATCTCTTGTTTTATATCTTATTATTCCATTAAAATAAAACAAAACTGACTACCTTGCCTAATTTTATCTTACTTGTTCTGATTAATGGTCCCAAGCCTGAGGCAGAGCTCTTCACAGGCTACTGAAGTCTTTCATCCCTTACCAGGCACAGTGTCAGAAACGAGGGTGTCCTGTTATACGTTAGGAATAAAAGTTAAGGGTTTGCTCTTCCTGTGACACCAGCCACCAGCTCTGCCCCCTTCACTGTAGTTTACACAACTCCAATTACTAGCACCAGGCCAGTCTGGCTTGGGCCCAAAGTACAACACCTTCCGTCTCACATATTTGTGGGCTTCTCGATTTATAAAAACTCCTGACCACAAAAAACAGACAGGTAACTTTCCCACTGGGCCACAGTTCAAGCAATCAAGGGAAAGGCTCCTTAGCAATCTAGTTTCCTGTGTTTACCAAACGGCGTAATCATTTCTCTTGATGTCAGTAACGGCTATTTTCCATGGCACTTTGTGCCAACCTAATGATCACTTTGTGCGGCCAGACCAAAGGAAAATCTGTAACGAAACACGTCATCTCCAACGACCTCAGACCAAAAAAAAGTTCTTAAAACTGCCTCCTGGAGTCTCTTATTTTTTTACTTCCTTTTTGCTCTCTTGGACAGGAAATCCCTGCCACCATGATGTTCTCTGGTCCAAACACTTTTCATAAATTGTATCTGTGCAAACACACTCCCTCCTCCTAAGAGAAGAATGGGTGAGGTGAATCCATAATAGAAAGTATTTGAAATATATGCAGGTTTTACTATTATTATTGTTATTATTATTTTGTGCAAACAACTGCTTGTCCATCCGACTCTTCAGCTATGGAGATGTCTGCCCCCCCAATGCCCCGCCCCCACCTCTTGCATCATTTCCAGCATCCTCTTACTCTGAGCCAATCATCCATTACATACCGCGACTTGTACAGCCAACGCTGGCTGATCTCTCAGCGTCCTCTCTTCTATGCGTCTGTCATTTGGGCTTTGTCTCCTTGCCTTAATGTGCAGCACCATTTCTTCCCTCGAGTTAACCAGCAGAGGACAGGAGTTTGGTTTCATTCTTGCTCGCTTTGTAACCACTCGCTCAACTTCGGGGTTGCACACCATCTATCAGGCAGATGCTTTCTGATCGCCTCAAACTGGGCCAAGATCATCTCTATGGCATTTCTCCTCCTTGTGCTACTTAACTTTTTCTTAGCCTGATCTTGGGAGGGTAAGAGCAAAATGCCAAGGTACAAGGTGCGAGAATGGGGAGAAACACTGACTCATCCAACATCAATGAAAGCTTAAGCTCAGGCATTAATTAGGTAGAAGTGTACTACTGGCCCGATGGCCCACATCACCCTCTCAGAATGGAGGAACACTGCCAAGCTGCTCCCTCAATCCAGTGACATGGAAGCAGACCCTGCCAGGGGCAGTAGAGTGGATAGGGAAAATCAGATGCAGAGTTAAGAATCCAACTCAAGGCACAAAATGCCCGAAGTCTGCACAAGCCAGATATTGAAGCCTATGGCACAGCTTTCTTACACCTTAGATGCATCTGGATGTGCCCTTATCTATATATATTATTTTTAAATAACAACTTCATTGAGGTTTAATTCATATATCATAAAGTTTGCCCTTTTCAAGTATACACAATTCATTGATCTTTAATATATTCACCAAGCTGTGCATCTATCACCATTAGATAATGCCAGAAATTTTTCCTCACCCCAGAAGAAACTCTATACCCATTACAGTCACACCCTATTCCTTCCTCCCACCAGCCTCCAGCAAACACTAAGCTACCTTCTGTCTCTATGGATTTGCCTGTTTTGAACATTTTAACTAAAAAGGTGGCCTTTTGTGTCTGGCTTCTTTCACCCATCATAATGTTGTCAATGTTTTCTTTTCAGTTACTGTACTTTTCAACTCCAGAATTTCTTTTTTTTTTTTTTTTTTTTAATAATCTTTATCTCTTTATTCACATTTTCCATTTGGTGATGTATCATTCCGTATTTTCCTTTAACTCTTTAGATGTGGTTTCCTATAGATTCTTTGAACATGTCTATCAAAGCCAATGTAAAGTTTTGTGTAGTACATTCAACACCTGGGCTTCCTCAGGGACAGTTTCTATCGACTGACTTTTTGCCTGTGGATGGGCCATATTTTCCTGTGTCTTTGGCTGTCGTGCAATTTTCTGTTGAAAACTAGACGTTTAAAATAATATAATGTGTCAAAGTGCAGAAATCAGATTCCAAAATTATTGTTATGGACGCCAGGGTTGTTTGTTGTTACTGTTTAGTGATTTTCTTGGACTAAGTCTATAAAGTCTGTATTTTTTGTCATATGTGGCCACTGAAGTCCCTGATTAGTTCACTTAGTGGTTCAGTAGTAGGTGAACAGAGATTTCCTTAAATGTCTTGAACTAATAAATCTTCCAGCCCTTACCGGGGGCTTCTGTGTATGTGTTGGCTCATGGTTTCAATGCTTTGCCAGCCAGTTTATAACTCTACCTTAGTCTCACTTTCTGCTTGCGTAGAACCTCAAGGTCAGCAAGAGGTGAGAATTTAGGGCCTTCTCCAGTCTTCCCTGGGCATCTGCAGAGCCTTGTAGATTCCCAGAAAAATGGTGGAGCTTTACAAGGCTCCTGATGGACATTTCATTCCCAGATTTTTCTTTCAGTCTTTTTTTGATCAGCTACTGTTGGCCCCAAACAGCAAAACCATCTCAGGCAGCTGTGATTAAACAATTGCAACTGACCATTCTCAACAAATGCTCAGTAAGCAGGGCCCTTACACAAAGCGTGCTCTGAGTCAGATCAAATAAAGACAAGCCCTAAGAATGGAGCTTTTACGCAAGCTGCCAGACGGGTTGACACTTCTTTGGAAGTGGGCCTTTGGGGGAGCTCCAATTCTGTTCTTCCTCATCCAGTGGCTACTAGATTGCTGGTTTTCACAGCTACCATAGCTGCAAAGCCGTTGGCTTCCAAGGCCACAGTGGAGCTGGGGCAGGGGGATGGGATCAGCACAAGTTAAAACACCACACAAAGTTCACCATTCCTGCTGAGATCACATGGCTTTTCTTGAACAAATATTCCTCAGATTGTTCCAAGTCTTTAGCTAATTTCCAAAGTTTTGAAAAAGTTGATATTGATATGTCTTGCCAGTGTTCTCAATGCTTTTGTGGAGTAGATTTTCAGACGTCCTTACTCCATCATTGTGGAATTCTAAGGCCCTTACCTGTATTTTTGTGTGAAATTGTAGTGAGGTGTTAACTACCATTTTAAACTCAGTATCACTGTGTCAGTCAGCATTACAACATCAACACTTCTTATTCGTATTCCAGAAGACTGCTGCTCCTCTAACAGCATGCTCAAGAAAGATCTGGAAAATTCACAATCACTGCCCTCTATTCCAGCCAAACTTTCTTCCAGGGGAACCCCTAGGACTGCTTCCTAAAACTGAGCTAACAAAAGAGAAAAATGATTCAAATATGGAGTCGTTTTAGTAGTAAGTTTCCCACATTACTAAATTTATATTTACTTCAACATCTGAAAGTTCCTGATAAGATGGCCCCATTTTCAACTCTAACATTGCTGGTGCTTAGCTACTTGAAAAGTTGTGGAAATAAAGGCTTCACAACTGTGCTTATCCTGCTGTTAACACACTTGCTGAGGAAGGGCATGAAGAGACAGTCATATTTTCTGATAAACCATCCTAGAGAAGAGCATGTAACAAGAAGCCACAGGGGAAAGCATCCTTTTCAGAAGGAAAATTAAGGGAGGCAGTGCTTCAGAGGCCCCACTGGGTCCCCTACTAACAGAGTGTATCCCCATCACTTGAGGGCCGAGCCTGGTCCATGGCCATGCACACCTCAGGGACATCCCTCAAGCTTCTCCCTTTCTTCAATGAATAATGGAAAAGGAGAAAAGAAACCGTAGGTGGGGAATTCTGACATTTTCCCCTGGTAGGTCTTCTGTCAGTCTTCTGCAGAGCAATTCTGAGGCAAGGGATAACACCTAACACAAGACCATTTAGAGAATTTGCTCACTCTTGTCTGAGTGGCCCAGAATCATATTTACTCTTCCCTTATCTAGCTCCCTCACTTTGCAAGTAACGATCATTCTTGTCTCTGCTGAGACTAAAAACAAATTGGGATTGAGAAGAGCGAGGACAGAGATGCTTCTGTTGCTTGGGTTTAAGAATTCTGCAGCCCTGCTGCCAAACAGCGCAGTCCCGTTTCTCCTTCAGGTAAGTCCACCCCCAAGCCCAAGCAGCCCTGACCCAGTGCACCTGCAGCCCCTGCTGCCGCCATCACCTGCCGTCTGGGATCCTTGCATTCCCAGGCAGGCTAGGGAGTGCCAACTTCCCAAACCGCCTCACCTCACCTCCCACCTGCAAAACACTGTGCGACATCTCTTTCTCCAGCTTCCACTACTCAAATAGCTCCACTGGGACGCTAACTACACAGTAGAAAGGACAATGTACGTGGGCGGCCACAAACGTACTGAAGGTGTTGCTCGGTTCCCACAGAGGTACTCATTTTACTGCCTCGCTTAGAGTTTCATTTCTTAGCTAAAAGACCCTATTCCCTGAGAACCATGGCATGAAAGGTATTCCAGGTATACCCTCAGGGGCCCCCCAGTCAGGTGTGCTAGGTGTTCCAGGTAAGCCAGGTGTGGCCCTGCAGGCCCTTGCAGCGGTTCACCCCACCCTATCCCTAGCCATTGCTTTAACCAGAACATGTCAAGTCATTCTGGGATAATTCCTCCAATGCAAACAGCAAAAGGGTATCAGAGAGCTAAGCAGTGGTATTAAGATATTTTATCATGTCCTTTTATTGTCACTCTTCAAAGCCTGAGATCACCATGGTATTACGTACATATATAGCTCCCCCAAATTGGGTCCAAACGCTTCCAAGTATGATATGTGAATGTGGACTTTTACCCAGGCTTGTTTTATACTAGGACTCCACAGTGCTTGATCAGAACCAAAAACCAGCAACACAATTCTCCACTGTCAATTTGCTTCTGTGGAACTACATTTTGTTATGCCAACATCTCACTTGATCTACTCTTGTTCTTTCTTGGCAGAAACCAAAATGCACTTAGATTTAAATATTCACGTTAAGAGAGTGGGCCTTAAGCACTTAAGTTGATAAGCCTATTAGAAAAACATTTAAAGATGACAAACTCTGAATTACAGTGTGGGTGTGTATGAGGGGATCTAAGTTTATAAACCTCCCCAAATAAACCCAATCCCCAAACAAGCTGCGGCACTCAGGGAGAAAAAGCTCTCCCAACTAGTTATTTCCTAGTGCCTGGCAATCAACGTCAAAAGTAAAACCCAGAACCTCCTAACGTCTACGAAAACGGAGGCTCTAAAAAAGCATTCACAAAAGGCTTCAAAAAATATGAGATTTAACAGGAAAGAGACAAGCAACTGAAGAGACTATGGGGAAAAAATAAGAAAATGTGTATATATTTCTACCGTATAAAAACCCACCAGTAATTTCTGCTCTTTTACTTTTGTTAACATAGAGAAGATTTACCAAGTTTCTCTCCTGATTCTAATTCTACGAGATATGAATATTAAAGAACGTGGCTGATTCTTTTGCTGTAACACTAAGGAGTGTGGTGTGTCAGTAGAGCCACCTTGGAACCCTAAGCACCTATTTCAATAGTACGTCATCATTCCACACCTGGAATTGGACTTTCTCTGCTGGAGGAGAGGCCACTGAAGCCCATTACATCTGACACCCTGAGTGGTGGGCAAGTGTGCCTTCCCAGGGGATAAATTTAACGTCTAGAAACAGCTTCAAAGCCAACCACAGTGACTAAGATGAGGGTTCAACCCGGTTAAGACCATTTTAATGAGGTGTTGTTATAAGGTAATGAGCCTAATTTGCCTAGTAACCTGGCTGAGAAGGCAGTTTTGACAGAGTAAGGATTACCAAGAAATTCACTGACCCGTGGTTACCCCGTTAAGAGTACAGGTACAGGCAAGGCCTTCCCAAGAAACCACCCTGAATGGCAATGCTCCTTTGGATGGGCAACGTCCAACACGTCTGTTAAAATAAATAAATTGCTCCTTATTTTACTGTTGTCCCTGGCTAAAATAAGCAAAGGGTGAAAGGAATTTTTTTTAAAGTCAAGAATCCTGAAGTACAACTTAGGAAAGTACAACTCCAAGTGTGTCGCTGAGGCGCCCA
Source organism: Eubalaena glacialis (assembly GCF_028564815.1). Taxonomy (NCBI): domain Eukaryota; kingdom Metazoa; phylum Chordata; class Mammalia; order Artiodactyla; family Balaenidae; genus Eubalaena; species Eubalaena glacialis. The sequence goes on from NC_083730.1 coordinate 17,601,677, forward strand.
CTCAACAGTGAGCAGAGCGCCCTGAGAGGTGCCTTCCTTGCCAGGGGACTCCAGAGCCAATAAAAATGGAGCTTTGTGTGCCTTGAAAACAATACAACAAAAGCATTTCTTACTCGGAAAATCAGCAAGGTCATCTGATGGTGGCAATGGAAAGAGGGTTGCTAAGGAATGGAAAGATGAGAGCCTGACTGAACTGTGTTCTCTAACTAGGGAAACGGTCAGTACAAAGCTGTCTTTAAAAGCAAAGAGAAGATCAGTGCAAGATCAAAGAGCAACTATGGCACAAGATGTGTTAGATCTAATTGACATTCTCAATGTAGATGGTTACTGGGCCAGGTGAGAATCATCCGTGTTCTGATGAATCACAGCTGCGTGATGGCAGAGCTGACAGACAAAATACATGGGCTGTCCAAAGATGCTCTACCACCCACCACAACAACTCTCTCCCTGCTGGATGAGAGCGAGGACCACATCTGGTCCAGGAAGCCTCAGGCCATGACGATCTTAATATATTAATACAAGTACATTCTAGATCATCAACAAGACCACTTTAAGTAACGGAGGGCTCGCCATGATTTCTGGGGCTAAAACTGGTCTTGGTATTCATGATCGAGAGGGCATCGGTAATTCCACTGTGTGTCCAGCTAACAAGACTGATGTGTTTGTACTCCAGCAGCACATGGTATAATAGAAGTCTGAATAATGGGAGTAAAGGAAAACAGAGTGAGTAACCACCACCTGGCACGTGGTAGGTCAGGAGAAGAAAACTTGGCCCAGCAGCCAGGACTTCCTGAACACAGATGACAGATGCGGCTTCAACAAATCAGCATCACCTGCCACATTAAAAACCATACAGTTAATTTGAACTGAATTAGGTGGGGAACTGGATGTGTAATGAATCTGTGTGTTGGTTCCAGTGATAGTTATGGTGATAGATGCATTATAAACACATTCATTCCTCCTTTTATGTTTGGATATATTTTAAGAAACATTATAAAAAAAATAATTTAAGTCAACCCGTGAAGTTCTCATTTATGTCCTTTCTCTCAAGGGGGTGTACTTTATTCAGCCTTTAAAAAAACACTATATAATTTTTGCTTGCTGCCTTCCCATTGCAGAAAAGGAAACCCATGATTAAGTGTCCTTCCCAAGGCAAGCAATATTAGAATAAGGTACCCCTCATCGGGAAATCTTGAAGCAGGAAAAAAAAAGAAAAAACCTAAGCCCAATCAGGTAAGCACTGAGTAAATAGTAACATTAATATAGTGAATAAAACATGTTATTTTTATGATTATTCTTCAATATTGGGTTAAATTTAGAAGTGTTCTTTTAAATGATCACCCCTTCAATTTTTTTGTCAAAATGTCCTATTACTACTTTCGTGTTATACGTGTAAATCTACACAAGGAATTTGAAAAGAAAAAACCACACTCGAGTTCAATGTTGTATGTAGTATAATCCAGGCCAGCAACCAGCACACTATGTAAAGTTCAGAGTCCTCCTTTTCTCCATTTTTTTTTTTCTGATTTTCTATGAAAACAGGAACTCTCCTAACATAAAGCTGAAGGCCCTGCTGTTTGCTTACCAAACTCCTGCCGTCCTAAGCTTCTAATTTCTAGCAGAATCGGCATCAGATTGGAAGCTGCAGCAAACAGGTTTCCCCCAAAGAAGTACTGCCTGGATGCAAAGTCCCAGCACCTCTAAGGACAAAAGATCCGACAGGTAAAGGACAGAAACCGCACCCTCACCCAATGGTCCCAGCTGCCCAACCAAGCACCAGGGCGCTGTGAGGCCAGACACAAAACAGGACTTGGGGTCAACACAAAGACTGTTTTATGCAGAGAAATCATGCCTACAAAAACCTACCTCAGCAGGACAGCCTCATTCAGATCACCATCGAAAGACTGTATCTTAAAATGCATAACCTTGAAAACACCGGTAACATGACATTACAAAGAGTTCAACTGTGGAAACTCTGTCCCTAAGCCTCTACTATCACAGGCCACCAAGGAAGGCTGCCTGGGAACCAGATAATAACCATTAAAAGCAGACAGCAGCTGACAGAATTCTAAACCCCACACTCTCTTGAGCTATCAAAAGCCCTCTTGTCATTCCAGACCACACTAAAACAAACTGATTCTCAAAAGGGCTCCTTACCTCTGGCAAATCAAAGTATTTGTAATAGTTCTGCTGTCTCTAAATCCAGAGCAGTCCCGAATGACCCTCCCAATCCCTCCCCCAAGGGATACTCAGTAATTAAATTACTGAGAAGCTGCAATGTTTAATATGCACAAGGAATAAATAGGGCTTAAAATGATCATTTTCACATTTTATTTTACCTTAATTTAACAGTAGTATTTTTAAAAGGAAAAGATGGTACATATTCATATTTGCAGGAGAAAGCCGACATCTAGATGATCTAGAGTTCACAATGATAACTTCTGTGAACTCTCCGCTGTAAGACCTTCAGGACTGGAAAATCCGATCCTGTGCAGAGCTGCGTATAAATAACCACCTTCCTTCCTGCCTTCTCCAGTCTGGAGCCAGCACTACAGAAAAAAGAGCCCCACAATTCAATGTGCCTCTTCCTCTGCAGCTCTGCAAGGAATAAAACAGCAGGAGAACTGAAAAGGGCACGTCTACACTGGGACATACAGAAGACCCGGGTTCAAATTCCAACTCTGGCACTTACTAGCTCTGTGGCTTTGGCCAAGCCACCCATGCTCTCTAAGCCTTGGTTTTGTCATCTGAAAAACGTGGAAAAGAGTATTTAATAATCTCACATGATTGGTTAATGGATTAAATTAGATAACCACGTAAAACTGGTATATACTAGTGCAGGGCTTCTGCACCTTGGCACTATTGGCATTTGGGGCCAGACAGTTCTTTATCGTGGCAGCCATCCCGTGCCTTGTAGGATGTTTAGCAGCATCCCTGGCCTTACCCACTAGATGCCGGTAGCACCCCCTAAGCTGTAACAACCAAAAATGTCTCCAGGCACTGCCAAGTGTTTCAGGGGGCAGGGGGCTTACTCCACGGTTTAAAACCACTGTACCAGGTATTTAGTAAATATTTAATTTTAAAAAGGGTTTCTCCCTTCCTCCCATCCAATAGTCTTCTGAAACAAACCTGGGTGGCGGGGATTTATTCTAGACTGTTCCCTTTTTCTCTCCTAATCAATCAGTAACCACATCCAATGCCTTCCGTCTCCTATATACCTCCTGCATTTACCCCGCTCCCCCCTCCCCCGGCTTGGTTGGTTCCACTGTCATCACCACCAACTCTGCCCAGCCAGCTGCAGGACCTCCCCCTGTGGTCCAACCTCACATCCATTCTCCCGGTGCTGCGTGGTGAGCATTAGAAAAGCACAGATCTACATGGGTTCTCAAAGTGCTTCAGAGGATAAAGTTCCAGTTCCTTGACAAGGTCCACAAGGCTGTTCACACAGAGCCACTTCCTCCTGTGACTTGGGTCACCCAGGCCTCCGCTGTCCTTCCTCCCCACTCCCTGGAGAACTGCTCCAAGACACCCCAAGGTGGTGGTTCCACCCACAGGCTCTGCAGCCAGAGTGCCTTCGTTCGAGTCCTGGCTCTGCCACTTACTAGCTCTGTGACCCCCAAGCAAGTTAGCTAACCTCTCTGTGCCTCAGTTTTCCCATCTGTGAGATGGAGATAAAAGTACCCACCTCCAAGAGCTGTTGTGAAGATTCCACGAGTTTTCGTCAGATATACACATCAGCACTACTGGCTTATTTTAATCTAAAACTCAGCTCAGATGTCAGTGCTCGAAGCCGGACACCAGTGTTTTCCACCCACCTTCACAGCCCAGACTCAACAGCACCATCCTGCACAGTTATTGCTACTACTTCACTGACCACAAGTGATCGCTGTTTACATGCCCATCTCAAACAGGTCAGACCCTCAGAGCAAGGGCTGTGTGCCACTGGCCATCTCAGTCCCCAGCACAACATCAGGCCCCGTGCGTGGCTGCTCCACACAAGCCAGAATCTCAGATTAGACAATCTCATCAGATCAGCTGGTCCAAAAAAAACCTTATTTGCTCATGCCATACAGAATACCCCTCCTTTTTTCTAGTCTATATCATTACTTACTTAAAATTTTCTTAACTATCCTCCTTCCCTAAAATTCTAAAAGGTCTCCTGCTTCTCTAAGCCCCCTGTAAAAGGCAAACACATTCCAAAGAAGAAGGGCACAGACTCACCTTTGATCATTTTACACTGGTTTTTAGTTTCCACAGATTCTTTAAAAGGGCAAAGAAATCCTTGAAACTGCCACTGCCCAGACCAGAGCATCTGCTTGAAACCGTCATTTTGCAGACCCTAGAATTAAGGTCACCTGGCAAAGAAGGGCAATGTCTTTGTTGCCCAGGTGTTAAAATCACCACAACAAGACTGGGAAACAGATAAAGTAGGAGTTTGGGATTAACATATACACACTACGGGGTATGAAACAGGTAAACAAGGAACTACTGTATAGCACAAGGAACTATACTCAACATCTTGTAATAAACTATAATGGAAAAGAATCTGAAAGAGTGTATATATATATATAAATACACATCTATGTATGTATGTGTAACTGAATCACTTTTGCTGTACACTTGAAACTAACACAATATTGTAAATTAACCATACTTTAATTTTTTTTTTTTTTTTTTTTCCTGGCCGCACCGCACAGCTTGTGGAATATGGGATCTTAGTTCCCCGACCAGGGATTGAACCCGGGCCCTCGGCAGTGAGAGCCCAGAGTCCTAACCGCTGGACTGCCAGGGAATTCCCTATACTTCAATTTTTTTTAATCATTAAAAAAAAAGAAAAAAAAAAAGACTGGGAAACTGAGAAGTCCCTCCTCCCTGGAATGACAGGATGTTACAAAATTTGGGAGTTACCAACTCATCTCATCCCATCCATCGAATTGTCCATTATTGGTCACTCCTGCCCCTTCCTGTACTTTTTAATTTTCTTTTTGTGTATTAAGACCAGCCTCATTCTAACAAGACTGAAGTTGATTGTTACAAAATAACAATATACAAAGTATAAGACTATAAAAGGGCTTCGAATGGAGAAATATGGTCTGAGGACCCCAGAAAGTGAACTGTGGTTCTCAACCACTCATTAGAACAGTACTTCTCAAGCTTGATGCTCAGTTTAAAAGGTTAAAAAATTCTCAAATCTCCTCTCTGTGCTGTCTGAAATTCTTTGATTGATATTTCATTTATAGAAGTGTAAAACTAGGTCTATGGCCTATGGCACTCGCTGCCACCAAGCTGGTTCCTTGGGGTTCCATGTGGCTCTGCTACCAGCTGTGTTTGATGTCGACTCAATTCTCCCACGCCTTTTTAACTGCAAATGGAAACTTCTGTTCACACCGCCAGGCACACGATTATTTGGCATTCACTGGGCAGCAGGACATCGCTGGTGTATTAAGTCAATTTTGGTCTTATTTCCTTAGCTTGAGACACTGAAGGATCACTTACAGTGACACCAAGATGATGTCAAACGTAGGCCCAGAAATTCTGCAGCTGTGATCACCTAAGAGCTGGCCCCTCAGCCTTCACCCCAACCTCACTGCACGAGCAGATCCACTTTCTGCATCGCCTTCTCCCTCTCTGCCACAAACACACACACACTGGTATCTCCCAACTGGAGAAAAGAAAACATCCTCCAGGACCCTGGTCCCTGCTTAGCTGCAGCCACGTCTCTTCACTCCCGTTCACAGCAAAATTCCTTTGAAGAGTTGCCTCTGCATGCCCACATTTCTTTCCTCTCCTGCCTGGGGCATCCCTTCCCCCCTCCTGATCGCCAGGGCATCTACCTAGCCACATCCACAAACACTCGCTGTCCTCCTGCCACCGGATGCCGCTGACCACTCCCACTCCCGCTGACCACTCCCACTCCCGCTGACCACTCCCACTCCCCCCCCAGCCTTCCCGAGGCCACACGTGGTTAGAGGCCACGCCTCCTCGCCCAGACCTCCAAAGGCTGACAGACCCAGGGCCTGCGCTCTCTCACTAGTCCTCATTTCTCCGAGTTCCCAGGCCCCACAAGCTAACCACATGCTGAGGACCCCAACGTCCCACCCCTGCCCCGATAGCTCCACTGGGCTCCAGATGCTTATACCTACCTGCTCGCTGGCATCACCTGGAGGCTGAGTAGGTATATGACTCTTAACCTAATCAAAACAGACCTTTGGATTTCCCCATTTCCCCTTAATCTTATTCCTCTCGAGATCTTCCTCTCGGTAACTGACCACTTAACTGCTCACACCATAATCCTGGGTGGTAACTCCATATCTGTCTATCAAGACCCAGGCAATTCCTCCAAAATACACGCCAAATCCATCCACGTCACCACACTGTGCCGTGCCCTTCCTCGGACCCCAGCCCACCACCACCTCTCAACTAGCCAGTACTGGAGTTTCCGGACTGGTCTCCTTGCTTTCATTCTTGTCCTTCCCCCAACAGCCCTTTCTCCCCAGAGGTGCTTCAAGTCACAAATCAGATTCTGCTACTCCTCTGCTTAAAAGCCTCCAATGGCTCCCCAACTGTGCTGAGAAAACCCAGCCCTCTGGATCGGTCCCCTGTCCACAGCCCCGACCATTGCCTGCCAGTACCCCCGCCCCCCATGCTCCAGCCAGGCTAATTCTCTCTCTGTTCCTCAAGCTTGTTGCCTCTGTGTTTGCTATCCCCACTGTCTGGAATATTCTGTCCCCAAACCTCAAGGAGCTGTCAACACCTCATTCAGGTCTCGGCTGAACTGCTGTTACAGTATACTGTAGGTTCTTGAAGAGCAGGTGCACACCCATGGCACCCGGCGGGGGCACTTTGCCCCCCTCAAGGACATGAAATTTGCAAAAACATGTCAGAGCCTCTCCCTGATGCCGGGATGGCAAATGTTCACACCACCCAGCCTCACTGCTGCAACCCTTCATTCACCACCAAGGGCCTGATTCATGCTTAGAGGGGTCTGCTTCTGGGAAGAGGGATGCTGCACTTCCCAGCATCAGACAGCACTTCCTGTGTTTGGGGATTCCCACAGCGTGAGTTCTGGTGGGAGGCTGGGTCCATCTCCCACTACAGAAACCACCGAAAGTTTAAAAGGGGAAGAAACAGACTTGTCGCACCCCTCCCCCAGCAGCAAGGGTGTGAGCCCATGGTTGTGGTGAGCCAATTAGAGGCTCCTGCCCGAGTTTTCCCACTAGGGACGCAAAGAGATAGTGGGCAGAAAAGAATCAGTGTAGCGGGCCTGAGGCTGCTATCCTTAGAAAGCCCACTTGCAAGATTGGCTCTTGGCTGGCTTCCCTCCACTGATATAAACGTTCCCTAAATGGTAAGTGTGCCTCAGCGTGCCCAGACTGTGCAAACACCTGCCTTCCTTCTGGGAGCCTGGAATTTTAGTACATGGTAGGCAGAGGGTGCTTACACGATCAGTCCCCAATAAAAAGCTTGGCCACTGAGTCTCTAATGAGATTCCCTGGTAGACAACATTTCCTATATGTGGTCACAGTAGCTGCTAGAGGAATTAAGCACATCCTGTGTGACACCCCTGGAGGAGGCCTCTTGGAAGCTCCCGCCTGGTTTCCTCCGGATGTCACTCCGGGCATCTTTATCCCTTTACCGATTTTGCTTTGTTACCCTTTCGCGTAATAAACTGTAACTGTCAGTGTACCCATTTCTGGGTCTTGCGAGTCCTTCTGCTGAATCATGGAGACTGAGAGTGGCTGTGAGGAGCCACAAGTAGGAAATAAGAGAGCTGATGCAGCTACAGCAGGTGGCGCCCTGCCACACGGCATCCAGAGACGGGTGGGGAACACCGTCGGAGGTGGCATTCAGTGTCTAAGAGCCCTGGAGCCCTTGTCAGATGCTTCCTGCAGGTTCTCTGGCTGCAATTCTGGGTGTCCAGCCTCCCTTAGTCCCTGACCACTGTCCAGGTTTGGCTTTCCAGCTTTCCAGGTACTTTTGTGCTATGCAAAATGCCTTCAATAAGTCCCTTTCTGCTCAAATTCATCAGAATTGGTCGCTGTTGCTTGCAATCAAGAGCCCTAACTATCACAGATTTTGTGATATAGTAGCGTTATAAATAAAATTGGAATGCCCGAAGCGGGGTGGGGTAGGTGGAGGGTCCTGTGAGTCCCACAATACCAGGCTGGAGAAGTTGGTCATTCTGAGTAGGTAAAGCAAAGGGAGAGTGAGTTTAAGTGCCCTGTTGTCTGTTGGACCCAAACTTTGTGCCTCTTCATTGGAGGCTATTTTTCGAATCACCCTGAGGCAGAAACAATGGGATGAGTAGGGCATAGAGACCTGTCACTAAGACACAGAAATTCCCAGAAGCACCGACTTCATCTAGATAAGATCACTGGCTGTCACTACCAGCCCACGGAATTGACTGGAAGCAAAAAAACCCGGAACCTAAGTTTTCACGGGAGCAATACTGCCACGTATTCAGCTCAGATGATGCCAGCCTATGGCTGCTCAACTCCCAGACAAACCACCCTGAAGTCCCAAACTCACACCAAGCAGGACCCAAGAGGAGGCGCTTTGCCAGTTCCCATCCATCCAGGTACGGCTGTAGAAGACAAGGACCAAGGAGGATCCTCACACTGGACATAATGCAGCAGTGCCGGAAGCTGCCGGACTGGCTGACCAAGGCAAGAACTCCTTATTACTCCTGTTCCACCAGCAACCATACCCTGAGCTTCCCTATCTTCTCCCTCTCCACATGGGAGGTTTATTGTAATAACCTGTTCCTTCTTCACCACTGGAGGCTGGATGGTTTGGGGGGAACATAACCAGTTAAGCCACAGTCACCAGACCAAAAAAAAAAAAACCTTCTTTCAGGTGGAAGAGAAGTGACAGTGTATCACCCAGAGATCCCTGTAATACTTAAATGAATATTTGGGTTGCCTCCCTGGGAAAAGGGAGCATGTGATTTCATGAAGTCATGGACATTTCTGAAGGTGGGTGAATTATCCAACAGGTGCACTATGGGCTGAAACAGTAAGGCAATAAAGGTAATTCCACCCCCTCTTTCCCACTGGCTGGTTGAGGGATGAGCAGATCTAAGCTTCTGTGGGCCAGTGAGACACAACGAGAGATTTCCTGGGTGATTATGGGAATGAGATTTCCTTTATCTTAAGCGGAAAGCCACAGGAAGCGATTATCTTTCCTCTGCAAGGAGGAAAAGAAAATAAAGCTCTAACTGCCACTGGCAGCCACCCTCAGACCAATAAGGCCTCTGAACAGGGCCAGGCTGTAGATAGCGGAGGCGTGAAAAACGAACTTGATTCCTCGATGATATTGAGCTGGCACTTGTCCTACGGTCCAGGTGGGTACTTCTTAATAGACAAATCATAATTGAACAAGAGAGATGAGGTTGGAGTCGCCATGACAACTATCAAGAATCTACCATAACACACAAGTTGAGATTGGCCAACTCAAGTGCCACAATTCTAAGATACCATCACCTGTAAGCTGTAACTTTGGGGAGGATGGAGGATACGGAGGAGATGAGTGTGCAAGGAACCTACCACCACATTAAACACACTTATCAACTGTAAGATGCATCCTTATTTCAGAAACACTAAAAGGCTGATGGAAGGGGGATAGAGCCATGTCCCAGGTTAGATGTAACATAGTATTTTCCAACTCTGTCCTTCCGTTCAGGAAGGAACCACCATGAAACATACCCTGGGAAACACTGACACTTGAGGGACGTTACTTAAGGGACGTTACTTAGCTTGAAGGCAAAACAAAGAAGAGCTTCCAGCCACTCTGTTATGTGTCCCTATGACTATAGCTATTCATAGTTATCACCTTGATATCTAAACGCTACTCAATGCTGCAATTAGGTAACGACAAGACCTCTCACTCAAAACCCAAGAAAACAAAATACAGAGAAACAAATTTGAGTTTGATCACAGGCCACAATTTTCATAGTACACACACGAAAAAGTCAGAACACTACTAAAGATTTAAATGACTTTAATGCACCTGTAGTGCCCTGAAGGATGAAAATACAAATCATACGTGTCTACAGTGGAGAAAATGAAACAGCTAGTTTGCAAGCTGCTGGTGAAAAAAAGATCGGATTTACCAGCCACTTTTTCTGAAAAAATAAGCAACCTTTTACCTCTCCCCTCCACTTACCACCTTGGGACGCTACTCAAAGGCACAAGTGGCAATGCAATGACCTTGATGTCCTCAGATACAAAGCACAAAGCAGGGCGTGGATAAAATGTGCTCAACTGAACAAACACTATAATATCTGGACGGAACAAGTGCTCTAATTTTTACCCAAAGCCTGAAGTACATGCATTTGGGAGGTTTCTTTCTACCTCATTTTCAGACTTATTCTTATGTTAAGAAAAAAAAAAAGTTTGTTGTAGAAATACAGAAAACATTAAGCAAGCAAAAAAGACAAGAAAAAGTACCGTAATCCCTTTGCTTCAAGATAACTGCCATTAACATCATGGGTTATATTGCTGGCTATTTTTCCTATGCATAAACACTTTTAACCACAATAGGATTCTACTGTTTTGGAGAAACAGCACACCCAGGGTTTTGTAACCTACTTTTCCCACTTACTATTATATTCCTGTCATCTCCATGTTATTAAATATTCTTCAACATCTCCCCACCCCCTCTCCCACCCCTGTGGTTGCACAATAAATACCCTTCTCCATCTCACTTCTCCCAGCAAAGGAGGAAAAGCTCTTAGTTCCAGCTTAAATGTTCTCTTTCACTGAGAGTGGCATGGACATATATACACTACCAAATGTAAAATAGCTAGCTAGTGGGAAGCAGCCGCATCACACAGGAAGATCAGCTCGGTGCTTTGTGACCACCTAGAGGGGTGGGATAGGGAGGGTGGGAGGGAGACGCAAGAAGGAGGGGATATGGGGATATATGTACACGTATAGCTGATTCACTTTGTGATACAGCAAAAACTAACACACCATTGTAAAGCAATTATACTCCAATAAAGATGTTAAAAAATATATTTAAAAAATCAGCATGTTGTAGACCTTAAGCTTATACAGTGTTATATGTCAATTATATCTCAATAAACCTGAAGAAATACCATTTAAAAAAAAAAAAAATGTTCTCTTTCACTAATAACATGCACTGACAATTAAGACCTCTATTCCTCAGGCAGGCAGTGCAGCCCATACCCACTTCTCAGTTATCAGCAAAAACATACTCTGGAACTCAAAATCAACAGAGTTCAGCTCACTCTAGTTACAGCTTAATTCAAGAACCACGTTCATTTATCCTCAGGAGTTAACAGGCGAGGAGGAAATACAGCCAGTTCCAAGTTTAAAAACCAACTTACTGTTAATTACAGCTGCTTCCTAATCATCACACACAGTATACAAAGCACAAAAGGAATGAAAAGAAAGGATAGAAGGAAGCAAACATGCTCGGTTTTGCTTTTTTTTAAACCCCACACTCCTTCCCCTTTCCTTACCAAATTGCCAATGAAGATGAAGATGAAGTTAGCACTCTGATGACACCCAAAGATAAACCACTGATTAACTGAGAGAGGAAAAAAATGGAGACTTAGAAAAGAAAGCACAGGATATTTAACAGATACCCATTCTTCAAGAGCTGAAAGTAGCTGGGAGAGTCAGAAGTATGTAGAGCTTCTAATTGAGCGGGATACACATCCACCCACTTTTTCTCATGAATAGTTAATATTGAGTGCTTATGAAGCAAAATAAGTCTCTAAGTAGCATCGGCTTGCTTTCATTTTCTGGGAAAACCAGACCAAAGTGACTTCCAGCACTAAAAAACAAAACTTAGTACATGTAAATAAAAACTAACCCTTTCGATACAAACATCTTCAGTTAAACAACAGGAAAAGTTAGTAGAGAGGATCTTCGTCGTCTGCTCCATTACCTGGGACCCAAGCCTGTCTTCCCTGGAGTCCCCACATTGGTGACACCTAATGCGGTGGCCAATATGTACATTAAAAACTTTAAGTCACACAGATCGCCAAAAACCTGTTTAACTTTGAAGTTTAAAACATTAAAACAGATGCTCAACTGGGGCAGCTCTGTGTGACCTCCAGCCAGGTGGGAATGCACTGTCCATCTTTCTCGCTGCAGCGGCCTCGCTACTATGACAACCCACAAGGGCAAGTCCAGCTTTACAAAGTGCTCTAAAAGACACGAAACGTGATCCAGAACTGCGCCTGAGGAGACCAGGAAGAGCCGGGCCTTGAATAAGGCTGAAAATGGGAAATATAATTAAAATATGAAAACTGTATTAACAAAGGCAAGACCAAGAATCAGAGGCACAAAAAAAAAAAAAAAAAGAATCACAAGAGGCACAGCTGAGGCCCTTGTGGCTGTTCCACAGGGTCCCCACCCGGGTCTGCTCCCTCAGTCCGGAGGGACCTAGTCACACAGATGGAACACACTGTCTCCATCTGGAAGACAGAGGTGGCCACGGAGGTGACCTAAGCCACTCAAGTGATCCATCAAAATTTCACTTCAGCATTATCTGGGAAGCCCCGACAAGTCCCGGGTGATGGGCCACCACCCTAACCAGCTATTCCCTGGGTGTGTTCATCCCCTGCATGGGGCCACCATCCCTACAAACCCCGCCAAGGGGCATCTTCACAGGATGGCTTTCACATCGTAGCATTTTACACTAAAAGAAAAGTCATTTTTGAATGGCCCTTTTTTCCTGGTGCATAAGCAGCATAAAAAGAATACAAAATCTCTCAGTGGATGCTTGCCTGCCAAGAAGTCACCAAACAGTGCATTTGATGACAGCAAGGGAATCTGATAGCCTCACCATTAAACTTGGCCAGTTCTGAATCAATACGGGACTCTGAACTCAGGGACAAAAAGTCGACCAAAGCGTCAAATTTAGGCTCATTACCTGGGACGTGCTTATGTAATACAGCTCTTCTCACCTAAAGCCATTACAGTATAGTCAGCATTCAGGCCACACGGGTTCAGAATAAAACATTATGACTGTAAGGAGATCTTATATTTTCATGAAATAAGTGTCCCAGATCTCTAAGCACTGCTTTTCTCTCTGCCGGAACCTGAGCCGCTCCGCGGTGTTGCCTCAGGAACCAAGAACATCTCCAGCAATCCAATACCCGGGAGTAGCGATGATTGTTTCTCTCAAAGTCAATGACAGCAATCATGAAACACTCTGTACAACACGAGTAGAATTATTCAGAAGTCCCTATGCACCCAAGAAGAAAGGATGTGACAGTGGTTCTCAAAGGACCTTTCCTGTGTGTTTGTATGTTATGGGGGCTTTTTCCCCCAAATCCAAATGCCTGTCCCTCCCCCAAATTTTAATATGTTCTGGATAAGAGGAACCCTGAAAAACGTGGAAAACAGATGATTCCTGATACTGCCCACAATGAGAAATATCACTTTAAGTGCTTTTAGTAAAGAATTGACTTTTTTTTCAGTTAATAGAATATTATTTTCTAAATCTAGTTTCTTTATCCTCATCTCTAAATTATCCTCCCATTTCTATATTCCACCAACAAGCAACTCCCAAGCCAACAGTAACATCATTAAACAGAAACAGTACAAACGTTGCCACCTATAGTCGGAAAATGAAATATATTTGTTTACACTGTGACCTGGAAGAGAAACAATATAAAAACAGAAAGTAACCCTGTCACACTTCTCATGCTCTTCCTTAATCCTACGATCTTAATACTTATCATCATCATATGACTCGTTTATTATTTTAATCCTCTTTTACATGGATTGTCAGAAGATCACTATGTAGTCAGGTTTATTACCAATTCCCAAATCTATCAGTAGGACAGAAACACTTATTCAAAGACCTACCACATCAAAATGCTTAAAAACTCCAGTCAGGGTCTCTTTTGATTGCTGCTACTTGTCTAGGACCCAAAATTCAAGAGCAGCAATAAAACCTGTTTAAACGTCTTCTTAACTCAAAATTAAAAATTTAATATGATCTCAATCTATCACAGAGAAATTCATTTGTTTCTTCCACCAGTCACATACGACCATGTTTTTATGGTATTATATAAATAACTGCACAATACAGAAAGGTTATGAATTATCAATGAACATACAGTTTCTTCCCTTTGGGGTGCGTGCAGAAGCAACGTAGCAGGAATTCTGAAGTATTGCCGTGATGATGTCACATTCCAAAACCATTCTTAACGTCAGGGGTTTCTTCCTTGAGATTATTCATATTTCTCCTGAATGTATACCAAGCATATGGATGCTCCCACAATTCCCAAACAGCTTTCCAAGGAAGTTTCCTGGTGATGTGGGCACTCGCTGCATTGAAGAGACAGGTGCCCAGGCCCCATTCAATCACTTCCCTTTAAATTGCGTTCTGGGGACTTCCCTGGTGGTCCAGTGGTTAGGACTCTGCACTTCCACAGAAGGGGGCATGGGTTCAATCCTTGGTTGGGAAACTAAGATCCCTCAAGCCTCATGGTGAGGCCAAAAAAAATAAAATGTAATAAAATTTAAAAATAAAATTAAAATTAAATTGCATTCCGCATGGAAAAGAACTTGCAGTATCTGAGGAGTCCCATTTGCCACTCTCCTCATGCCTTTGACCAAAAAATTGTATTCCTTAAGGAAACTACTTTTCAGTGATGACATAATTCAAATAAACATTCTGACTATAAAATTCAGCAGACTATACATTAGAATGTCAATTTCTTGCAAATTCCATAGACTCCTTGAAGCAAAGAAAAACCAACAGAGAGGAGAATTTAAAACAATACATTAAAATGGCCGATTTTAGAAACTGCTTTCAAATGTCACCATAAAACCTAGGCCCTTTTAGGGTCTGTTTCTCAAATGTTAGCAGTAATGACACAGATGTAACTGGGGTAGCCCGTGTCCTGGGTAGAGAGCTCACCGACCAGCAGGGATAGGCCTGACTCAGGCAGGCACTTGGAGCTGGAATGAAGGGACAAGGCTTATGTTCCTCTGAGAAGTGGCCTCTCAGCATCCTCCTTCAGATCCAAACAATACCCAAACTGTAATTTCTGAAAGCAATCTTGTGACCATTTTTTGCACAGCTGCAAAGATGGCCTGCAGGGTTTCTCAAGTAATCTCTAGAAAACACACATGGACCACATTCTATAAATTAACGACTATTCTCAATTACTCACATGTGGCTAATCAGGTGGCCCAGCAGCTAGGTTCCCTGTTTCTTCTCTGCTGATGTCCACTTAAGAGCATTTCCCTTATTCTAGCCCTTTTCTCTGAGACAGAAGAGCAGAAATCTGACCAGCAGTTGACTTTAAATTATTGACTGGACTTTCCTGGTAGCGCAGTTGTTAAGAACCTGCAGATGGGGTTCGATCCCTGGTTTGGGAATATGCCTCGGAGCAACTGAGCCCGTGCGCCACAACTACTGAGCCTGCACTCTAGAGCCTGTGAGCCACAACTACTGAGCCCATGTGCCACAACTCCTGAAGCCCACACACCTAGAGTCCGTGCTCCGCAACAAGAGAAGCCACTGAAATGAGAAGCCCGCGCAGCGCAAGGAAGAGTAGACCCTGCTCACCGCAACTAGAGAAAGCCCACAGAGAGCAACGAAGACACGACACAGTCAAAAAAAAAAAAAAAAAATTACTGACTGATGGGGTGTGGTGTTTGAAACTGATGACCCAGGGTTATCCCAGGCTTCCAATTAGAGTAATTAATGAATTCTAACACATCCTTGTTTTCATATTTTAACATCTCTGAAATAATGATGCTTCATGAAATCAACAGTATTATCACAGCTTGACAGCTTTTCTTTTCTTAGTGGTCGATAAAACAGTGGTGCATCTTAAAATTGACAGCATCTTGGAGTAAAGAAAATACTATATGCCAAAGGTTAACCTTAAATGTTTGTTACGAAGCGGGTAATTATATGCAAATGAGCAAGAAGACTCCTAAGACTATAGGGAGAAGAAGAGACCGTGGCAACTGTAGCACAGCTGCCGCATCTCAAGGGCCACAACTCAGACCCATTAACTTGCCAGGTGAGAATGTGGCCCCAATGAAGTCAGATTTTTACCATTTTCCATGAAAATTCCCAAGATTTAAAACACTATGGAGACAATACTAAGCAGGGTCCCTGGTCAATTGTGGCCAGAAGCCATCAGTTTACAACCCCTGACATTTATCTCTTACATTATCCTGAATAACTTAGTTATGAAGACTTTTCAAGTACTTGGAAGAGAGGGAGCATGTTAAAAACTAGGGTTGTGGAATCAACAGAACTGGGTTCAAATCCTGGCTCTACAACTTAACTCGCTCTGGGTCCTTATGCAGGTCACTTAACCTCTCTGAGCCTCCACTCCTTATCTGTAAATCATAGCATACCTCACTGGGTTCTTACAAGAATTAAATGAGACAGTAAGTGCATAAAGGCTTAACACAGTGCCAGGTGTAGAGAAAACATATGAAACGTTAGCCAACTATCCTTATTTGCATAAAATAAAAAGGGAGGGTGTCAAAGTACCATCCCACGTCAGCCCGGCCTTCATCTCTATGCCATTTGTCTCATTCTAAGCACCAAAAAATGTAAATGCCATATCTAAGGAAAAAGTTATCGAACTTTCACTCACCAGAAAATCTTGTAAATAAAGGATACCTTTCTGAGATGCTGTAATAAAAGATTTCAGAAGGTTAACAGCAACATTCACGAGTAAACTATGCCAAAATGTGCTGCAGCTTGCCAAAAAATAAACAAAAACAAAAAACCACCAAGGAACTAAGCCAAATGCAGAAACTAGTCCAAACTGTTCTGATTCCAAATCAAATCTGATCCTGGGCCCTGAATCAGAAATTTGGTTAATTTGCTAATCCCTCCAATACCAAAAGCCCTTCGTCTGATAGCAATTTCAAATTTGATTACCTAAATGGACTTAATTTGAATCCGGGTGAATATGAACTATAATTCACCAGAGGAACCCCAGCCAGAAAGGCACAATAAAAAATAAACAGCACATGCACTCACACAAGCAAAGTCCACATTTAATCTCTTTCATTTGACAAGCTGGACAGACCTAGGAACAATGCCCTCTGTCTTGGCATCCCGCAATTTTCTGGGTTAATGCAATGCTTCATCACCAGCAGTACTTAGGAGCTAAAGAGTCTTTCTGTGACGGGATACAACTAAGTGCATGCTAAACA
Source organism: Eubalaena glacialis (assembly GCF_028564815.1). NCBI lineage: Eukaryota > Metazoa > Chordata > Mammalia > Artiodactyla > Balaenidae > Eubalaena > Eubalaena glacialis. The sequence continues at coordinate 17,618,857 of NC_083730.1, forward strand.
CACAATAATGCTTTCCACCAACCTCCAATGAAAATACAAACTTTTATGAAATTTGCTAGGTACGACTGCCTATTTAGCTAAGAGGTTTATAAGGTGACTCTTCCACACAGCAATCAAAATATCTTTGTTTGTGATGATCTACAGCACACCAACTGTATGAGCTGAAGTGAACGCCTTGGGAAAACAACCCTGCTGTTTGTTTCATCAGGCATCTACTTTAAGAGCCTGTTAAAATCTTCCATTTGTTTTCTTACACAGACTAATTCAGGAAGACAAAACAAGCTGTTCAAATTCAACAATTTCTTGTTAATATTCCACGAAGGCAATCCCTGATCTTCCGAAGGGCAACCTGACAGCATGAAACCTCCCATAAAAAACAAATACCATAAAAATGTGAAGTCATCAAAACAGCCCTGCCTTTTTTTTTTCCTCACCACTGGTAGGACAAGCTGAAAAGGGAAGACAGATGTGACCTGTCCTTTGGAATAGTGTGTGGAACTAAATAGTACCACCAACATGGCCACCACTCAATCAATATAATGTCCTCATCACCTCTTGGTATTCCCTATACAGCCCTAAATACCCCTCCAGCAACATACAGGAGGGAACCCAGTCATACACAAACACACACACTCACACACCCTGATTCTGTTTACATTCCATCCTTCACTTTCGCCCTAGACACCAATTAAGATCACCAGTATTAACTCACCTAGACAAAAGTGGTAAGATGCGCTCTGGGTAGATTCTGACACTAGCTGTAAATGCAGACAAAGCAGAAACTACACTGACATGCATGTGATTCATTTATCCAGCTGCATTTCCCAAAACGCTCTTTAAGAATTCTTTTTTCCGGGGATTTTTAAGAATAATCATGTCATTTTTTAAAAAGACCTAAGATGAAAGGCAGCTGTCTTCATGCCCCTTTGTTTGGGAATGTGTATCTCACCACCTTTCTAAAAGCTCACTGCCTGCCCTCTACCGCTACTAATTAAATGGAGAAGTAGAGAATGAAAGGGAAAGCTCCTCAAAGAGAAAACAGGGAGAGGAGATCCCCCTGGGTAAGTGAAACAATGTTACTTTTCACCCATCCTCACGTAAGTGCACAAAAGGGGGGGAAATATTTTACAAGAGCCCAGCATGGCAAAATGATCGGAAACGCCAATCACATTATTTGCATTGCAATCATTCTTTGATAAAATAAATACCACAGCAAGCTTTACCTAGCACCACTAACGGGGGGGAAAAAAACATACCCACAACACTTTCTCCACCCTAAGACACCTATTCCATTACACACTTACGGAGCGCGCGCGCGCACACACGCACACACACATACACACACACACACTACCAGGGTGGGAGAGAAGCCATAACGTGGTCGTGTCTCTCTATTAACCCCACCCCTATCACCACAGAAAGAGGGGATCTCAGAAAAGAAAGGAGATGAAGAAAGAGAAACCCAGAAATCCTTGAATTTCCAGGCATTAACTTATCATGAAATGCACAACCAGGATAGGAAATACCTCCCCGCTGAGTAATGCCTCTTGGGTTGTAAATTCACCTCTCGAAAGGGGAGCCAGACCTGAACGCGCGCCCCGCCAGATGGTAAACCCCTCCTACCTGCTCCATCCAGCCTGCCCGTCACGCCGCGTCAGCGACAGCAGCCCACCCCCCTTTTGGCAGAGCACCACACTAATAAGAGCCCAGCGTGGCTGGTCGGGAGAGGTCTAAGCAGTGATGTAGCAGGATCTTCTCAAAACGGGAGAGTGGGAACCCGCGAGGAGAGAGTGAGGGTAAAAACAAAGCCCTTTCCAGGCGAACCGACAGCCTCGGGGGCGTGGCTTACTTAATTCGCTTCATCAATAAAAAGGATCAATTGAGCTTTCCTCTCTCCACCCACCCCGGAGGTGCTGGATCCCAGAGAGGAAAAAAAAAAATGGCAGGGCTGCAAGCTTCCCCCAAGTTTCCAGCAGCACCTGCCCCCATCCTAGATCTCCTCCCCCCACCAAAAAGACCCCGAAATCCACACTCCTGGCTTTAGACTCTGCAAGACAGAGGGTCGGACACGCACAGCTCAGAACGTTTCACTCTCTCCCACCGTAACAAGCACACACGCATCAGAACACTTGCTGACACCATCATTAGAAAGTTCCAGGGGGAGACAATCCAGGTTTTGCCGCGGCCCCGGGCTCCCCCACGCGGCGCGGGTCTCCAGCCGCGACCCAGACGTGACACACGTCATGGACTGCCAGGCTGCAGGGGTGAAAGGCGGAAAGTTGCCCCACAGCCCCAGGAGACGCGGCTTGGAGAAAAGGAACACGCGGGCTGAGAAGCGCACGCGCCCTCCTTCCACCCAAAGGCGGGGAGCGGCGAGTGAACCCCAGGCTCGCTGGGCGTCGCGCCGCTTTATTTACAAACAATGCGCAGGGCCGAGGGGGAGGGGCGCAGGGCGGAAGAAGCGAGCACCCCACCGGGACCCCGCTCCCGGACGCTCCCGCCTTTGGGGTCCCCCTGCAGGCGCGGGGGACGCGCACCCAAGGGGTCGTCCCAGTCCCCACTCCCTGCCGCCGCCGGAAAGGAACCTCCCGGGGAGTCCCGTCGGGAAGGGGGCGCCGCTCACCTCGTCTTCCGAAAGTCCGTAGACCGGCTCCCCAAGCCCGGTCGCCATGGAGCCGGCCCCCCGCGCGGGATCAGACGCGCTCCCGGGCTGCTGGGCTGCGGCGCGGGCGGCCAGGTCTTCCCTCCTCCTCCGGGGCCGTCCGGCCCTGCGCGCGTCCCGCCGGGCGCCGGCAGGTGAGGGAGCCCGAGCGCGCGCGCCCCGGCCGCTGCCTGCGCCGCTTCCTCCCGGAAGGCTGCGGGGCCTTGCGGGCCGGCGGTCCCGAGAGCGCGCAGTGCAGCGGGCGGCGGCGGCGCAGCGCCCGCCGGGCTTTCCTTCCCTCCCAGCTCGCCCGCCGCTCTCCGCCCCTCTCCGAGCCTGCTCTCTGATCTCTGGAACCCGGCTCGCCCGCCCCCACGCTCGCTCCCTCTCGGCCCCCGCTCTCTCCGCCCCCTCCTCCACCTCCTCCCGCCCCGCGCTCAGAGGGGATCCTCCCCGCCTCGCCGGGGCGGGCACACGCGCCCCCCAAGCCAATCACAGGCCGGGCTGGGGGGCGGGCCGCGGGCGCGGGGGTGGTGGAGTTCGGTCCCAGCGCCCACCCCACCCCCTCGCTCCCCTGCGGCTCCCCGTGGGCTTCCCGCAGACTCCAGCTGTGAAGGGGGTCTCCTCGGAGCTGACCCACCCTCCCCTCCCGCTCCCGCTTTCCCTCCGCTTTGGGGAGCGGGCGGGCTGGGCATTTGGGGCCGCTGAAGGCATTTTCCACAAGAAAGTCCATTTCTCTTCCCCGAGGTCTCTTCACCAAGACGCCTGAGCTCGCCGTAATTGTTAAAGGGGGGAAGATGGATGTTTCTGGACCCCTTTAAATTGTTGGCAAGCCCAACTTGGGTGCTTTGTCGGCTCCCCGGAGCCGAGCCGATCCGCCCGGCCCGGCCGCCAGCCGGGAAGAGGCTGCCGCGGTGTGGCCGCAAGTCGCCACTGCCTTGTCAACCTTACACGGAACAAAACCAACACAGCGCCCGCTCTGAGTACACAGCCACCCACTCAAAAACAGCGTGGTTCTTTGAATAAAAGGCAGCTCTTTTGTGAGCCGCAACGTGAAATCTCAGACTCAAGTTTAAGGTAATCCTCTGCATATGCAAACCATTAAGACGTCCTATTAGCCACGGTAGGATTCTTCCCACATCCCAGCTACTGTTTCTCTAGCAAGCAGTTCATTTAATCCATCAGATTTATAGGAACGCCAGAGACTAGTTTAGAAAGAAATTCGTCACTCGACTTTTTCAGGAAGCCGTTCCTTAGATTTAGATGTTAAGTACAGTTGTGGGTTCAAAAAGAAAACAGAAACAACATGCATTTGCCTCTGAAAAAACATCAAAGTGCCCTCTTTGGTATTCGCAGGGTGCGTTTAGGATTTTCATTCAAGTTAGTTGTTTCAGAAAGCAGAACTCACGTGATCCAAACCGCAGCTACTTTGCTATGTATCTGTTTGTGCCCATCTAGATCGTTTTCGAAAGAAGGGAAACACCCGTCCTCTAACGTAAGCTCTCCTTTGCCTCCCTACGACATTACTGTGGCTTAAATGTGTGCCATACTCAAGATTTTCTTTCAAGACAAAGCCTCTTGGCGTCAACCCCGTACTCAGAAGCCTTCCCCACTTATCTTGAGCCATTAAGTCCACAGTATTTAGATGCCACAAAAGCCCAAATGAGAAAAAAATCATTTTAGGGAGGCACAGTTCAAAAGACAGTTCTCTGTACATTCTGTCCAGACCAAAGTTTTTCAACCTTTTCAGGCCTAGAATATTTTTCTTTTCATAAAGATTTACAAACACACACACACACAGGCGCACACCCCAATTCTAATATGCTCTTCACCGTGCCTGTGACTTACATAGTATAGGAGTCCTTGCATCTTTATCCTCGCTAGCCAGGTCTTTGTCAAGTTCTGTACAGTTTATATTATGGGAGGGAGGGTAATCTTTTTAAAATTTTTCTAATAGAAAATTATAATTTCTAATTCCACAGGACACCCTTCCTACAGCCCTAGAGGGGCACAGTTCTGGACTTTATCTTTGGGTGAGGCTGTATCATCTGGGAGCTGTAGGAGTGTGTCCTACTTCCTCTCCCTGTCCTGTTGCCATGATTCTGCTCCAACAACCCCACCAGGGCAGTCTACACCTGCCTGCACTCTGGGGTCATGCCCTTGGCTTTCCCTAAGGGATGATTATGAGAAACTACAATATGAAACTTGCCTTATGTCATGTATTGTAGAGGTGTTTATAAAATCATGATCTTTAACGTTCAGTGCTTCCTGTAAGAAGACTCAAACAAGACATTTATTTCAGACCTAGGAGGAAAAGCTTTCTTCTAAGGAACTGGTAAGCTTTTCCATGACGGATGACAAGAATTATTTCAACGAATTTTGTTTTTCTATTAACTTTGACCACCAGGAAACTCAGGACCCATTTTATGGCCCTAAGTCATAAAAGAACCCCATAAACAACAAAATCAATCCCCTGTGTAATTATGTACCAGCTTTCCCCCAGTACAGTGGTTCTCACCCCTGGATACACATTGTTATCATCTGGGGAGCTTTAAAATGACCAGGCACCCAGTGGCCAGCCTAAGAGAATATGATTTCATTGGTTCACAGGACCGATGGAACTTTCATAGGAGCACAGGCAATGGTAGTTTCAATAGCTTCCCAGGTGATGCTAATGTCCCTGTAAGATTGAGAATGGCAGGCCTGGCCAGTGGTTCCCAAACTTGGCTGTACAGAGGAACACCTGGGGATGTTTAAAATCACTGCTCTGTACCTCCCGCCTCCTACACACTCTCATTTAATTGCTGCGGGGTGCCATGTGGGCATCAGAAGTTTTAGAAGCTCCCCAGGTGATTCTAATGCACAGCAAAATCTAGGGATCTCTGGCTTAGACTGATATTCTTTACGTTTTCCATGATCCTGATCTTTTCATTTTTTTTTCAGTTTAGAGGTAATTACATGTTTTAAACATACTCAAATCCTTTGTGGATGTAAACAAATATACTTGGTGTGACTAGTATCAGGGAGCAGTTTTACCCACCCCCTACCACTCTGAAGTCTCAGATTAGTCCAATTTCTTGCAGGGGGGTAGTTCAGGGAGCACAAACTTTAAGAGAAACTCTTCTGCAGTGTTATCCAAAGCAAAACTGTCCTTTCATCCTCCAATCAGTTTCACGTCTACTTAACAATTATACAGAACCTAACCTGTAGATTCATCTCTGGAATTTCTTCCATTTTGTTGCCTTTGGAGGCTGCCTTTAACATCTTAGATTTCATACTGTGGGTGCTTGGTAAATGCTATTCACTTGGATCACCAGAAATGAAAAATTAGCAAGAACAATTTTAAAGTACAATGGGTGATCACAAATAGGGAACATTTTAATGCTAAGCCTCTACAAATGATTGAGTTGGCTTAGCAAGCTATGTATATGTTAAGTCTGGGAAGTGCCCAAAGAGAACACACAGTGTCACATATCTGCGTGTTTCATATAAATAACACTGTATTTTTTTTTTCTTTTCAATTTTTGGTATTTTGTATTCTTGAAAAAGAAAGCTCATGAAGCAAACATTTTGAAGATGGACATGTACCTGTAAAACCCGGTGTCATCTTGGAACTTAGTGACATTCATTGATACATAGAGGAATCTCACAGATTTAAGGTGTGTATGATTATACAGGCAAATAAACCATACCTCAAACTTTTGACAAATATAGATGTGGGTAGCAAAATTTACAATGACTTGTAAATAGCTAATCATTTTGTATAAAAATAGCTAGGCTTTTTAAGAAACACGTTTTGAACACCTGTGTGCTATTCATTCTAGCACCCTAAAAATAATAAAATAGCTGAGATATAGGTACATTATTCCAGTTTTTTCCAATCTAACAAAATACCTGCCTTTTATCTGACTATATTAGCTATTTACTTTTATCATTTATTAATATTTCTGAAATGTTTGATTTGTTTTCACATTTTTACTGTTTTTTTTCTTATTTTTCATGCATCTTTTTATTGAATTATGCTGTTATTGTTCTTTATTTTCTTATTATATTTGGGATGTTAGTCACTGCCTTTCTGTTCTTTTCCTGTTTACCTTGGACATTTTACATGCATACCTTACTTGACAAATCAAAAGTTAATATCTTAATCCCCCATCTGAACAATACAAGAAGCTTAAGACACTCTTTTTGATCATCAACTCCTTCCATGGTATTACTGTCCAATTTCGTTCTGTACTTTTTTTAAACCACCAAATTAGATCTTATTTTTATATACAATTTTTTTAGCTTTACCAATATATTTTGTGGTTTTGTTTCTAAGAATTCCTTGTTGCTTCTTAGACATTCCTTTGAGATCATTTTCTTCTTTAAGGACACCCTTTTAAATTCCTTTAGTAAAAGTCCATCGGTGATAAACTCATTTTCTTTTTATCTGAAAATGTCTACCCTCATTCATGCAAGATGGTGAAAATTATGTATTAGAAGCAGACTGAAATCCGTTGTGGAATGTAGAAGGATGTAAATCAATGCTGTTAATGTGACTAGTGTCACTAATTTTACCCACCCCTACCATTCTGAAGTGTAGGTCTGAAATTAATTTATTTGGGGGGTTTTTGGGGGAATGGAACTACCCTTAAGAAAAACCACTCAATAGTCTTGCCCAGCGTAAATGGTTGTCTCATTCTCAGTGCTTTGCAGATGCTATTCTTCTGATTTCTGGCTTCCATTGTTGATGATGAATGGGCAGCTTTTAGTCTAATTACTGTTCCTTTGTAGGTCATCTGCTTTATCTTTAGCTGCTCTTTGTTCTTGATGTTCTAAATTTTCTATAATTTGTCTATATGTGATGTTCTTTTTATTTATCCTGTCTAATTATACTTTGCACTGTGATTTAAATCTTTTATCCTTTCTGGAAAATGCTCAGTTGTCATCTCATCAAATATTGCCCTTTCTCCATTGTCTATATCTGTCCTTCTGGGACTCCAGTTACTCAGATGTAGACCTTCTAATTCTGTTGTCGGTATCTCTTAACCTCTTTAACATACTGCATGTCCTTGTCTGTCTATGCTGCACTCTGAGTGATTTCTTCAGATCTCTCTTCCACTTTGATAAGTATTTCATTGAGTCTAATCTTCTGTTTAACCCATCAGTTGAGTTTTTTATTCAATGATCAAATTTTTCATGTCCAAAAGTTCTACTGAAATTTTTTCAAATCAGCCTCGTCATTCTTTCTTTTTTTGAAATATTTTATTTATTTATTTATTTATTTATTTGGTTGTGCCGGGTCTTAGTTGCAGCAGGCGGGCTCCTTAGTTGCAGTTTGTGGGCTTCTTAGTTGTGGCATGCGAACTGTTAGTTGCTGCATGCATGTGGGATCTAGTTCCCTGACCAGGGATCAAACCCAGGCTCCCTGCATTGGGAGCACAGAGTCTTAACCATTGTGCCGCCAGGGGAGTCCCAGCCTCGTCATCGTTTATAGTTTTTTATTTTGTGTTTCCAAATTTTAGTTCATTAAACATTTCATAACTAATTATTTTATATTTTGCTAAGTCATATCTAAAAGTTTGGACTATGTCTTCCTTAGTTTTTGCTGACGCTTGCTCATTGAGACTTCATTCCACGTATGTTTAATGTGAATTCATTTGGTCGTGATTTTATTTGGTTAATCTTTGTCTCTGGAAATCCAAAGTGGCTTTGTGTTTGTTTCTGCTAAGGGGACGCTACCACCCTGGGACCACTTTAGCCCCATTTGGGAGCCTCGGTTTCATATAGAAGCCTGAGGTTCAGTCACTAGCCCCCCAAATTAGTCTCCCCTTAATTGCAGTGGTGATACAGCATTTACTTGCTGCTTACTGCATCATTCTTTGGTTTCAGGTAACTTTTTTTAGGGTGGAGGGGTATGGAACACATTATAACTGTTCAGCAGATATACACTTCCTCACCTCCAGGAGGAATAAATGTTCCTGCCCCAATGCTAATGCACTTGACCGTGTAACTTACTTAGTCCAATGGCACATGAACAGAAGTAGCGGTGTGACTAGTTCAAAACAGGGATCCCAGAGGCTTTGCAAGTTTTCGACACCTCTTCTGTGCTCCTGCCCTACACCATGAGACCATTCCATCCCAGGTGAGGGTCACTCCTTAAACCTGGGTACCATAAGGACACACAAGAAACAGCCCTGAACTTGACCTGCAGCCTGGAGCAAGGTCACCCAAATTACAGCTGCCAACATGCAGTGTGAACTAGAGATAGATATTTATTGTTGTAGCCACTGAAGTTTTGAGATTTTTGCTACACATCATTATCATTATCAAAGCCAAAGCTGACTAGTATATGAAACCTCTGGGCCTTAATTTGTTACTTAACATAAGGCTAACAATACATTTTAAAAGTCGGGATAGTTTACAGCAGGGAGACCCTTCAGGGTAGCTAGACTGACCTTATTTACAAGTGAGGCACTTGAAATTTAATGCAGTTATGTTCTTCTACCTAAAATAGGCAGTCATATTTGTTCTTTTAAATAATGCCTTTACATTCTTATTCCTCTCCATTAACTTACTTAGTAAACTTTAAAATCAAACACCAAATTCTTATTTCCTAGAAATTTGGAAGTGTATAAATTAGTTTCCTATGGCCACTGTAACAAACCGCCACACACTTGATGGCTTAAAACAATAGAAATGTATTCTCTTACAATTCTGGAGGCCAGAAGTCTGAAAGCAGCATCACTGGGCTGAAATCAACTTGTTAGCGGTCCCTCCGGAGGCTCCAGAGGAGAATCCATTGGCATCTAGAGTTGCATTCCTTGTACTTCTCTGCTCAGGGCCCCTCCCTCTATCTTTAGATCTGTCTCTCTCTTCACTGAGGTCATCATATCAGCTTCTCTTCCTGTAGTCAAATCTCCCACTGCCCTCTTTTTTTTTTTTTTTTTTTATTTATGGCTGTGTTGGGTCTTCGTTTCTGTGCGAGGGCTTTCTCTAGTTGTGGCAAGTGGGGGCCACTCTTCATCGCGGTGCGCAGGCCTCTCACTATCGCGGCCTCTTTTGTTGTGGAGCACAGGCTCCAGACGCGCAGGCTCAGTAATTGTGGCTCACGGGCGCAGTTGCTCTGCGGCATGTGGGATCTTCCCAGACCAGGGCTCGAACCCGTGTCCCCTGCATTGGCAGGCAGACTCTCAACCACTGCGCCACCAGGGAAGCCCTCCCACTGCCCTCTTATAAGGACACTTGTGAGGTCATTTAGGGCCCACCCAGACAATCCAGGATAATCTCCTCATCTCAAAATCCTTAATTTAATCACACCTGCAAACCCTGTTGCCAGATAAGGTAACATTCACAGGTTCCAGGGATTAGGACCTAGATATTTTTGGAGCCCATTGTTCGGCCAACCACAAGAAGTGTGGTGGTGAATTTCAGTCTATACTTTGCTGGATGCCACAAATGCTCAATTATTTGAGTCCAATTTTTTGGTAGAAAGGGAATGATTTTTTTTTTTCCTCCTCACATTGCATTTTCATTTGCAAGAAGCAATAAATTATGTCCTTCGACTCTGTGATAGAAGTTCTGAAACAGCTGCTTTAATTAACAGTTTTGACAAGTTTATTGATTTTTTTAAAAAAATAATAATCTAAGTGACTTGAAAACGCTCTACTTAAAGGGCGAAATGTGTCCTTTCTTTTCAGAACTCCTTTACCCCACTGATAAAATTTTGAAAGTATGCTTCTAAAATGACTTTCTCTACTCTTATTATTTGTATTAAAAATGGGAAGATTGAGGCAAAGTTAGTAAACAGCGAACGGTTGTGAAGCTTTCCCTAACAATGTTGAAATAGCTTTGACTTATGTGCTGGAGAAGGGATGAAGTGGAGGTGGGGGCATTGAGATGATTTAGTTCCCAAAAGATTGGAAAAGAGAAAGATTTTCACACACTAGCAATCCTCTTTAATTATTAGTGGCTTCACACTCCATGAGTTAGCACTTGAGATAAACCAAACCAACTCACACAGCTAACAGCAGGGGACAAACACCCTAAGTGTTCTCTACAGTTTTTCCCATCTCTCACCTCCGAATGCAACCCCCATACTGCTCACTGCGATCACTCCCCCCACCTCTACCCCTACGTCCTTCCAGTGTTATGGGCTATTCTTTCAATGTCACTGATTATGTCATAACTTGATCCCCAACAGAGATGACTCTTCCACCTACTCTAGATTCTGTTCACTAGCATCTCCAGAACAACCCCACTGAATGTTCCCCAGTCTTATCAAGTCAATACTGTGGATGTTGGTGAGCAGCTGCTTTGCCTTGCCAAGGAGGGCAGAACTTAAGAGAACCGGATTAAAATACTGGAAAGGAAAAAAACCAAAGATTTGACCACATACTCTGTGAGCAAGATAGTGGAGAAACAAGACTTTCCCATATTGCTGGTAAGAATGCAAAACAATCCCTGTGGAGAAGAATGTGTCCATATCTGGCAAAAATTACACTGGTACTTTAATCCAGTCATCCTACTTCTAAGGCTAACAACATTGGGAAAATATGAAGTGACATGCATTTGAAATATCAGAAGGTTGGAAATAACCCCAGATGTCCGTCAATAGAGAAGTGGTTGAATCAATTACTGATCCATCCACACCATGAAGTACTAGGTAGTTGTAAAAATAAATGAGGATGCTCTCTCTATACTGATATGGAGTATCTCAAGGTTATATTGTTTAACTAAAAGACAAAGAAAGCAAAGTGCAGAACCATGTTTATGCTGGGCTACCATTTGGATGCAAATAGGAAAACATGCCTGAATCCAGAAGTACAGACAATATCATCGGGGCTCTGGCACTTGGCTCTGCTTGTGTGTACTTGGCTTCATTCTACAGCCTGGTTCTTTCTGTATAATAAATGAGAAGATTGCTTGCAGCCCAAGCTGTTCTATCAAACCAAGGTAGGTTCAGCCTGGGTCACTGTCCCACCCCAGTGCATGGGGAAGGGGAGGACAGAGTAGAGTAGTTGACAGTGCTACCAGGACCATATGGCATGAGAGCAGGGAAGGACCGCAAATGAAATGGGGCCATTGAACACACAAGGACAAGAGATGCCCACACAGGTTCAGACCTTTAAGAATGAGGTGATGGGAAGAGACAATCTCAAAGTTTGTCCAGATTTCAAACTTCTGTGAACTATGTAAGATAGTAGATAATCGGGAGCCTTCTTCTCTGGGGTATCAAATGGAAGCAGCTGTAAGCATTTCTTAAAACTTCATATCCAAGAACTCAGGGCAATTTACTGAATTCATGTTTGGATCACACCATAGTCTGCTTCTGGTCTCTCCACTTAACCTACTAGATTTTTCAGGGAATTTGAAGCCTGTCACCCGGAAACAAAGCAGGAGTTTAGAAGGTGATTCTGAACTGTAAAAGTGGAATAAGATCACCAGGACTCACGCCTGTGCTAGGACAAAACAGCTCTTGGTGTTATGTTTCACGCCCAGAGAACTCTCCCTCTGCTCCAGGCAGCGTGGATGCCTCTGGAATTCTCTGGGGCCAGCCGTGATGGAGATCTGCAAGAAAAGGGCAGGTGTTACTTATTGAAAGGAGGCTAGTGACCAGAGAAGCACTTCGGGACAAGCAGCAAGCCTTGTACACACTGGCTGCCTCCCCATTCTTAGCATTTACAGAGACTGGCAAAGCATCCAAGTGGAAGCAAAATTTCTGGGCATCCGAAGGCTGTGATGGTGAAGAATTTCAGATTATCTGAAGCCTCCCCACCTGTTTCAGCAGGAAGATTTCTAAGACCATTCTTACTAACTACCCTTAGGGAATGTGACAAAAACAATTTCTCTTCCTCTCTTTTCCTTTCTCCTAGAACCGAGTATCTTTGGACCACGGGGAAGGAATCTTCTCCTTCTCATGGGTGAAACAGAGCCTGGGGAAATGGCCTTGTTACCTTC